>NC_057789.1:19981679-20354804 GCF_014905175.1 Aphidius gifuensis
CTATCAGATTGTAGCCCTGGACAAGACGAAATTTTGATAATTATTTCAATTTTTTCTTCTTTTTCTTTTAATAAATATTTAACTTTTAAACTTCGAAATTTTGCTAGATGCGCGGCACACAGACATGAACACAAGCATGGTTTTGGCGTACGACGTAAACTTTGTTTGCTAGTGTGTTGCCGCGCACACACATACTACTAAAGAACTTGGTTTTTTCATCAGTGGCGCCACAAAAATTTCAGGATACGGGGAATAAAAAATAGCGTTATTAATATACGGCAGTGTTGGGTTTGTATAATACCGCGGTATCATACCGGTCGTAAACCTCGGTATAATACCGGTATTATACCGCGGAGGTTTCATACTTTCATACTTTCATACCACGTTAGTAGCGCCATCTGTAGGAATTTTTCGTATATTACGTCACACACCATTTTGAATTGCTCATAATTTAAATTTAAGAATATCATTCCTTTAATTATAGCATAATAGTAATAATCTTCATCCTTTTCTCAGACTTTTGTCAGTAGTAATAAATTTATTGAATATATTAAAAACTATTGACAAATGTCTAAGGAAAGGATGTGGCTTACCTGTTAATTTCTTTGGCTCAATTAATTCTTTATAAATCAATATGTGGCAACACCCTTCCTTAGTTATTTTTTCCATAGTTTTTTATTTTTTTATTTATGTAAAAACCTATTGGAAAAATGTCTATGGACAGAATGTTGTTTACATGTTAATTCATAAAATATTAATTTAGCCAAAGAAATTAATACGCAGGCAACATCCTTTCCGTAGCTAATACTTTTCCCATAGCTTTTTATTAATTTAAACAAATAAAAAGCTATAGGGAAAATGGTAGCTAAGGAAAGGAAGTTGTCACATGTTAATTTATACAAAATTAATTTTGCCAGAGAAATTAACATGCAGGCAACATCCTTTCCTTGGATAATATTTTTCCCATAGCTCTTTATTTATTTAAATAAAAAAATGGTCATAGGAAAAATGGTAGCTGAGGAAAGGATGTTGCCTGCATGTTAATTTCTTTGTCAAAATTAATTTCGTATGAATTAACATGTGACAACTTCCTTTCCTTAGCTACCATTTTTCCTATGACCATTTATTTATTTAAATAAATAAAGAGCTATGGGAAAAATATTATCCAAGGAAAGGATGTTGCCTGCATGTTAATTTCTCTGGCAAAATTAATTTCGTATAAATTAACATGTGACAACTTCCTTTCCTTAGCTACCATTTTTCCTATGACCATTTATTTATTTAAATAAATAAAAAGCTATGGGAAAAATATTAGCTAAGGAAAGGATGTTGCCTGCATGTTTATTTCTTTGGCAAAATCAATTTCGTAAAAATTAACATGTGACAACTTCCTTTCCTTAGCTACCATTTTCCCTATAGCTTTTTATTTATTTAAATAAATAAATGGTCATAGAAAAAAACGGTAGCTAAGGAAAGGATGTTGCCTGCATGTTAATTTCTTTGGCAAAATTAATTTCGTATGAATTAACATGTGACAACTTCCTTTCCTTAGCTACCATTTTTCCTATGACCATTTATTTATTCAAATTATAATAAAAAGCTATGGGACAAATGGTAGCTAAGGAAAGGATGTTAATTACTTTGACTGAATTAATTCTTTAGAAATTAACAGGGAAGCTACATCCGTTTCTTAGCCATTTGTCAATAGCTTATTATCTGTTCAAATAAATTAAAATACATTACTGTTGTTGTTTTTATAATCAAATATTGTTCATATTATTTGTTTATTCTGTAATACATCTATTAATATATCAACAAAAAATTTGACATTCGAGAGATTTATGCTGGTATGGTAGACAATTTTGATGCCATAGGGGGCGTTCCTGAGTTTCATACTTTCATACTTTCATACCGGTATGAAAGTATTAAACCCAAAAATCGACCATTTACCCAACACTGATATACGGGCCCTTTGTGGCATAAATATTGGTACGGCGATGGGACTTGGAATCTACCTTAAATCACGGAGGCACTGTGTTGATATGCAGTGTAAATAGTCAGCTGTCAGTTGTGTTACAAAAATAAGAACCAAATAATTATAAAAACATTTGGGCATGACACCACATTACACAAAAAAATATATAAACAAAACCTTGAGCAAAAGTGTTCAATTAAAAAAGAATTTAAAAAATACTCCAAAATTTAATCAAAACATCAATATTGAGATTTTAATAAGGTTATATTTATTTATTTTTTGAACCGTGACAATAGCACAGCTCATACTGAAATCACGGATTCGCGCATACCCAGTAGGTCCGTAGGAACAGCGGCCATGTTTACAAGCGAAATGTTGCTTGTCGTGAGTTTGAGGGCTCAAACTCACGACAAGCTAAGATTTCCGCTTGTAAACATGGCGGCCAATGGCGGCTGCAAAAATAACCGAATTATAACTAAATTCACTAAATTATCACTAAATTTACTAAATTTACTGCAAATCCATGGTGTCTCTCCGTGACTGCAGAACAAGCTTGACACCGCCAAGCTTGTTCTAAAATCACGGATTCGCAATAAATTTAGTGAATTTGGTTATTTTTGTAGCCGCCATTGACCGCCATGTTTACAAGCGGAAATTTTAGCTTGTCGTGAGTTCGCATCCAAACTCACGACACGCAAAAAGTTTGCGTTTTTACATGGCTGCCATAATTCTAAACATGGCTGCCGGAATTTTAAACATGGCGCCTCCGTGATCCAAGCTTTGAACACTAGATACACTGAGATACACTACACACAACTACATTTTTCAGTAATATTTTGGTAATATATAGTAATTTCTAGTGATTTAAACGCGCGTGTGAATTTACCCGCTCGACATTGTCGAGCGGGTGGATTAAATCACGGAGGCGCCATGTTTAGAATCATGGCAGCCATTAAAAACACAAACTTTTTGCGTGTCGTCAGTGTTGGGTAAATGGTCGATTTTTGGGTTTAATACTTTCATACCGGTATGAAAGTATTAAAACGGTATAAAACCAGTATGAAAGTATGAAACTCAGGAACGCCCCCTCTGGCATCAAAATTGTCTACCATACCAGCATAAAACTCTCGACTGTCAAATTTTTTGTTGATATATTAATAGATGTATTACAGAATAAACAAATAATATGAACAATATTTGATTATAAAAACAACAACAGTAATGTATTCCAATTTATTTGAACAGATAATAAGCTATTGACAAATGGCTAAGAAATGGATGTAGCTTCCCTGTTAATTTTTAAAGAATTAATTCAGCCAAAGTAATTAACATCCTTTCCTTAGCTACCATTTTTCCTATAGCTTTTTGTTAATTTGAATAAATAAAAAGCTATAGGAAAAATGGTAGCTAAGGAAAGGAAGTTGTCACATGTTAATTTATACGAAATTAATTCTGCCAAAGAAATAAACATGCAGGCAACATCCATTTCTTAGCAAATATTTTTCCCATAGCATTTTATTGATTTTAATAAATAAAAAGCTATAGGAAAAATGGTAGCTGAGGAAAGGAAGTTGTCACATGTTAATTTATACGAAATTAATTTTGCCAAAGAAATTAACATGCAGGCAACATCCTTTCCTTAGCTAATATTTTTCTTATAGCTGTTTATTATTTTAAATAAATAAAAAGCTATAGGAAAAATATTAGCTAAGGAAAGGATGTTGCCTGCATGGTTATTTCTTTGGCAAAATTAATTTCGTATAAATTAACATGCGGCAACTTCCTTTCCTTAGCTACCATTTTTCCTATGACCATTTATTTATTTCAATTAATAAAAAGCTATTGGAGAAATGGTAGCTAAAGAAAGGAAGTTGCCTACGTATTAATTTCTTTGGCTAAATTAATACTTTATGAATTAACATGTAAACAACATTCTTTCCACAGACATTTTTCCAATAGGTTTCTATATAAATAAATAATCAAAAAACTATGGAAAAAATAACTAAGGAAAGGATGTTGCCACATGTTGATTTATAAAAAATTAATTGAGCCAAAGAAATTAACAGGTAAGCCACATCCTTTCCTTAGACATTAGTCAATAGCTTTTAATATATTCAATAAATTTATTACTACTGACAAATGTCTGAGAAAAGGATGAAGATTATTACTATTATGCTATAGTTAAAAGAATGATATTTTTAAATTCAAATTATGAAGAATTAAAAATGGTGTGTGACCCGATATACGAAAAGTTCTACAGATGGCGTTACTAACGCGGTATGAAAGTATGAAACCTATGCGGTATTATACCGGTATTATACCGAGGTTTACGACCGGTATGATACCGCGGTTTTATACAAACCCAACACGACTCGTGAGTTTAAGCCCTTCGACTCAGATGAACAGTACAATTAGAGTCACGGAAGTCGACAAAAAGTGCTCTAACCACGGAATTTGCCACCGCCATATTGAAAACATCTCTCTGTCGCAGTCCTTGGAAGATTTAAGCAATGTTAAGAGTGGGGATTTGGCAGAACTCGAAATAGCTCAACACATATACAGCAGTCCAATTCACAGGGCATTACAATTTAGGGCTTTTTTTCACCACTCACGGGGCTTGTGAAGCTTTTGTATGTAAAATCTATATAAAAAAAATTTTTACAAGCGCCATCAGCGGCAAAAAAAAGCCCTAAATTGTAAAAAATTTGCCCTGTGAATCGGACTGCAGGTTTCCTCATACGAGAGATTAGCTGTGTACATGGTAGAAATATACAGGTATGTCCATCCCTCGGACGAAAATAAAAATCTACTGCGCAGACCATTGGCGGCCATTTTGTTTGCATGTGTGTAAATCTGTGTGTCTGTCATATTATTATTATTGTACTGTTAATTATTTATGTATGGCATGCTTAAAAGTTACATTAATCATTGTTAATCATAAATAAAAACTTTAAAAATATTATTTGATAATTCTACGTATTTATAGATGTTGCAAAACAATTAGAAATTGAACTTTTACTTTTTCACAAAAAACAATTAGATAAAATAAAAGAAATTTTTACATGTTTAGTTAACAAACTAGAAATTTGGATAAAAAGAACAATATAAATATTGCACTGGATGCAATACAATGTTTGGTACATACTTGTACGTACATTTGACTCAGTTTTTAATGAGCAAATTATAGAAGATAATAAATAAAAAAAAAAGAAAAATAAGTTAAAAAAAATATGTAACAAAGCTTAATATGTATTTTATTTTTTATTTTTTTCATAATTAATCATTTGTTTATGTATTTTTATTATTTCAATCTTCTATTAAATTTTAATCTTCTATCTTTTAATTTTTTGATTTCAATCTTCTATCTTTAATATGTATTTTAATTTATGATTTAAATAAAGTCGCGCCACTTTAGCCAATATGACAACCGGTGGTCAGCACTTCTTATTGGCTTAAACAAACGTATGCGCATGGACCTACCTGTATATTTCTACCATGGCTGTGTATAAATAAACAATAGTCTGACCGAATTCATTTTTATTAATTACGTTTATTTATCAATATTTTAAAAGAATATTTTAAAAATAAGGAAACATGTTAATAGTAATATTATATGCATCACATATTTAAACACAGAAATGATACGCACACAAATTCATTGCGCATGCATGTACGCCGAGTTCTGCTGAATCCCCACTCTTGTCATTGCCTAAATCTTCCAAGGACTGCGACAGAGAGATTGTCTGCACCGTTTGAGGAACCAGCGTTCCACTTATGGGAAAGCATAGGCGATGCGCAATATAGTAGTATTAAATATATGATTGAAAACAGCAGCCATATTGAAATTGGCCGCTATATTGAAATCGGCCATAGCTGTGTTCGATGGTCGTCTCGGCTCAGTTCCGATGGTCGTCACGGCTCAGTTCACGATGGCGCTAGTCATATGCTCTACAAGCCACTCTAAATTGTAATCTGAATACGCTCACTTATGGCGCTAGCGACGTACGGTTGTTTGAAGAACTACGAAGGCACAAAATCTCAATACAGGTGCCTATTTATATCATCCCTAAAATTTTTATTTTTATTTCTATTTCTTTCATTTACTATTTGCTCTTACCTGAATTGTATTATCTATATTCATGTTGATTATATATTTATTAATTTATTGTAATAGATTATTATGATGACACTGTTTGCATAAAGTAAATAAACAATATTTATTGGGGCATTAATACAGTGATGATATAGATAAGCACCTGTATTGAGATTTTGTGCCTTTGTAGTTCTTCAAACAACCGTACGTCGCTAGCGCCATAAGTGAGCCGTAAGTGAGACGGAACTGAGCCGAGACGACCATCGAACACAGCTATTGCCGCTAACGTTAGCGGCCCCATGAGTTCGCATCCTCAAAGCTTTTTTTCACCACTCACGGCACTTGTAAATCTTTTGTAAGTAAAATCTATATAAAAAAAATTTTACAAGCGCCTCCAACGGCAAAAAAAAGCCCTAAATTGTATGAAATTTGCCCTGTGAATACGGGTGCAGGAGTACGTTCTAGAACCTTCGTTCGGTTCGGTATATCAAGATGACGGATTTCAGTGTTTTTTTTTGCAATAATAACAAGTTAATAACTTTCTTCCTTTCTCTTCTAAAAATACATCAACTGACACTAAAGCGGTGTCTCCAAGCTATAGAAATGCTTGCAAGATCTTTCATCACTAGATAATTACTAGAATTTTGGTGGTAGTAAGTCTTTAAAAGCCTTGCAAGACTATCGCAGTCCAATTCACAGGATAAAATAAATTTTACACTTTAAGGCCTTTTTTTCGATGATGGCGCTTGAGAAACTTCTTGTCAAGCCTCTATGCTAAATGTAATTCATGACTAGAGAGCTCATTTTTTCTGTGCAACAAAGATTAGGTGATTACTCCTTCTCTTCCGTATATGAAAATGTATCGCTAGCATGTGATGGCCGCATAATAGGAGCGTTAGTAGTGTTAGGACGTAAAGTGACTTTTATTAATGCACATAATACAAACATACTCTGGCAAACTCTAAATAGAGCATTATACAGCTCTCAGGATTTTTATAAAAATTACTAATTAATTGAAAGAAAATATGCGAAGAAACTACTAATTAATTTATTTGGCAACACCCTTTCCTAGGAATCATTTGCCAATAGCTTTTCAATTTATTAATTATGACAAATGTATCTTAGAAAAAGAAAAATCCTGAGAGCTGTATAATGCTCTATTTAGAGTTTGCCAGAGTATGTTTGTATTATGTGCATTGTAAAAAAAAGCGATACAAGTCGCGCACGTTACCGAGGTACTACTAGCGCTCCTCGATTATGCGGCCATCACATAGCGATACGGTTTTCATATACAGGTGAGATAGGGAGTAAGTCCTCCTGTATTTCTAGTCTTCTTGGTAACACAGAAAAAATGAGCTTTCTAGTTATGAATTACATTTAGCATAGAGATTTGACAAGAAGTTTTTCAAGCGCCACCATCGAAAAAAAGGTCTTAAAGTGTAAAATTTATTTTATCCTGTGAATTGAACTGCGATAGTCTTGCAAGGCTTTTAAAGGCTTACTACCACCAAAATTCTAGTAATTATCTACTGATGAAAGATCTTGCTAAAAGATCTTGCAAGCATTTCTATTGTTTGGAGACACCGCTTTAGTTTCAGTTGATGTATTTTTAGAAGAAAAAGGAGAATAATATTAGTTCGTTATTTCTTATTCTAGTCAATAATAAGTGTAAGTTATTAACTTGTTATTGCAAAAAAAAACACTGAAATCCGTCATCTTGATATACCGAACCGAACGAAGGTTTTGGAACGTACTCTTGCACCCGTATTCACAGGACAAATTTCATACAATTTAAGGGTTTTTTTACCGTTGATGGCGCTTGTAAAATTTTTTTTATATAGATTTTACATACAAAAGATTTACAAGCGCCGTTAGTGGTGAAAAAAAGCCTTGAGGATGTGAACTCATGGGACCGCTAAAGTTACCGGCAATATGGCCGATTTCAATATGGTGGCCAATATGGCTGCTGTTTTCAATATGGCGGTGCATCAGAGCCATGGAGGTGAATAAGGAGTGTAAGCTTTGCTTTTTTACTGAAGCCGACATTTCGGAGTAAATGAGGGCGCTGGAATCGAACGCGAACGACAGTATCACGTGTATTATTTTACTTACTGTTTGTTTACTTTTTGTGTTGTTTGTAGCGCAAATACGGTTAATGTCAGATTTAATCTACTTTAATCACAAATATTTTACAATAAATGGATTGAATTTAACTAATTAATAGATTAATTGTTTTTTTAGAACTTGTGTGTTAGCGTATGAATGGGTGCATTCCTTTAATAAAAAATTTTTTTTCGTTTTGCAATTTCGCCCTGTAATACCGACTAAAAACTAAAAACAGAAAAAACGACAAAAGTGATAAATTTCTCTATGCAATATTCCAGGCTTTACAGTTTACGATAATGTGTGGTATGAGCTATGTGACAATAACAAACAATCACAACAAGCAAATTTTCTATTTATTTCAGTTTGATATAAACATTGAACAGTTATCCATCTAATAATTGGAAGCCAAAAAAAATAATGTCATGTGCCAGTACTGCCACTACACGAAACAGCTTTTTCCTATAAAATTTTGGCCGGTATTACAGGGCGAAATTGCAAAACGAAAAAAAATTTTTTATTAAAGGAATGCATCCATTACTCTTTGCAATCGTTATAATGATATTTATTTATCATCAAGAAGAGAAGAGACACAAATGCTCACAAAAATAGCCAAGTTTAAATAAATAAATCAATTAAACTGCGAGAAAATGAAAATTTATAAAATAATATAAATAACGTATTATCAAATAAAAGTAAGAATAACTGTACACTATAAGAGATCATATTTTATTCTGAACAAACAAAATTAATTCTATCCTGAAACTTATGTATGACATTTTATTGATTTATTATTTTATTTAATCGCTAAAAGGGTGTAATTAAAACCACATTAAATTTAATATTTCGTTTCAATTCAAGAAATTATAAAAAGATTCTCAAAAAATGACATCTTTGTCTAACAATTTGAGTAGCTGTAAGATGTCCTTTAACTTTATCGAAAAATAAAAAATTAGAATTCAGTGGAAAATTTAATTAATAAAGTCATATCATATTAATAATTAAACTGCACCTGAATGGTCAAAAAAGGTAAACATAATTGTACAGGCTAGAGTGAATAAGAATATTTTGTTCTATCTCTCTTTTTGGTCAATGGTCGATGTCAGCGCTGCAGCTGGTAGTTTTTCGAACTGACTTACTCCGAAATTTAGGCTTCAGTGACAGCCTATGCTTTAACACAGTAAAAAATCAAAGCTTACACTCCTTATTCACCTCCATGATCAGAGCATACGCAGTTTGTAAATTCCGTGGTTCGAGCACTTTTTGTCGACTTTCGTGACTCAAATTTTGACTGTTCATCTGAGTCGAACAGTACAATTAGAGTCACGGAAGTCAACAAAAAGTGCTTAAACCACGGTATTTACCACCGCCATATTGGAAACAGCAGCCATATTGGCCGCCATATTGAAATCGGCCATATTGCCGCTAACTTTAGCGGTCCCATGAGTTCGCACCATATATTTAATACTACTAGTAGTGTTAAGGCTTGTGGCCACTAGCATAGTTTTTCGACCAAGTTCTCTGCCATAGCGTTATGGAAGGAAAAGTTCACATATGACGGCTATAGGGCGGCGTTTTAATCGTTTCTTGAAATTGTTTCAGCTGTACCAACTTGCTTACAAACACATAAAAGATATAAATAAAAATATAACCTTTTTTGTTTGTTGACAATTTGATATTTTGACAGTCAATCATTATATATATGTACTATACATGTGTAAATATAAACAAAGAAATTTATTAACAACGCTCACCATTGTTGTTGTATTTTTTTAATGTTGGCTGTATCAAAAAAAACTAGTGTGAAGTTAGCGGTTCTATGCTGAAAATGCTGCATGCAGCATTTTTTCAACATAGTCCTCAGCGGCCATTTTCTAGTAAATTTCTAGTTAGATATAGTGACACAAGTGCTATGGCATAGAACTTGGTCGAAAAACTATGCTAGTGGCCACATGCCTTTAAATATATGGTTCGCACCCTCACAGAGTGTACTGCATCCGTATTCACGGGGCAAAATTGTTCTCATTAGGGCTTTTTTTTTCCGCTGATGGCGCTTGACAAAATTTTTTTTATATAGATTTCACATAGAAAAGCTTCACAAACGCCACCATCGGAAAAAAAACGCCCTAATGAGAACATCCTCTGAATACGGGTGCTGAATACTGGTGCTGCAGTTCAATTCACAGGGCAAAATAAATTTTACACTTTAGGGCCTTTTTTTTTCTAGTCTTCTTGGTTACGTTAGAGTTCACATCGATCATGCATGTATACCATATACGACCATTTATAAACAACAAAGTTGTGCTTAATCTGTTATTGCACTTGGTTTATCATGTGTTTGCTATTGTTGAAGCCCTCTTGAATAATGTAGAAGAACAAGAAGAAGAAGATAAACATAAAATATTACGTATTTATAATATGAGAAGAAATAATATGATTAGTAAAGTATCCAATCCATTTGATACGTTAGATGACAGAACTTTATTTAGGTTATTTTAGGGAGCTTACAATTTTCAAAATAATGCAATGAAACAAATTATAAATTGTCTTTCTACAAAAGAAAAAAAATTAATAAATATATTAATAATGCTAGGATACCAAAACAAGTTTTTTTTCGATGTTCATACTAATATTGCTTTCTCTTATACTATTTCATCATTTTTTTCAAATTTTATTTTCGAGCTTGCGTCAGTAGGGCTCTAATCACTCCAATTATTCACAATAGACATACGTATGTTATAACTCATAATCATAGACATATGATCGATGTGAACTCCAACGTAACACAGAAAAAATGAGCTCTCTAGTCATGAATTACAATCAGCATAGAGGTTTGACAAGAAGTTGTTTAAGGGATTTGGACGATTTTTTTCGGAATATGAGAAAGAAATGAAATTCATACAGTAGATTTTTGAAATACTAATACATTCTATGTGATTTTTTGGTAATTAAGCATTAATTTTAATGACAACTTTAACATGCCTCTTATGAAATGCAATTTTTGTCAAAAAATCCATTATAATACCAATATCTCCAATCGCAATATGACATCATGAAAAAACTATCAGACATAAAATGAGACAAAATCTAGAAAAAATAAAGAGGTTTTGAATAGTTTTTACAATTAGTAAAGTATGATGGATTTTTATGAGTTATTGACACTAGAGACCTCTTGCCGGATGACTTCAGAAACATAGAGTGCGAAAAGAAAAAACAGAAAAAATGTTGTCTCGTTTTAAAATGTCCAAATAAGCGCCGCCGTCAGATAAAAAAAGCCCTAAAGTGTAAAATTCATTTTGCCCTGTGAATTGGACTGCAGGAGAATCGGAGACAAGAGTAGCTGTGTTCGATGGTCGTCTCGGCTCAGTTCCGTCCAGTGTTGGGTAGGTATGATACCGGTGTATCATACAGCAGTATCATACACTGTATCATACAGTATCATACATCTCCATTATCATACGCCATGTATCATACATTAAAAGCGCCTCTACATTTTACTTTTTAAACTATTTTACTGACGCCATTTTGCCTAATTCACCATTGTACACATATTTTGCGCCCAAAAGCAATATGTCAACATAATATGTAATTTCATGAATTTATTAATATTTATTGGACACAATCAACGACTAATGATTGTATATATTTTATTTAAATAATCTCAAAAATTATTATAAAAAAATGAGATAATACACCATCACATGATATGTGGGGTAGGAGGGTTTTGACAGGTTCTAAGGAACATCATGGAATGCCAGGCAATGCCAGGAAAAAGTTCCATTAGCTTGCAAAAAAAAAAAAATAAATACAGTTATTACGAGATTATAATCACACAGATAATTTAACATTACTCAATATCACAAATATATTTTCCCTGTTGTTTTCTATGAGGAACGTATTATATCGATCTGGGAAACCTATTTGCCAAGTTGACATCTTTTTCCATATTGGCATACTTTAATATATTCAAGACGAACTCATTAGCTGTGTTCGATGGTCGTCTCGGCTCAGTTCCGTCTCACTTACGGCTCACTTATGGCGCTAGCGACGTACGGTTGTTTGAAGAACTACAAAGGCACAAAATCTCAATACAGGTGCCTATCTATATCATCACTGCACCCGTATTCACAGGGCAAATTTTATACAATTTAGAGCGCAGGCTCCTCCTTTTTTCGGTTTAAAAACGGAAAAATTTCTAACTGCCTGTTATTAACCGGGTTAACCGGTTAATAACTGACTCACAGCTCTATGTTTGAGCAGTTCTATGTTAAATTTATTTCATGACAAGAGAGCTCATTTTTTACTTTTGCAAGCTAGAGTCAGCATTGATATAAATACATATGAATGACACCATAAACCCATGTCCCCATTGTAAATGTCAACACAATTTATTACATTAGATAATTGATTTTTCATTAAAACTCATAATGAATATTGGAGCTATTATCGGGGCATCTAATTTAATATATGACGAAGAAAATGATAGTATAAGAGAATGCGTAGAATCAATTATATAGGGAAAAACAATTAAATTCGTGAAATGTCGAATCCATTTTTCATATTGAACAATAGAACATTTTTCAATCGTTTTACTCAAATAACTCAACGACCTCGCGTATCATTACTTATGACCATTGTTATTATGTATTTATACTATGTATTTATATCGATGTTGACTCTAGCTTGCAAAAGTAAAAATGAGAGCTGTGTTCGATGCGTTCGATGGGTCGTCTCGGCTCAGTTCCGTCTCACTTATGGCGCTAGCGTCGTACGGTAAATTAAAGAACTAAAAAGGCACAAAATATCAATATAGGTATATCATCACTTATCAATGCTTCAATAAATATTGTCTCACTTATGGCGCTAGCGTCGTACGGTAATTTAAAGAACTAAAAAGGCACAAAATATCAATACAGGTATATCATCATTTATCAATGCTTCAATAAATATTATTTATTAAAACGTTAATTTTGTAATAACAAAATGAGTTCATCATATTATTTTGATTGTTTTCATTTATTTCCTATGTATAAAAGATAAAAAATTATTGTTCAATGGCACAGATAATAATAAGTGGAATAATAAATGAATATAGTCATACATTTTTTTGATCATGAATTTTCTCTTCGTCATCATCATTTTGGTTCATATCATTTCTCCATCTCCCAAATTTGTATTTTCATTTTTATTTCTTTCATTCACTATTTGCTCTCACCTGAATTATATTTTCTATATTCATGTTGATTATAGAGTGAAAGGGTGCGAACTCACGACACGCAAAAGTTTGCGTTTTATCATGGCTGCCGTAATTCTAAACATGGCTGCCGGAATTTTAAACATGGCGCCTCCGTGATCCAAGCTTTGAACACTAGATACATTACACACACATTACACACAACTACACTTTTCGGTGATATTTTGGTGATATATAGTAATTTCTAGTGATTTAAACGCGCGTGTGAATTTACCCGCTCGACATTGTCGAGCGGGTGGATTAAATCACGGAGGCGCCATGTTTAGAATTACAGCAGCCATGATAAAACGCAAACTTTTGCGTGTCGTGAGTTTGCACCCAAACCGTCGGAAGAAGTTCACGAGGTATGTTATGCGCATGCCCGAATATTGACGTACGCAGAGACAAATTGTATGTCTGTGTGTACAAGAATTGTGAGTGGGGGGATGAAGCTGTTCACACAGATATACAATTTGCCTTTGTGTGCTTCCATATTCGCGCATGTGCATATGGTTTCTCTTGATCTTCTTCTGCCGGTTTCATTCTATATTTATCAACTCATTGTAATGGATTATTATGATGACACTGTTTGCATAAAGGAAATAAACAATATTTATTGGGGCATTGATACAGTGATGATAGAGATAGGCACCTGTATTGAGATTTTGTGCCTTTTTTAGTTCTTCAAATTACCGTACGACGCTATAAGTGAGACGGAACTGAGCCGAGACGACCCATCGAACACAGCTAGGAGCTCTCTTGTCATGAGATAAATTTAACATAGAACTGCTCAAACAACATTTTCGAACGCCCTCATCGGCCGTAAAATGTAAACTTTAATTTTGCCCTCAGCACCCGTATTCAGAGGATGTTCTCATTAGGGCGTTTTTTTTCCGTTGGTGGCGTTTGTGGAGCTTTTCTATGTGATATCTATATAAAAAAAATTTTGTCAAGCGCCATCAGCGGAAAAAAAAGCCCTAATGGTGCAGCACCCGTATTCACAGGGGTATGTTCCAAAACCCGGTTCGGTTCGGTATATCAAGATGGCAGCGATTCAAATCAAATATATGAAAATTTTAAGCACCCCTATAAACTTTTTTATATTAGTGTCAGTTGATGTATTTTTTGGTAGAGGAAGGAGAATAGTATTAGTTATTATTGGTAAGAATAAAAAATTGGTAAGAATAAAAAATAACTAAGTATAAGTGATAAACTTATTAGGTGTGTTCGTTCACTTTTCACACCGAGCGTATGCACGGAGCGTATGCAAGGAAGCGCTAGCGTTTTGCGGTCATTTGAAGAAACTGTAGTAACTAAAATTTACTATTTATTTATTGCTATTCGTTTTTTCCAGTTCTTTCGCTCTCTTTCATTATTATTAATTGGTAATTTGTTCTTGCGTCTGAGAAAAAATTATTAAATTAACTAAATAAACACAATGACTGAAAATAACGAATGTTTTAGTAAATTTTAGTTACTAAAGTTTCTTCAAATGACCGCAAAACTCTAGCGCTTCCTTGCATACGCTCCGTGCATACGCCATATATGTAATACTACTATATTGCTAACATCCTATCTTCCCAATAAGTGGAGCTTTTCTGGAGGCAAGAGCGTCGACGATATGTCCTTCTCTTTTCAGAGCAGTAAAAAATGAGAAAGAGTAGGGAGCGTAGGGAGGGTTCGGATTAACTCGACAACTCACCAATACTATTTTTACTTTCTCACGTATATTAAATAAATAAAATAAAATATTTTGAAATAATTGAAATAACTAAATGAAAAAAAAAAAAATGAATGAAAAAAATTATTTTACTTTATTCAATATTTATTATTCAAATAATATAATTATTCGTACATTTAAATATATTTGTATACATATGTATACAATATACATATACATATGTATACAATAGACATATACATATGTATACATTGTGTTGGTGAGTTGTCGAGTTAATCCGAACCCTCCCTACGCTCCCTACTCTTTCTCATTTTTTACTGCTCTGAAAAAAGAAGGAAATATCGTCGACGCTCTTGCCTTCAGAGACACAAAGCGGCCATATTAGCAATATAGTAGTATTACATATATGGCATACGCTCGGTGTGAATAGTGAACGAACACACCTATTATTGCGATAAAAAAAAAAGGCAAAAAAAAACACTGAAATCCGCCATCTTGATATACCGAACCGAACGAAGGTTTTGAAACGTACCCCACGGCAAATTTTATACAATTCAGGGCTTTTTTTTGCCACTGACAGCGCTTGTCAAATTTTTTTTATATAGATTTCACATATAAAAGCTTCACAAGCGCCGCCAGTGGAGAAAAAAGCCCTAAATTGTGTTGCCCTGCGAATACGGGTGCAGAATTGGAGTGCTTGCGTCAGTCAGCCATCTTTTATTCTTGTTTAAAAAGGCAGCGTTCTTTCGTCAATTTTTTTTTAGCGCATCATGACCACGCATTTGCGCAAAGGTGAAAAAGCACGTGAGTTTTCAAGTCTTTGTAAGTGTGTGTAACGCACACATATATACTTTAAAAATTTTACTTGATTCCTCTACTTCTGCGCAACTGCGCGGTCAGAATGCCTTAAAAAAAAACTGGCCAAAGAACGCAGCCAAAAAAAAAAAATAAAAATAACAGACGCTAGTGACATACAGTGACAAGTAAAAGTTGAGATTACAAAAAGTACAATAAAAAAATATTATTGGAAAGATCGGAAATATTTGTTCGGAAAATTATAAAAATAATATTTTCGTTCATTTTAGATAAAAGATTTCAGCAGTCCAATTCACAGGGCATTACAATTTAGGGCTTTTTACCTCCACTGGCAGCGCTTGTGGAGCTTTCGTATGTGAAATCTATATAAAAAAAATTTAACAAGCGCCATCAGCGGCCAAAAAAAGCCCTAAATTGTATAAAATTTGCCCTGTGAATTGGACTGCAGGGGTGCTATTAGACATAAGAAATGTTAGTCGCGATAGAAAAACATGAAGGCGCTTGTTGTCGCTTTCATGTAAATTCTACCTTATTTTTGCATTTGCATATGACTATGGCAGCTTCTATGAAAGCAGCAACAAGCGCCTTCATATTTTTCTATCGCGACAAACATTTCTTGTCGGCGAATCGTTATTGCGGGACCCGCAATACGGGACCAAGAATAGCACTCCAGCAGTCCGATTCACAGGGCAAATTTGTTACAATTTAGGGCTATTTTTTGCCCTTGATAGCGCTTGTAAAATTTTTTTTATATAGATTTTACATACAAAGGCTTCACAGGCGCCGTGAATGGTGGAAAAAAGCCCTAAATTGTAATGCCCTGCAGTCCAATTCACAGGGCATTACAATTTAGAGGTTTTTTCTTCTACTGGTGGCGCTTGTAGAGGTTTTGTATGTGAAATCTATATAAAAAAAATTTGACAAGCGCCATTACCGGCAAAAAAAAGCTCTAAATTGTAAAAAATTTGCCCTGTGAATTGGACTGCTGTGAATTGGACTGCTGGTTGGGTAGGTATGATACCGCTGTATCATACAGCAGTACCATACACTGTATCATAAGGTATCATACATCTTCATTATCATACGCCATGTATCATTAGAGTAGGTATAACATATATGTAATACTCCTATATTGCCAACGTCCTATTTCTACAATAAGTGGATTTCCTGCATGGGCTACGGTGCAGACTCTATCATCTTCCTTGTCGTGCGTCTACCAAAACGACGCGCGCATGTGACACTCGGAAAACGTCGGATGCTCACTCACACTACTACATTTGATGTAAAAATTTTTGTTTGCACCATGGTAGAAATATACAGCAGTACACAGGCATCAATACTATTTTGATTTTATAGTAAAATTTTAATTTTATAAACCATGGTAGAAATTATAAAGTACCGGTAGGTGCCATATGCGCATACGTTTTTAAGCCAATAAGAAGTGCTGACCACCGGTTGGGATAGTGGCTAAAGTGGGGCGACTTTATTTAAAGCATAAGTTAAAATACATATTAAAGATGATCTTAATAAAGATTAAAATAATAAAAAAACATAAACACATGGTTAATTATATAAAAAATAAATAATAAAATACATTTTAAGCTTTGTTACATATTTTTTCAACTTATTTTTTCTTTTTTTTATACTTCTATAATTTGCTCATTAAAAACTCTGCGTCAAATGTACGTACAAGTATGTACCAAACATTGTATTGCATCCAGTGCAATATTTATATCGTTCTTTTTATCCAAATTTCTAGTTTGTTAACTAAATATGTAAAAATTTCTTTTATTTTTTCAAATTGTTTTTGTAAAAGTAAAAGTTCAATTTCTAATTGTTTTGCAACATCTATAAAATAGAATTATCAAATATTATTTTTAAAGTTTTTATTTATGATTAATGTAACTTTTAAGCATGCCATACATAAATAATTAATAGTACAATAATAATAATATGACGGACACACAGATTTACACACATGCAAACAAGATGGCCGCCAATGGTCTGCGCAGTAGATTTTTATTTTCGTCCGAGGCATGGACATACCTGTATATTTCTACCATGGTTTGCACCAATACAAATAAATTCAACAATTAGATATAATAGTGTGAGTGAGCTCCCGACGTTCGCCGAGTGTCACATGCGCGCGTCGTTTTGGTAGGCGCACGACAAGGAAGACGATAGAGTCTGCACCGTTGCCCATGAAGAAAGAATCGAGCCTTGTTAGCAATATAGGATCAGGAGGCACCGTAGTGCCTCGCGTCAAGTATTATTACATATATGGGGTATAAGCACTTCCGAGGTAAAAATCATCTATGGCTTCACTCTGCTTATACCCACTCTAAAATAAAACACTGAAGTCTGCCATCTTGAAATGCCGAACCGAACAATGATTTTGGAACGTACCTCATAAGTGGGATGTGTCCTTTCATTACGGTGTAGACAATCTTTCTATCATGTAGGTGAATAAGGAGTGTAAGCTTTGCTTTCTTACTGTGTTAAAGCATAGGCTGTCGCTGAAGCCTAAATTTCGGAGTAAGTCAGTTCGAAAAACTACCAACTGCAGCGTTGACATCAACCCTTGACTAGAGTAGGTATAAGCAGAGTGGTGCCAACAGCGGGTTTAGGCCCGCCATATCGTGCTTTTTGTATAGAGTTGGTATAGGCACAGTGACGTCACTTCTGGGCACCTTTTTGCTATTGGCACCACTCTGCTTATACCCACTCTACCCTAGACCAAAAAGAAAGACAGATCATAATATTCTTATTCACTCTAGCATCTACAATTATGTTTAAAATACCTTCTTGGACCATTCAGGTGTAGTTTAATTATTAATATGAACTCATTAATTACAATATCCGATAACATCTTTTTTTTTTTCTATTTTTCAATAAAATTAAAGGTCATGTTTTTACTTAAATTGTTCAAGGGATGTCATTTCTTGCAAATCTTTTTATAATTTTTTTAAGTTGAAACAAAAATTTTAACTTCAACGTGCTTTCAGTTACACCCCTTTCATCAATTGAATAGATAAATAAATCAATTAAATATTGTACAAAAGTTTCCTTCCAATAAATTAATTCCTAGTCTAAATTAATTCCACAGCAAAATTTTCTATAATAAATTGAAATAATTGTCGCCAATTGCTGAAGAATTAATTAAGACTATGAATTATTTCATTTAGTTACATCCATTTTTTAGATATAGTTTTTTTATTGATTATTTATGGTAAATGTTGCTGAGAAAAGAATCTAACCGAATAAATTAATTTATAATCTAAATTAACTCCACAGCCATTTGACACAATAATTTCAATTGATTATAGAAAAAATTATCGTGTCAAATGGATGTGGAATTAATTTAGATTATACATCAATTTATTTGGTCACATCCTTTCCTTAGCTTTTTTTGCCATAATTAATTAATTAATAAAAAAGCTATTGGCAAATGTTGCTAAGGAAAGGATGTAACTGAATGAATGAATTCGTAGTCTAAAATAATTTCTCAGCCATTGGCCACGATGGTTTTGATTTATTATAGAAAATATTGCTAAGGAATTAATTGAGACTAGAAATTAATTTATTCAGTTACATCCTTCCTTAAGACACATTTTCCATAATTAATTAGTTAAAAAACAATTGTCAAATGTTCCTAAGACATACTTTTTTTTGCCGCTGATGGCGCTTGTAAAAATTTTTTTCATATAGATTTTACATACAAAAGCTTCACAAGTGCCGTGAGTGGTGAAAAAAAGCTCTAAATTATAATGCCCTGTGAATTGGACTGCAGTAAAAAGGCAAACTCCTTAAGCGGTGTCTCCACGATATCAAAATCTCATGCAAGTTCTTGCCGCAAAATCTCGAACGAAAAAATGGAACATGTCCCATTGACTGCGATAAGGCTTGTGGCAACTAGCATAGTTTTTCTACCAAGTTCTATGCCATAGTACTATGGAAGAAAAAGTTCACATATAACGGCTATAGGGTGGCGTTTTAATCGTTTCAGCTGTACCAACTTGCTTACAAACACATAAAAGATAAATAATAATATAACCTTTCTTATTTGTTGACAATTTGATATTTTGACAGTCAATCATTATATATATGTACTATACATGTGTAAATATAAACAAACAAATTTATTAACAACGCTAACCATTGTTGTTGTATTGTTTTAATGTTGGCTGTATCAAAAAAAACTAGTCTGAAGTTCGCGGTTCTATAATGAAAATGCTGCGTGCAGCATTTTTTCAACATAGTCCTTGGTGGCCATTTTCTAGTAAATTGCTAGTGAGATATAGTGACACAAGTGGCCACATGCCTACAGTCTTGCAAGGCTTTTTAAGGCTGATTTCTACCAAAATTCTAGTAATTATCTAGTGATAATAGATCTTGCAAGCATTTTTTACAGCGTGGAGACACCGCTTTATTCATCTCCATGGGGACATTCCAAAAATCACTCGGAAACCCGGACCGGCGCAGTAGATGAAAAAATATAGAGATAAAATAAACTTAAAAGTAACTAGAGGTTACTGTAGATATTGTAAGCAACAAAAACAGCTATATTGCATATGCCATTTACTTTTGTTACTTATTACAGTTGTGAAAAGTATTTTTTATAATTATTATTAATAATTAAACAATAATAATTTATTGTTTTGTGCCTATAAAAATACATGAACAAAAAATCATGTCTACCACAACAAAATATCAAAAATTTTCTATGATCACAATCTTGATCTTCCGAGTTTCCGAGTGATTTTTGGAACGTCCCCCATGCTTTCTATCACAGCCAGATCAAGTGCGAGAATATTTTGCGCATGTCCAAAAAATTATTCAACTGCAGTCCAATTCACAGGACATTACAATTTAGGGCTTTTTTCCTCTACTGGTGGCGCTTGTAGAGCTTTTCTATGTGAAATCTATATAAAAAAAATTTGACAAGCGCCATTACCGGCAAAAAAAAGCCCTAAAATGTAAAAAATTTGCCCTGTGAATTGGACTGCTGCAGTCCAATTCACAGCACCCGTATTCAGAGGATGTTCTCATTAGGGCTTTTTTTTTCCGATGGCGGCGCTTGTGAACTTTTTATATAGATTTTACATAGAAAAGCTTCACAAGCGCCACCATCAAGCCTAATGACATCCTAACTCACAGTGCAAACTCCATTACTATTTAGGGCTTTTTTTCACCACTTACGGCGCTTGTGAAGCTTTTGTATGTAAAATCTATATAAAAAAAATTTTTACAAGCGCCATGAGCGGTAAAAAAAAGCCCTAAATTGTAAAAAATTTGCCCTGTGAATTGGACTGCTGGGAGACTTTGGGAGAAAACATTCGGTTCACACGTATATACGATGAATTTGTGTGTGTTCTGTTTATATTTGTGGCATTTGTGACTCAAGAAGACTAGAAAGAAGGAGAGTCAACTCCCTGTAGTGGGGGATAGGCCAAATGGGACAAAATATGTCCTGTACCTAGAGCTTCTCAAATTTGCCAATTTGGCGCTGATTGTTCTCAGCCGTACTTATGCGCTAACTATTTTTAATAAACATTGTTATAGCGCAGGTTTATTATTCGATCATCTTAGAGCAATGTCAAAGGAATATATCAGGTTTATCAATTTATTGATCCATATTAAACAGACAAAAAAATTTACTGGGTGATGATGATCGATAAGTAACGTTTTTAAAAATTAACAAGTAACATAAAAAATATTACTGTAATAAAATCATATCAACTTGTTCACTTGACAATAAATTTTGTTTGTCAACATTACAAAAATTAATTATTTTTCATCTGCAGCATCACGCGATTTTTGAGTTGCTGACTTAGATAATACAGCACATGGATCATCAAAACTATGATTATGTTTGTCTTGCTGCACATCTACGTTTTGGTCTCACTATTGACATTATCAACAATGTTTGGGATTTATTGTATGAAATAATCAAACTATATCTTCTTCTTGAAAATATAGTTCACAAAAATTGTTAACAACTATCACATTAAGCCATGTTACACGAGCATCCTGCAGAAAATAAGAAACATGAAAATAGTAAACAAAATTTAAATTCAATGATTATCAGTAGAAAAGTTAATAAATAGGGTTTTAACAAAAACAAATACATCAATGATTTTATAAGCATGAAAGAAGTATGATTTTTTAAACATCAATTAATGATAAACTGTTAACATAAACAAAAACAATTAAATTCTGGCAAGAATTCTTTTTTATCAAAGTGTTGGTCTAACGATGTTGAACTTACTTACTTTTGGTATCTGAAAAAGCCGTCAAATCACTCTTGTTTTTGGTTTTCCGAGCACTTTTTGATGCAACAAACTCGTGAAATATTTACGTATAATTTTGATATAAAACATGTATATAAATTACATGACAGAAAAAAAAAAAATAAAAAACGCTATCCCAAACGAATCTGCGCTATAACAATATTAATTCAAAATAGTTAGCGCATAAGTACGGCTGAGAACAATCAGCGCCAAATTGGCGAATTTGAGAAGCTCGAGGTACAGGACATATTTTGTCCCATTTCTAACAAGGTCAGCACCCGTATTCACAAGGCAAATTTTATACAATTTAGGGCTTTTTTTTCCCACTGATGGCGCTTATAAAAATTTTTTTATATAGATTTTACATATAAAAGCTCCACAAGCGCCACCGGTGGATGAAAAAAGCCCTAAATTGTAATGCCCTGTGAATACGGGTGCTGTAGATTAATAGACGGCTGGGATAAGGTCGTCGCATGACTCAGTGCGCATGCGCGGTCAGCCATGTTTGATGCTATTCCCCACTCCTAATGTTCACCACACAATGTAAACAAACAGTGTATGGCATGTCAAAAAAATTTCAACATCAAAATTTAATCATTTATTTATTGAATAAATATTGTACGTCAACGTTGTGCGATCGGTTGCTTCCCCCAGAGATTCAGATCATCGTCGAAAATGATCTACTGGTGCTGGTGTGAGCCAAATAGAACCAAGCTCAACGTTATGTGAGGTAAGATTATTTCTTCACATGATTTTCTTTTTCCTGATCAAAATTATTAGTTTACTAGTTAAAAAATATTGATATTTACAGATATATTTATAAAGATCTAACATAATGAATCTCAATATGAACAACATCGTCAGGATGGCTCAAAAAATTAAAACCAAATGCAGTACCAACTTTGTTTGGTGATGTTTTGATATTTTTAAGTAAAATTCACCAAATACAAGTGACGTGAGTAAGAATAAACATTGAATTTTAACTTATATTAAGTTGTCTTGATAAAAAATATTAATAGTTATTTTTTTAGAACATGATGTTAATTAGACTTCATGTGAATCACTAAAGCAGTTGTCAACAACAAACTTAGGTGAATCCTTTTCCAGACCATTGCTTGATGTAATCATAGATAAATATACCACTGACAATAAAAGTTTATTCAAGTTACAAAGTCTAATAATACCAAATGTTTACCAAGTGATGAGCAGCAGATTGAATTGCCACTAGTAAACTTGGATAAGGATCATTTAGTATCAATTCTTGCTGATGAATTACAAGCAGAAATAATAAAAAAATATAATGAAGGAGTTATTAAATTTAATTTCATGCTTCAAAATCAACATTGTCTTTATCACCACGAAATTTCGAGTTTAAACTAGAAAACAAAAAATAAATATTAGTTTAGACTGCGAATTACGAGTTCAATAAGAAAAAAGGATACTGTCAGAAAGACAACGAGAAAAAATTAAAAACAAGTTTAACAAGCTTCTTAATGTATTCGGAAAATTGTCCACTTTTAAAAAACCTTTTAATTGAGTTATTTTATTCATTTATTTATAGTATGCGACAGGCAAAAGCCTACTAAAGCCAGAAAAATATATTTTGTTGTCAGATAAAAAATTGTATTCGATTATTTTATTTTTATATTGAAAAAGAAAAAATTATATTATTCTTCTTCTTCTTTTGTTTCACTTTTTTACAACTATTTATATTAAACTGTCTGATAACTTTGTCAATTTTTCAGAATATTTAATTAATTATTAATTGAAAAAAATTAAGTGTTAACTTCTTGTTGTATACTGTTTCTGTAATAGACCAGATGTAAGCTATAAAGATGGTTTAAATAATGCGCGCCTAAAAGTCGGCCATGTTTGATGCTTGTGCGACGACCTTATCCCAGCCGTCTATTAATCTACAGACCTTGATTTCTAATGTACGGAGTTGACTCTCCTTCTTTCTAGTCTTCTTGATTTACACACATGCAAACAAGATGGCCGCCAATGGCCTGCGCAGTAGATTTTTATTTTCGACCGAGGCATGGACATACCTGTATATTTCTACCATGCGTATGCATTACATTATCACCTACATTGAATTAGTTGAATTAGGATTATAAATAATTTTGAAGAAAAATTTTGATCTTTGTCTTATACACGTCGTTGAAGACACAATCATGAAAGATATTGAACTACAAGAAAAAAAAGTGTTCATATTGACAACGGCAGTGGATTCTTTTGAAAATCCTACATCTGTCGTTTCTAGAATTTGAATAATTTATTTTTTATTTAACGATTTACATTCCAATAGTGTAAAGTGCGCAGTGTTGGGGTGACTCTGCAGTTATTAGTCTGATAGACATTCGTAGAATTTCAACTTAAAGTTAAAAAACTTAGAAGAAATGAACAACATAGAAAATATTATTCCCATACCAGAAGGTCAAAGTCAAGCAGATTTTATAAAAAATGATTTAGGTTTCAATATTGATACAAATGATCCATTGACCAAGGCGGCTTTAAGTGATTCAGTAGAAAATGAAAATATGGATATATTGGGCAGTGGTGAATTAATGAAAAAAACATTAATTAAAGGAGAAATAAATACACGACCGGGGCGTTTAGATTTGTGTGTTGTTGATATTGATGGAAAACTTGAAGATGGAACAAAAGTTGAAAACTTCACTGATTATAAAATTCAGTTGGGTGATGTTGAAGTTGTTCAGGTATGATAAGATTATAAAATCGTATCTATCATATGTAATTTTTTTGTTTCAAAAAATTGCTATAGGTATATTTCTATATATTTAACAAACTATATATTGTACTTATTACATAATTAACATAAAAAGATGAAAAACTGACTAATCATATAAATTGGAATTTTAGTTAAAAATTTGAGTAAGAATTTTATCATAAGGAAATGATATACATGAGATTGGAGATATCTGTTTTGTTTATTGAAATTAGTTTATAAAATAAGTCAATAAATTAATTTTCATGAATCATTTCGATTTTTAGGGACTCGATTTGGCAATAGCACTCATGGATGTCGGGGAGGTTGCTGAAATAACAGTTTTTCCAAGATTCGCGTATGGTAACCTTGGGAGAGATCCTGATATTCCATCAAGTTCCAAAATCATCTACAATGTTGTTTTAAAATCTGTTACTATGGAGCCAGAAATTGATGAAATGAGTTACGAAAAAAAAAAAGAATTCGCGTGAGTAAATCTATCTAAATGGTTTTTTTTTGTGATTAATATTCAAAAAGATTGTAAAATGAAATTTTACTTTTTTGTTTTAGAGACAAAAAACGAGAGAGAGGTAATTGGTGGTTTTCTAGAAATGAGCCAGTATTGGCAATCCAATGTTATCGAAGATCCCTGGATTATCTTCAACCTTCAGTTGATAATAGCAATAAAACATCTCAAAATAAAATTACAGATTCACAGTTGCAAGCTCTCTTTGCCGACAGAACAAAAGTTTATAATAATTTAGCAGCAGCACAAATAAAAACTGAAGCATATGATACTGCTTTGGAAAGTGTTGATAATGTATTGAGAGCTGAACCTGAAAATATCAAGGCATTATTTAGAAAGGGTAAATTTAATATTATTTTTTGTAAATATTGTTTGGTGTCTTTTATTAATTATTTTTTAATTCTAATTTAAAAGGTCGAATACTGACGAGAAAATGTGAAACCAAAAGAGCAATATTAACATTTGAAAAGGCAGCAAAATTGGATCCAGAATCAAAAGCAATTACGCAAGAATTATCAGTTCTTAGACAAAAACTTGTCAATGAATCTGTCGAACAAAAAAAGTTATACAAAAAAATGTTGGGATCACCAAAAAAAATTGAAAATATGTCGTCAACGGCATCATCAAAATTTAAAAACAAACTTGCTGTCTGGAGCCTTTTTGGAGGAACACTTGCAGCTGTTGCTGGTGTTATTGTTTACAAATTTGCATTCTAGTTTTCAACTTTTATTCGAGTTTTGAAAAATTGATTATCAACTTCTAAATTTATGCATTATATTATTGATCTCTCGATGTTTTTGTTTTGATATTAAAAAAAAAGATCACTGAGTTTTTACAAATTTTTCGATAATATATTTTCAATAAAGAAATTTCAATTAGAAAGAAAAATGCATTTGTTTTTCATTCCTTTAAGGTGACATGATACTCGATTCTGCCTTATCTCAGGTAGAGTGTGTGTAACAGGTATCCAGTAAAATGGCGAAATGTGCTGTACCAGAATGCAAAAATAACAGTTCCTTGATGATCATCCTATACTGAGAAAAATTTCTTCTATTTTTTAGAAGAAAACTTCTTGGCAATATTCTGTTTGCCCTGACGGAACGCTACAAGGCTTGTTTTGTCCAAAAATACATGGCTTATTCAAGCCTTGTAGACGTGGTTTGAACGATACTTGTATACAAGGTTTGAACAAGTCTTGTACAAGGCTGTGTTAACAGACTGAATCGGTGAAATCGATTACAATACTCGTTCAAACCTTGTACGAGCGTGGTTACAAGGCTTGTACAATGTATGTACAACGATGGTTTTTGATTTGGTTTATCGCTCCCGTGTATTCTGCTTGTACGAGCAATGTACAAGCCATGTATACAATACTTGTACAAGACTCACACAAGACTTGTTGAAAGTTACAAGCATTGTACAACTCTCGCACAAGGGTTGTAAGCAATGCTTGTACAAAACTCGTACAATACCGGAATAAAAGCGGCTTTCAACGGTTCTCAACTTACTTACAATATTGCGTTTACTTATAAAAGACGGTTTTAAAAGCTTTTTACGATATTTACTATCATTTAAGCGTTAATATTTTTATATTAATAAATAAAAAGAAAATTGCTTTGATTTTTTAGTGTTAAATAGAAAAAGATGTAGCTATAAGGAATAAATGTTGACCTTGGGTATTTTATTTTTTTAATAAATAAAATACATGTAAATTTATTTTTTTAAAATACAAATTTCCAAGGAAAAGCAGTAGCTAAGGGAAAGATGTAGCTAAGGAATTAATGTGACTAAGGAATTATTTCCTTGAAACATAATTTTTTGGCAACATTAATTCCTTAGCCACATTAATTCCTTAGCTACTGCTTTTCCTTGGACATTTGTATCTTTAAAAAATAAATTTACATGTATTTTATTTATAAAATAAATAAAAAATGTCCAAGGAAAAGCAGTAGCTAAGGAAAAAATGTAGCTAAGGAATTAATGTGACTAAGGAATTATTTCCTTGAAACATAATTCTTTGGTAACCTCACCCTAACGGAACACCCCAACCGTGAACAAACCGAAAATAAAGGATATTCACAGTTGTAAGTTGTGCAAATCAAACCTAAATCTAACTGGCAACCCTAATTGAACCGAGAATAAACCGGAAACAAACTCGTGAAAAAATTTATTTTTTCCCGAAGGTTTGAATTCGGTTAGCCCAACTGAGTTCAAACTGAATAAATTACTCGACGAAATTTGAACGCTGCGAAAACCCTTGGCTTAAGGTTATGTTTGGGTTGGATTTGCGCAACTTTCAACCGTTTGTTTTTGGATGAATAACCGTTCTCTAACCGTTAAAAAACTGTGAATGAACCCAACCGTGGAAAAACCGGAATCTAACAGAACCGGTCGGTTGAGAAGTTCCGCTAGGGCAATTCCTTAGCTACATCTTTTCCTTAGCTTTTTCAACAAGTCTTGTGTGAGTCTTGTACAAGTATTGTATACATGGCTTGTACATTGCTCGTACAAGCAGAATACACGGGAGCGATAAACCAAATCAAAAACCATCGTTGTACATACATTGTACAAGCCTTGTAACCACGCTCGTACAAGGCTTGAACGAGTATTGTAATCGATCTCAGCGATTCAGTCTGTTAACACAGCTTTGTACAAGACTTGTTCAAACCTTGTATACAAGTATCGTTCAAGCCACGTCTACAAGGCTTGAATAAGCCATGTACTTTTGGACAAAACAAGCCTTGAACAAGTCTGTTTTACACAAGACAATTCCGTCAGGGTGAAAAAAGAAAAAAATAGTTTATTATAAACAATAATTGGTTTGTAATAAGAAAAATAGAAGTCTTGTTATAAACAATATTCTGTTTGTTTCATGAAGATGGTGTCTTGTTTGAAACCATAGATGGTTTGCTTCAAGAAGAATACATCTAAACGTTCTTGATGTATAACAAATAAACTTCTAGAGTCACGTCCGGTTCCGTGGCGCATCGGTAACGCGTCAGATTCCCATCCGGTTAGGCCCTAGTTCGATTCCTGCTTGAGGCAGTTAGGTTCAGTAGTTCATAAAAAAAAAAATTGTCTTCATCAACTTGTCTAATCAATGTACTACAAAAATAATATCAATTAATTTTTATTTTTTTATTTTAATTTAAATATTTAATCAATTTATCGTTTGTATTAAACATTTTGTTGTTTGAAATAAGTAGTTAATTATCTTGCTTTAAACCATCGACCGTTTGTAACAAGAAGCTAGTGGCATATTTTTAGAAGTATTCTTCTTGAAAAAAAAGATTCTATGGTTTGAAACAAGACGCCATCTGCATAAAAAAAACAGAATTTGGTTTGTGTCAAGAAGAAATATGGTTTACGTTTAGAAGTATTCTTCTTGAAGCAAACCATCTATGGTTTCAAACAAGACACCATCTTCATGAAACAAACAGAATATTGTTTATAACAAGACTTCTATTTTTCTTATTACAAACCAATTATTGTTTATAATAAACTATTTTTATCTTTTTTCAAACAGAATATTGCCAAGAAGTTTTTTTCTAACTACAAGAATATTTTTTCTTATTTTTAACCAAAAGTTTTCTCAGTATACGGACCTATTTTCTACGGATACTCCTCCCACTGACCCCACGGATCCACACCCGACCAGACTCACTTTTTACGGGCATTTACCCCACACGACACACACCCCACAGACAAACAATTAAAAAATAGATTAAGTAATCGAATAAATAAATAATCTATAATATAATACTTATATCCAAAAAAAATACCAAGGACAAGCAGTGGCTAAGGATAAGATGAAGCTAAAGAATTAATTCAGCCAAAGAAATCATGTGGTAAGCAACATCAATTCCATAGCTTTATTATTTTCATTTTAGCTACTGCTTGTCCTGGGTATTTTTTAAATTTATTTAATAAATAACCCTGATAAAAATAACTTTGATAAAATTTGCCAAAGTCTCCGATTTTTGGTAAACATTGACAAAAATTGACAAAATTCGTCTAATTTTAACAAATTTTGTCAATATTTGTCAAACTTTGTCAATTTTGATAAGTTTTTTTTTTGATAAATTTTGGAAACATTTGACAAAATTTGTCGAATTTCATCAAACTTTGCCAAATTTTTTTTAAATCGTTAATTTAGAAAAAACTATATGATATTGTTAATTCTTCAAAATTCATCTATAAACTGGAAGATATCGTTGAATTGTTACTATTATTGCCATTGATGATATTAATCAAACAGAATAGTGAATGGAAAATAATAAATGAGTGTTTTTCGCATGCAGGCATGTAATGTTACTGAAAAAAAATTTTTTTATTTATAAGATAAAAAGTTTTTAATCCAAATCATAAAAAATGTCTTGTTTCAAGATAAATTATTCGTGTTCTCAGAAGTATACTTTTTGAGTTATGAACAAAAGTGTCTTGGGTCAAGACAAGTTGTTCATGTTTTTAGAAGCCCGGAAAAAAATGAAAAGATCTTCTCAGTGTGACGTATTTGCATAGTCTACAATATTAAAATTAAATTCACCGGATGTAACACAACCATTTATACTAACATTTAAAATCATATAGCAACAACAGTCAACGGGAATATTTTTTCGCCAATTTATCCATTTTTAATTCTATAAATATTAATTAAATAAAATATAGTTCTGTAAGATTTCAATAAAGGAATTTGCTGACTATCATAGGAACAATGTTTTAGGATCGGTCAAAGCAATATATTCCTACCACTAATTATTTTCAAAACCAAGATTATAAAAACTGTAACAATGTCACAACACTCACTCTTGTTTTTAATCTCAACGTATACTTTCTTAATCAATAATTAAATATTCAACATTAAATAAAAAGTGTGTTAATTATTTTAAAACCGCAATCAATAAACTAAATTCCATCATCATTGAACCATTAAAATATAGTTGTGTTAACTTCAGGCTACTACACATCTACAGGTCGATCATCTACATTGACACCAAGAAGACTAGAGACCATGTACAAAGCAACATGTACAAAGAAATTAGAGCTAGAGTCGAGTCTGGATTATCAAAAAACGATGCGAAGCCAGTGAATCATGGTGGAGATTCACTACAACGGCTAACACCCAGTCACAATCAAACACAATTGAGCGAACAGACACAGAAATAAAATTAATTGCTAATATAAATTTAACTAAATCAACCATGATTCCTTTCATATCTTTATACACCAAAAATTTAAAAGGTATTTGTAATTTAATGCTTGACACTGGGGCCGAGGTTGATATAATCAAAATCACAGCTCTTAAAAATATAAATCAAATAAATTCTAATAAAAATATTTCATTACAAGGAATAACCGAGGGTATAATTCATAGCTTGGGTACAATCACATTATCAATAATGGGTTGTCTTACCGAATTTTATGTAGTCGATAATAATTTTCTAATTTTTTATATGGGGATTTTAGGATCAATATTTTATACATATTTTAATGCAAATTTAAATTTCAACAATAATCTTTTAAGTTTCGGAAATAATAAACATTTAGAATTTTCTTTCGGTCAACCTCAGGAAATACCAGCTAATAGTACTACCACTATACTAATACCACTAATATTAAATACAAGTAAAAATTCTAATAAAGAAGGATTAGTTTCAAATCTATATTTTGGTGACGAAATAATTATCAAAGGGAATGTAAAAGCAAATGACGCAGGTCAGCTTTATGTAAATGTAACTAATATTTCAAGAAATAAATTATTAATTCCCACACCTTTGGTCAAGCTAGTTGAATCACGTATGAATGAAGGTGAGAATAATGTAGAGGAGGATGTAACACTAGACGAAGAAAAAAAAGAAATAAATAAATATCACATAAATTTATTAAATAAAAAAATTCGTGATTATTCTAACTTTAGTCCTAAAGCTGATATTTTTAATATAATTCAATCTCAAGGAAATATAAAATTACCAGTCGAGCCAGTTTATAATGAAGAGAGAATTAATAAAAAAAATAATTAAGTATATTATAAAGAGTTAATAGATACAGAAAAATTGGTAGTAAAAAATTTGATTAGTAAATTTCAAGATTTACTTTATTTAAAAGGTGAAAAACTAACTTGCACAAATGTAGCTCAGCATAGAATTCTTACAATGGATGACACAACAATTTTTGTAAAACAATATAGATTTGCTCAAATTTATCAAGTAGAAATAAAAAAACAACTTGCAGAATTAGAAGCGCAGGGAATTATTGAAGTGTCAGATAGTCCATATTCTTCACCGATATGGATGGTACCAAAAAAAGATGGTCCTAATGGCGAAAAGAAATTTAGATAAGTGAATGATTATCGAGAATTAAAAAAAAAATCTATCGGGGATGCTTATTTTTTGCCTAACATTCAAGAAATTATAGACCAATTGGGCAACGTTAAATATTTTTCAACTTTTGATTTAGCAAGTGGCTTTCACCACATTCCAATTCACCCAGATGATAGACATAAGACTGCTTTTTCTACTCCTTATAATCATTATCAATATACACGTGTTAGTTTCGGGTTAAAAAATGGACCTTGCATTTTTCAGAAAGTTGCTAATGAAGTTCTAAGAGGGTAGTAAACTTTGTAGTTTACTCGCAAACCCTAGATGAACATGTTGATAAATTTGAGAAAGTAGCTGAAAGGTTTAGAGCCGCTAATTTAAAATTTCAACCCGATAAATGTAATTTTTTGCAAAATGTCATAACTGAACACGGGGTAAAACCTGATCGAAAAAAAAATCGATCTCAGTAAAAGATTTTCCACGACCTATTAACGTTAAAGGGGTTAGACAATTTTTAGGTTTAACAGGGTATTACCGTAAATTCATTTTTGACTATGCCAAATTATCGAAAACGCTTACAAAATTACTAAAGATAAATACTTAATTTAACTGGACACCTGAATACGGAATATTCAGATTTTACGCGTGAATTTATAGTAACGACAGACGCTAATGATGTTTTGATTGCTGGGGAAAAACGGTTTGTATATACAACCATATACAATCATATATACAATCATATATGGATGTATATGGAAAGTTGACTATTTTAGGTTTATACAATTATATAAACTTGTATATGAGGTATAAACAACTCTATACAACCATATACAATCATATCCCGTGTAGGAATCGCCAAGACTCACAACACGGCCATGCATTGGCCCATCAATGGCACCCAATGATTGATAGCCAGGCATGGGCCATTCATGGTTCATCATTGGCAAACAACTGGCCCATTCTTGTACTGCCAATTCATGGTTCCGATTCATGGCCGAGCCTTGGCTGACTCTTAGATGGCCAATGATTGCCAACCATGCATCGGCCGAGCCTTGGCTGATTCTTAAATGGCCGATAATTGGCAACAATACATGGGCCAAGCCTGGCTGATACATTAACGGCCATTCGTTGGTTGCCGATCATCGGCCAAGCCTTGATGGACGTTCAATGGCCGTTGCTTGGTTGCCAATCATTGGCCGATCTCTGGCTGATACATCAATGGCCATTTCTTGGTTGCCGATCATCGGCCAAGTCTTGGTAGACTTTTAATGGCCATTGCTTGTTTGCCAATCATTGGCCAATCTCTGGCTGATACATTAATGGCCATTGCTTGGTTGCCGATCATCGGCCTAGTCTTGGTAGACTTTTAATGGCCGTTGCTTGGTTGCCGATCATCGGCCTAGTCTTGGTAGACTTTTAATGGCCGTTGCTTGTTTGCCATTCATTGGCCAAGTCTTGGTAGACTTTTAATGGCCGTTGCTTGTTTGCCATTCATCGGCCAATCTTTGGCTCATACATTAATGGCCGTTGCTTGTCTGCCATTCATCGGCCAATCTTTTTAATCCTTAAATGGCCAACGCATGGTTGCCATCACTGGCCAAGCTTCGGCTGACTCTTGGGCGGCCAAGAGTTTGTCTTTTGTTGATTTGATTCAAATCAAAAATTTATTTATGACTTTCGTTATAGCCGCCGTGGCCGAGTGGTAATGCTTCAGGATATCGCACAGGAAGACCCGAGTTCAAGTCCAGGTAGAATCAAATCTCAATAGTGTTTAATGATAATTTCTTCAATTGGTTATTAATAGCTTGTATAATAAAAGCCCGATTATTAAATAATAAATAATAAATAATAAAAAAAAAAAAAAAATATAAAAAAATATATTTTTTTTTTTTTCAATGGAATTAATAAATGGGCCATACTTGGTTTACTCTTGGGGAACATCATTGGGCCATTCATGGCAGCCGATATTAAATTACCGTAACGCTCCAGGCTTGGCGCATTAATGGCCCATTAATGGCAAGCCAATAATGGCTGATGGTTGGTCTACTCTTGGCTTACCCTTGGTATATCAATGGGCCATTTATCGGGCCAATCTTGGCGAACATTATTGGGCCATTAATGGCAGCTGATATTAAATTACCGTAACGCTCCAGGCTTGGCGCATTAAAGGCCCATTAATGTTTGCCGATTATTGGCCGATGTTCGCCGAGCATCGGCCGATGCTTGGCCGTGTTGTGTTCTCCTACACGGGATACAACCATGCAACTTGATAGCTTAGTTTATTGATCTTGTATACAATAATATATAGTTGTATACAAACATATATGGACATTAGGGTGGTTCTTATTTGGTTGATGGCAAAATTTTCATCGTGCCATCCCCTAATATCGTTGGAAAAAAATTAAAAAAATTTTTGAGCTATATAAGAATTTTTATTTTCATCCTAGCCACCCCCTGTAAGAGGATGAAGTTTCCTATTTAAAATACATGCAGTTAGACGTAAGAATTGATCTAGAAGCGTCAATTATGCATGGAAAAAATCTTTTATTATATTAAATCATCGAGAATGAAGTCTGCTTCAAGATAAAAAAAAAAATTTATATGGGTCATTCCATAATTTTTTTATTACGCTAAAGTTTTTTTTTTTGTTCGATTTCGCTAGTTCTCAAAGTTTTCAATATAATATGAGTGTAATGACATTACACTTTATATATTTGACAGAAAAAAATTAAAAAAAAAAAAATCTATGGGTCATTACACGAAATTTCGTCCAACTCTAAGCTGTTTTCAATATTATTAAATATTAAATATTGTCTTGGAATGAAAAAAACAAAAAACATTTGTTTATATACATTTTGAATTATTTATTTTTTTTTAATTTTTACATGACCATTGTTTTTTTTTTGCATCAGGAAACGATTTCCGGTATTCTGACACAATCTGTATGACGAATCGCTTTTGATGTTCATTTTGTGGTATTATTGAATTGTATTCATCAAACAGGCTAACAGCTCGTTTAGCAGCAGCATTGACGGCTCTCAACTCCGTCACTGTTTTCAAACCTCTTTTGTAATTGATATCACTCTGACTATAGAGATGGATCAACTTCTAAATTATATTTTAAGCAACATTAATTCTTTAAGACGTAATTTTTTGGCAACCTCAATTCCTTAGCTACATATTTTCCTTAGCTACTGCTTTTCCTTGGGATTTTTATTTATTTTATGAATAAAATACATGTAAATTTATTTTTTTAAAATACAAATGTCCAAGGAAAAGCAGTAGCTAAAGAAAGAATGTAGGTAAGGAATTGGGGTTGCCAAAAAATTATATTTTAAGCAACATTTATTCTTTAAAACATAATTTTTTGGCAACCTCAATTCCTTAGCTACTGCTTTTCCTTGGAGAATTTTATTTAAAAAAAATAAAATTCCATGTATTTTATTTATTAAAAAAATGAAAATCCCAAGGTCAACATTCATTCCTTATAGCTACATCTTATTTTTTAGCTACTGCCTTTTCTATTTAACACTAAAAAATCGAAGCAATTTTCTTTTTATTTATTCAAATAAAACTATTAACCCTTAAATGATAGTAAATATCAGTGTTGGGTAGGTATGAAACCCATTGTAATTTACAATGTAATTTTGTGTATGTAATGTATGTAATGCCTTGCCGTGGAGAGTCTGGAACTATGTATTTCGTAGACATTTTGCAAACATATGTTTTATGTTTTCATTACTCTCGATGTTTATTGTTATTTGTTGTTATTCTTATTATTATTATATTCTGTAATTAGCATAAATTTGTTCTTTAGTTATTTAAAAAAAATTGTAAACAATGTCAGGTGTTAAAACCCTAGCGAAAATGGCGACACCGATCCGACACCAATCCGACAGTCGGTTTGTGCACTGATCTCATACAAAAACGACACGAAACCGACACATGACTATAAGAATTTCTAAGTCACAAAATTAAAATAGTAAGAAGCATTTAAAAAATAAAATATTATGTCTAAAAATTTCTTAATAATATTCTCACAATTTAAGACACATTAGAATTTTTTTTAAATAATTTTTTTATTGAAAAAACTCAATTCTGTTTACGTATTAAAAGTGAGGTTAGCTGTCAGAATCATCTGTACACGACTGTGAGATTTTACAATTCTCACACAATTCCGACACAATTCCGACACACGACTGTGAGAATTGTAAATCCGACACAATTCCGACACAAATCCGACAGACGTACGACAGTATATTTTTATTTTGTATTTAATATAAAAAAAAGCATTTTATTAACAAAAATTTTTGTTCAATATTAAAGTTATAATATGTTAATAATTTTAGGCATAGGTATTAGATTTTTTTTTTTTGAATAAATTTTGACAAAAAAAATAATTGGAATCGTCTGTGAGAATTTGCGATTTGCAAAAATTCTTGTTTAATAATAAAATTATAATCTTTTAATAATTATAGGCATATTAGATTTTTTTCAAACTATTTTATTAGAAAATTATCATTTTTTAGTTTTTTTATGAGGTTAAGAACGGTTTTTTTTTAAATACTTTTTTTTTCAAAACTAATACATTTGATCAGTTTCCCATGTATTTGGTATTTTTGTAACTCGAATGTATTTTGTAATGAAACCATGTATTTGGTTTCCTATGTTTCCAATTATTTTTTTTGTCAAAATTTATTCAAAAAAAAAAAATCTAATATGCCTAAAATTATTAAAATATTATAACTTTAATAATGGACAAAAATTTTAATTAATAAAATGCTTTTTTTTATTTTAAATACAAAATAAAAATGTACTGTCGTACGTCTGTCGGATTTGTGTCGGTATTGTGTCGGAATTGTGTGAGAATTGTAAAATCTTACAGTCGTGTACAGATGATTCGGACAGCTAACCTCACTTTTAATACATAAACAGAATTGAGTTTTTTCAATAAAAAAATTATTTAAAAAAAATTCTAATGTGTCTTAAATTGTGAGAACATTATTTAGAAATTTTTAGACATAATATTTTATTTTTCAAATGCTTCTCACTATTTATTTTTGTGACTTAGAAATTCTTATAGTCGTGTGTCGGTTTTGTGTCGTTTTTGTATGAGATCAGTGCACAAACCGACTATCGGCATTTTCGCTAGGGTAGTCACATTATTTCCTTAGCTACATCTTTTCCTTAGCTGATGCTTTTCCTTGGACATTTTTTATTTATTTTATAAATAAAATACATGTAAATTTATTTTTTTTAAATACAAATGTCCAAGAAAAAACAGTAGCTAAGGAAAAGATGTAGCTAAGGAATTGAGGTTGCCAAAAAATTATGTTTCAAGGAAATAATTCTTTAGTCACATTAATTCCTTAGCTACTGCTTTTCCTTGGACATTTTTTATTTATTTTATAAATAAAATACATGTTAATTTATTTTTTTAAAATACAAATGTCCAAGAAAAAGCAGTAGCTAAGGAAAAGATGTAGCTAAGGAATTGAGGTTGCCAAAGAATTATGTTTCAAGGAAATAATTCCTTAGTCACATTAATTCCTTAGCTACATTTTTTCCTTAGCTACTGCTTTTCCTTGGACATTTTTTATTTATTTTGTAAATAAAATACATGTTAATTTATTTTTTAAAAATACAAATGTCCAAGAAAAAGCAGTAGCTAAGGAAAAGATGTAGCTAAGGAATTAAGGTTGCCAAAGAATTATGCCAAAAAAATACACGTAGTGCTACCCCCCTGCATATCAGTGACGGGTAAATGGTCGGATTTTGAGGTTTCTTACACTTACAGTAAGATACTGTAAGAAACTGTAAGATATTTCTGACGCCATTTTTGAACATTCTTACCGACTGTCGACTCGACAATTAGCTCCCAGATAACCACAACTGGTAGGACGATATGCTACCGGTAATCTACTGGTAGCTTACCGGTAAGTACTACTGGTGGGTAACTGGTAGCTCCTTGCAGTAATTTTAAACCAGTATATTACTGGAATTCTACTGGTAGATACTACCGGTAGGAACTACTAGTAATCTACCAGTGAAATTCCAGTCACGAATTATTGGTAGGAACTACCAGTAATCTACCAGTAGAATTCCAGTAGAAAATTACTGGTAAGAACTACCAGTAGTCTACTGGTAGATTACTGGTAAATCATTTCGATAAACCCGAAAGCCTCAGCATTAGAGAATGCAGAAAAGTTATATTTTAAAAAACAAAAATGTCCTAGAAAAAGATGTAGCTAAGCTGGGCCACATTGAATCTTGAGCTACATTTTCTCCTTAGCTACTGCTTGTCCTATATATATTCATTTATCAATAAATAAAATACAAGTAATTGAATTTTTAAAAAATAAAAATGTCTAACGAAATGTAGTAGCTCGGAAAATAATGTGGCTAAGAAATTGATGTTGCTTGAAACATAATTTTTCTGGACACATTAATTCCTTAGCTACTGCTTTTCTTTAGAATTTTTTTTTATTTATTGAATAAAATACATGTAATTTAATTTTTAAAAAATAAATATGTCCAAGGAAAAGCAGTAGCCACCCTGGTAAAAAATTTGTCCGCCATTACTCCGCCATTACTCAGGCTTTCTCCGGCATTACTCCTTTTTTAGCCCATTTCAGAGAAAATGCCTCCGGCATGAGGTTGGTAGCAAATTAATTTTTCCGACATTAATCTCATGCCGGAGTATAGACTCCGCCACCAACCTCATGCCGAAGTAAGATCTCCGGAAATAAGCAAAAAACGGAGAAATGCCAAAGTACTGCCGAAGTAATATTTTCACCAGGGCAAGAAAAGGATAAGGTAAAGCGATTATTTTTTTGGCAACATTAAATTGCTACATTTTTTTTTCCTTAGCTACTGCTTGTCCTATATATATTTATAAATATTTAAAAAATAAAATACATATAATTTAATTTTTAAAGGATGAAAAGTAGTAGCTAAAGTAAAAATGTAGCTAAGGAATTGAGGTTGCCAAAGAATTATATTTTAAGCAACATCATTTCCTTAAAACATAATTCTTTGGCAACTTCAATTCCTTAGCTACATCTTTTTCTTAGCTACTGCTTTTTCTTGGACATTTTTATTTATTTCATGAATAAAATACATGTAAATTTATTTTTTAAAAACACAAATGTCCAAGAAAAAGCAGTAGCTAAGGGAAAAATGTAGCTAAGGAATTGAGGTTGCCAAAAAATTATATCAAGGAGAAGCAGTGGCTGAGAAAAGATGTAGCTCAAAAATTATTGTTGAAAAACAATTATGTTTTAAGGAATTAATGTTGCTTGAAACAGAATTTTTTCGGAAACATCAATTTCTTAGCTCCATCTTTTCCTTTGCTACTGCGTTCACTTGGACATTTTTATTTATTAAGTAAAGAATATACATGTAATTTTATTGATGAAATAAATAAAAATTTCCAAGGGAAACCAGTAGCAAAGGAAAATATGGAGCTAAAGAATTAATGTTGCCAAAAAAAATTTTGTTTCAAGCAACATTAATTCCTTAAAACATAATTGATTGGCAGCATTAATTCCTGACCTACATCTTTTCCTTGGGCAGTTTTATTTATTAAATAAATAATATACATGTACAATGTACATTCATTTTTAAAAGATGAAAATGTCCAAGGAAAAGCAGTAGCTAAGGAAAAAATTGTAGCTCAGAAATTAATGTTGCCAAAGAATTATGTTTCAAGGAAATAATGTTGCGTAAAAATTAAATTTTTTGGCAACATTAATTCCTTAGCTACATTTTGTCCTTAGCTACTGCTTTTCCTCGGACATTTTCATTTCCTGAAAATAAAATTACATGTACTTTGATTATTAAATAAATAAAAATGTCTAAGGAAAAGTTGTAGCTAAGGAATTAATGTTGCTTGAAAAATAATTTCTTTGGAAACTGTAATTCCTTAGCTCCATTTTTTTTTTAACTAATATTTTTCCTTGGGATTTTTATCCTATTTAAAAAAATCACTCCATTTCAGCTAACTTCACACTGAAAGGTTTTTATTTTGTTATTATTTTTTTTGTTTATTGTGAAATTAGCTGGAATAGAGTGATTTTTTAATTTTTTTTTTTATTTTATTTGTTATTTTCTATTTTCTCAATTGGTCAAATTAAATTTATTTCTTGATGATCTTTATTTAGTATTTTACGCAACGAAAAAAAAAAAAAAAACAAAGTTTTTTTCTACAAAAACTAGTCAAATGTTCGAAATTGTCACTATACTATGTAGTTGTAAGTATATTAATTTAGATATGACACTAAAAATTCAAGAAAGAAATATATATATTTTTGACGCATGTAATTAAGTCTAAACTATTAAAAAAATTTAAACTTGACCCCACTAGGTTTTTCCTAAATAAGATTTTAGTATGTGTTACGACATATATGTTACGACAGGTGGGGTCAAGTTTAAATTTTTTTTTTTTACGTAAAGTAGTCCGTATGAGGCTTAGAAATCTCGAAGCAATACGTTTTGGGCTCAAAAAAATAAAAGCAACACGTATAGGCCAGAAAAAAAATAAAAGCAAAACGTATAGAGCTGGAAAAAATTGAAGCAATACGTATGAGGCTTAGAAAATCCAAAGCAATACGTATAAGGCTGGAAATAAATTAAAACAAAATGTATGAGGCTGAGAAAATACAAAGCAATACGTATGGGGCTGAAAAAAAATTAAAGCAATACGTATGAGGCTCAGATAATCCAAAGCAATATGTATGAGGCTCAAAAAACTCAAAGCAATACGTATGGGGCTGAAAGAAATTAAAGCAATACGTATGGGGCTCGAAAAAATTGAAGCAATACGTATGAAGCTTAGAAAATCCGAAGCAATACGTATAAGGCTGGAAAAAATTAAAGCAATACGTATAAGGATCAGAAAATACAAAGCGATACGTATATGGTCGAAAAAAATTGAAGCAATACGTATGAGGCTTAGAAAATCCAAAGCAATATGTATGAGGCTTGAAAAAATCAAAGCAATACGTATGGGGCTTAGAAAATCCAAAGCAGTACGTATAAGGCTGGAAAAAATTGAAGCAATACGTATGAGGCTTAGAAAATCCAAAGCAATACGTATGGGGATGGCAGAAATTAAAGCAGTACGTATGAGGCTCAGAAAACGCAAAGCAATACGTATTGGGCTCAAAAGCAAATACGTATGTAAGGAGTATGAAAATTGAAGCAATATGTATGGAGCTGAAAAAAAATCAAGCTATACGTATGAGGCTCAGAAAATTCAAAGTAATACGTATGAGGCTTAAAAGAATTAAAGCAATATGTATGGGGCTAAAAAAAAATTAAAGCAATACGTATGGGGCGGAAGAAAATTAAAGCAATACATATGAGGCTTACAAAATAATTATTTCTTATTGTTTCCTTAGTTAATGACACTCTAATAAGTTGACGGTGCTCCGCAATACAAGTAAATTTTATCTATCTATTTTAAATAGCCTCATACGTATTGCTTTATTGAAAAAAAAAAAAAAACCTAATAAAATTAGTTCATGCTATGAAATATTAATACAAAATAATTATTTCTTATTGTTTTCTAAGTAAATCAACATTCTATAAAATTCAGTGACCAAAAAACCTAAGCCCCCAGAGACCCCTTATTCAACCCTGCCTGTATTTAGCTATCATCAGTAGTTGAATTCACGAGGTAATAGAGTTTTCTGTGAATTCTCTCAATTTATTTAAATATTAACGAATTAAACAAATTATCTGTATAATTATTTTTAGTATTATTTTGACTATAATTTTTGGTTAAAAAAAAACTCACGGAAAAAACCGCGCGAAGCGCGGATATGCCCTAGTTTATTCAAAAAATAAAGTACATGTAATTTTATTTTAAAAAAATAAAAATGTCCAAGCGAAAAGATGTAACTAAGGAAGTAATGTTGCTTAACAAATAATTTCTTATACCCACTCTAGCAACTGTAATTCCTTCGCTACTGCTTGTTCTTGGGATTTTTATTTATTTAATAAATAAACTACATGTATTTATCGAATAAAAAAAAAAAATTGTGGCATGAAGGTCCCACTAAAAAATCATAGGAGGCGCTGGGAATGCAGTGTAAGATACCTCGATGTATGAAACTAATGCTGTAAGATACAGCATCTTACATGGTATCTTACACATGTAACATACCAAGGTATTTACCTATCCAATACTGCAGTCCAATTCACAGGGCAAATTTTTTTACAATTTAGGGCTTTTTTTGCCGGTGATGGCGCTTGTAAAATTTTTTTTATATAGATTTCACATACAAAAGCTCTACAAGCGCCGCCAGTGAAGGAAAAAAGCCTTAAATTGTAATGCCCTGTGAATTGGACTGCGGAAGCCTGGAAGCAGCGCAGTAGACGAAAAAATATAGGAATAAAATAAACTTAAAAGTTACTGTAGATTGTAAACAACAAAATTAGCCATATTGCATACATGCCACTTACTTTTGTTACCTATTACAGTTGTGAAAAGTATTTTTATAATTATTATTAACTAGCAGAAATACCCGGCTTCGCCCGGGAGCGGTATTTCACAGGAAATTTAATTTTTTTTATTTAAAAACAATTGAAAAAAAAAAACAAAATAATAAATGTAAATCTGACATTAGTTCATAGGCCATGTTTTCTTTTTTGACAGCAGCAAGATGAGTATTTTTGATCTTTTATATGAAGTCATGCATTATATTTTTTCTTTTTTATCTTTTGAAGAAAGGATGAATTGCAATTACGGTAAGTTTTTTTTTTATTTCTTTTTGGCTTCGGGGGTTTCTTATAAATGTGATGGTTAAAAATGAATCTGCACCAAGGCTCATGTCAATATCATAATTTTAAAACAAAACTCATAATTACTTCAATTTTATTTTATCCAATGATGTAATGAATATTTTTAATAAAAAATGAACCTATAAATTAAAGTACGTACATAATTTTTATTGAGACAAAAATATTGAATATCTTACATATTAATTTACTCCAAAGCAAAGAACATATTAATAGTAATTTATATATTTTTTTGTAATTAAATTATTTGACAAAATTGAAATTTTTTTTTTCTATTATTATTATTATTTATTTACCTATCATAAGACCAAGTGAACTATATTTTCATTTGAAAAATTAACGCGTTGTCCATTTTCGAGGTGAACATTCAAATGTTGGATATTTGGATATCGATCATGAATTTTAAATCCACAAATTCACCATATTGCTTCATTACTACTTATATACCGTCCAGATTGATATTTTTCAATTTCATCGTTTTTATTTTCTATGGTAAAAATTGCTTGATCACTACCTTTATGTATATATTTTAATATATATTGAACCGCAACGACCGAGCTGCATAATTCGACATTAACATGTGCTTCCATTATTTTAGAAATAAGTGGACAGTAAAGGACAATCCAACGATTATCGATATTTATTTTTTCATATTTATCATGAATTTTAGCATTAATAGTAGTCTGAAAACCACCATTTACTACACTTCTTCTTCTATACAAAGGATATCCATTTCTATCCGATCTTGTAGCATCAATTAAAGCACGGGGATAATTATATGAACATTTACCGTTTTTCATACATGGTGAAAAAGGATTCAATGGTCTACATGGTCCATGTATCATATTTTTTTTAATTATTTCGTGTAAAAGTGGATCTTGTTCTGGATCTGGTAGCTCAGCAGAAATAATATCATTAATTTGGTTTGCATGAATTTTATTTTTCAACCATACTAAAATATGAACATGGGGTAAACCTCTTTTTTGCCATTCTATTGAGTAAACCCAAGATATAACATCACCGAAAATTTTATGTATTGTTATCAGATTAATTAATTTTCTCAATTTACATTTAAATACTCTAGCTATCAAGTCATGACGATCGCTCGGTTGCTGATGAGGTAACAATGAATTTTTAATTTCATCCCATCGATTATTACATGTAAATGTAATAAATAAACATGGTTTTCCATTATGTTTTACATAACAAAGAGCGTCTTGTATATATTCATGAAACTTACTGGTAAAATAAATGTTTGCCCTATATTATTTACATTTTCATCATTTTCGAATGCATCTTTTAAATGAATATATTGTTCTACTTTAAGAGTTTCTCGATTACATCAAATATAACGTAAAAGTTCACTTTCAATTTTCGCATACATATCAACGACAAACTGATTTAACAATTGCTTATAACATAATAAATAATTTTTTTGGATTATTACGTATCATAAGTTTTTGTGCATAAAAATCCATTGCTGAAACTTTTTTATTTGTAGTTAATCCAGTATTAGGGTTTATTTGCTTCAACTCAAAATGATATCCATCTTCTCCTCGCCAAAAGATTAGTGGATATTGTAGAGCATCATATTACTTATGAGTTTCTTGAACGATTACGAATTCGTTACTACGTTTTTGTAATATAATATCACGTTTTATAAATTCATTTCCATTGATTATTGCAGCTACTTCTTGAACAACAGGTAAATTGAAACGTCGCTCATGTTCATTTGAAGGGATTTTATCAGCTCGGAGAACTATTTTGCATTCATCTGTTGGCATATTTTCTAATGAGATTTTGAATAATTTTATCAATAAATTATGTTTATGCAAATAGTTTTGTAAAGAATCGATAATTTCTTGTTGTACATTTGGGACAATTGAGCACCTACGTTCTGACTCTATCTGATCATCACCAATAAAATATATTTGTAAAAAAGCAGATTCATCGCCATCATAAAGAACAAGGGACCCTATTCTATGATAAATTTGTCCTTGAATTTTGAAGGTAGTTTGATAACCTGACTCTTTTTTCCTATTTGCACCAAATGAAGTCATGTTAAAACATAAATTATATTTTCTTATATTATCTAAAAAATGCTTCGAATGATCTGTTAAACCAGATAAATAAGTGAATAAAGGCTCGCGATCTTCAGGCTAACTGAAAAGGCAATTTTATTTTTCCGTTTGCACAACACATACTATCAGATTGATCTTTAAATCTCAAAGCATGGCAATGTTTACATGCAACATCCATATTACCAATAGAAATACGACAATCATCATCATATATATCGCTATAAGTATAGTTAAATGCTTTCATGTCCAGAATTATTTTAGATTTTTTTTGTTGTGTATTATGAGGTTCTTTATATTTTTTCAATCTTTTTGCCAACAAAGATTTTCGTCCAATATTTTTTTTCCTTTAGGCATAATAAGAATATTATTTGTATGCTACTGATAGTTTTGTTCAAATTAAATTCATCGATACGGTTAGTTTGTTGCTATTGAACTTTCGTAAACTTGTATATGAGTTTTAATATAGGTTAATCTTATTGACAGCTTATACTTTTTAAAATCGATCGCTTTTAATTTATATTGTATACATATCTGAAGTAGGCTGTATACTTGAAAAAAAATGCAAATTATTATTTTTTCTATGACATGAAACATTTATCTGAAATTCCCAAATAAAATATCATATCTTCCAATAAACCATAAAAAAAAATATCATATCTGTTAATAGACCAGAAAAAAAAAAACAAATTACATATTATCAAATCGAAAAAACCCTGAGGATGATGAGAAAATCAGTTTTCACATCCTGGTGATCACAAATCTTATTCATAGTTATTTTTTTTTGTCATCTACATGATCATACAACCAAACAGCATATATATATGTTAAATTTTGAATTAATCGGAAATAAAAAAAATGCAAATAATAATTATTTTTTCTATACCATAAAGCAATAATCAAAAATTCATGAATAAAATATCATATCTTCCAATAGACCAGAAAAAATATATCATCTTTAAGTGAACCAGAAAAAAAATAGATGATATATTATCAAATTGAGAAAATCCTGAAGATGATGGAAAAATAAGTTTTTGACTCCTGGTGATCGCAAAAAGTCGCCAGGGTAATTTTTTTTGTCATCTGAACAATCAGATAGCCAAACTGAATAACTATGTTAAATTTCAAGTAAATCGGACGAGTAGTTTGCATAAAATTGCGTTTCCAAGAAATTGGTCCTTTTTTTATTGTATAGAATAATTAAACAATAATATTTTTTTGATTTGTACCTATTAAAATTCATGGAAAAAAAATCATGTCTACCACAACAAAATATCAAAAATTTTCTATGATCACAATTTTGAACTTCCGGGTGCTCCTCTAATGTGTGTCGTCACAGAGATGACCAGTAACCACTGCGCATCTCTGTTATTCACTGTCCAATCAGCGCACACTAGAGAAACTCTCATGTCGTCACAACAACGCTCGGCTTACACCGTACGTTGCCGTAACTATTCGAGTCTCTCGTTCATCATCGAGGATCTCCGGCCAACTTCGAGTTCAACATCAAGCAAGTCTCCAAGCAGCGTTCTGGTGTCACTTGCGTTTTGGTTATTCTACAATACACACCACATTATTTTTTCATCCATTTATACCTGGTGATACACACCAAGTATAATTACTTTTGAGTTATTTTCACGTTGGGCAAAAGGTATACAACCTTTTGCAGAGTATTTTTATTGAGTAATATCACCCTTTTGTTAAATGTGTTCGATGGTCGTCTCCTCAGCCCACTTACGGTCACTTACGCGCTAGCGACGTACGGTTGTTTGAAGAACTACAAAGGCACAAAATCTCAATACAGGTGCTTATCTATATCATCACTGTATTAATGCCCCAATAAATATTGTTTATTTACAGTGATGATATAGATAGGCACCTGTATTGAGATTTTGTGCCTTTGTAGTTCTTCAAACAACCGTACGTCGCTAGCGCCATAAGTAAGCCGTAAGTGAGACGGAACTGAGCCGAGACGACCATCGAACACAGCTATTTTTCCCTATTAAATAAACACTAATATTTAACCACAAGTTCATCATTTCCTGTTTTGAAAATCATTTTTTATATATCTTTATATTTAAAATCATTTCATTATATGTATATATTTAAAACTATTTTGATACATTATTATTTTTTTTTCTACATAAAATTCGAGCCAATAATTTATCAGTTAAATATTTAATTTAACATTGTTTTTTTTACATTATATTTTGCAAAAATATTACTTGTTCGTGTGGTCAATATTCATCATTTATTTTTCTTTTTTTTCACACATATATTGACACATACTTGATTAAAAAAAAACAACAAAACTAAACATGCTGTTGTTTAATAAAATAAATATAAATTAAATGTACTTGATATTATTACGTTTCCACTTCTCCTTTCATCTCCATCTGCATCAAACTAGACGTGTGTGTTCATGTGACATTGACTTGTCATGGCATGGACATATATATTGTAACTGATTTTTCCATCGATAAAGTAGAAGCCTCAGTTACTATGGGGTCAACGACTACTATCTCAAAATCATATTCCATCAGTCCGAGAGCCCATCTACCAAGTCGAGCACCAGGGTCCTTCAAATTATGAAGCCAGCGTAAACTGCTATGATCGGTGATGACCGTGAACTTGTATCCCTCCACGTATGCACGAAATTTCTTGATAGCCCACACGACTGCCAAGCATTCCTGCTCCGTGACGGTATACTTTGTTTCGGGAGCAGTTAACCCTCTACTTGCGTAGGCGATAACTCTTTCTTGGCCATCTTGTACCTGGGTGAGTACAGCGCCAAGACCTACACTGCTCGCATCAGTTTGCAGTGTGAACGGGATCGTAAAGTCTGGACTATCTAGTGTTGGGGCTGCAGTCAGTTTTGACTTCAGGATCTCGAACGCCTCTTGCTGTTCGGAGTTCCAATGCCACTTGCATTGCTTTCTCACTAGCTTGGATATTGGCGAGGCTATCGAAGCAAAGTCTGGAATAAACCGACGATACCAAGAAGCCATACCCAGAAACCTCCGTACCTCCTTAGTTGACTGTGGCGCAGGAAAGTTGCGCACAGCCGAGGTTTTCTCGGGGTCTACCTGGAGTCCTCCACTATTGATCTGGAACCCCAGATACTTTACCTGCGATCGGCAAAACTCACTTTTCTCTCTATTGATCGTGAGATTCGCGTCACGCAATTTGACGAGAACTTTCGTGAGCCATTCTATGTGTTCCTCAAATGTCTTCGTCACGATGATGATATCGTCTAAATAGACAAAGACATGAGGATAGAATTCCGGACCCAGCAATCTGTCGAGAGATCGCTGCATCGCCGCGGGAGCGTTCGACAGGCCGAATGGCATCCTTCGAAAGTGAAAGAGCCCTCTGCCGGAAACAATAAAAGCCGTGATTTCACGACTTTCAGGAGCTAGCGAGTTAAGTGATGGATGGTTTCAACGGGAGCAAACGAGAACATTTCCGTAGGCTGGTCTCGAAAATACCAGACTTGCCCAAAGAAATCGACCACGATTCCTGCTTCTCGTAGAAAATCGATCCCTATGATAAAATCTTCCGATACAGATGGCATCCATAGAGTTTCCACGAGAATGGTCTTGCCGCCCAACGAGATAGGTGTCATCGATATTTGTCGAATGATTTCTATCTGTTTGTTGGCAACCAGAACCTTTCTACCTGGACAATCGATCGGCTCAATGTCTGATTTCCTGAGCAACTCGATGCCTCTGTGACCTGCGAAGGTACGAGTCGCTCCTGAATCCATTAACGCTTTGATCGAACGTCCTCCGATTTTAATCGTTAGGTAGAAAGTAATCTTTCGACCAGGACCGAGAGTGTTTTGCAACCTATCCCAGATAGGGTTAGGTTCCGGGGTAGCCAATTCCAATGTATTTCCCTGTCTTGGGGTAATACTAACGGTCGATACGACAGGGTGCTTTACACGACCGTTTTGGCGTTTCCCGGGTTGCAACGGGAGCATTCTTTAAACGTGAGCCCCGGTTTTCCACACCGGTAACAAAACAATGTTGGTGGTTCTGGGCAAACTCTGAACTGGCGTTCAGTGCTTTTGCAATTATAGCAATGCCTTGGTCCCTGGAACCTTGGACGACCCAAAGCATCCAACATTTCGAGATCAGGATTGATAGCTTCCTCGTCAAAGAGGATTCCATCTTCCTCGAGAGCGTGAGCATTGTGTCGTACGTCTTTGGCCAGTCGATAAGCCAAGCTTGGACACATAGATTCCTCCGGTTTACGCGGAGGTTGCCAACTACGGGAGCATTCCATGTTCTTCTCCTGTCTTCGCAGTCTATGCTCTAGTACGTCTAGAGATAAACATTCATCGAACTGTAAACCCAATCGGAATTTGGGCAACAGATTTCGATAGAGCACTTGTACTCTACGAGTCTCAGGCCATGGCGGGAGCGTCTTTGCGAATAGCGCTTTCATCTTAGAAATGTATTCACAGACATTTTTATACCTCCCCTCGGTTCGGGATAATATCTCCATTTCCAGGGTGGCTTGAAAATCGAGATCAGAGAAACGAATCCTGAAAGCCGTGCGAGCAGCACGCCAGCTACCGAATCGTTTCTCTCTAAACCACAATAGGGCTGTATCGTGTAGACACCCACGCAATACTCCTAAAAGGTCTTCTTCCCGTATAGGGAAACTTTCGAGAGCGTCTTCGATACGAGACAGGAAATATTCCACAACTTCGCCTCGTTGACCCGAGAACTGTACGTTCCAGCGACTCAGTAACTCGAAGACTTTCGTTGGTGACATCGTTTGAGGTTCCCCATGAGTACGGTTTCCCCCTTGACGCTCCAAGTCGAGTCTCGGAATCTCCAACTCCGGAATGTACACGTGGTCAACCACACGACCATTCGGTGGTTCTTCCACTCGAAGCTCTGGTGTTAGCCTTCTAGGAGAGGGCGCACGACTCCCGTCTTTCTTCGGTCTGCCTCTACCACGAGGCTCCAAAGCTTCAAGACGAGTTTCTATACTGCGCATTCCATCCAGGAGAGCCTGCACTGTCTTCAACAGTAGAGTGTTCCCAACATTTTCGGAGCTGCCTCCTATTAATGGTGGATTCACTACTTCTACCTCGGGAGCCTCCCCTGGTTTCTCACCAGAGGCACCTGGTTTTTGGTCATCAGCCATATCGAGAGCGTTCAGAGAACCTTCCTCCAGCTCGTTGAAGCCAGAAGTGATTTCTCTTTACTCGGGATCGGCCTTATATACCCAGTTTTGAGTGGTGGGAGTCTTGCATCCCTTCTCTCTACTCCTGCGCAAAGCCCGTGAGCGCATCTTTCCCTGGAAGGGGAGTGATGCCAGCGCCATCTGTTAATGTCCGTAGGTGGGGATCTACCGAACATTAACGGAAATAGCCGAGAGCGTAGATTTCTGAAATATCTCAGCCTGTACGAGGACAGCCGAGATTGTCTTTAGAGACTACCGAGATCGTAGATCTTAAGACTGTCGAATCCGTACCAAACGGTTACGACCGTGTCCGAGAACTACCGAGAGCGTAGTTTCTTTTGACTGTCTTCAGCCTGCGTTAACCAGCCAAGACTATCTCTTGAAACTACCGTGATCGTAGCCCTTTAGATTGTCTTAGTTTTTTAACGACTAAGACTATCCGAGGACTACCGAGAACGTAGTTCTTTAGACTACCGCATACTGTATTAAACAGTTACGACCATGTCCGAGAACTACCGAGTCCAACAACCGGGAACCAACAACCCTTGGAGCACAAACGACCAATGAGTTGTCACGAGAACGAATAACCAACGTTATTCCATATCACAGCTTAGGAATTCGCTATCACACAAGCTTATTCCCGAGCTGTATCTCTCGTCGTAACCGGACAAGGAATGAGCTTCTTCACTCGAAGCAGCTCCTTATATACGCGTGGGAGCTCGATATTTCGCCCCTCCAATTTGCTACAACAAGTATCGATCGTCTGCGCAACTCCGTCTTCCTCACCAATCACGCGAGGGGTTCACATGACCAATGAGAATGGAGCGCACTAACGCCGAGCCCTAATGTGGCAAAAGTTGGAACTACGGTACCAGACTCCCCATTTTGCCGTGAGTGTCGCTTCGAAACCTGCCATGGCAGGCCTCACGTTGGGAGCCATTTTGTAACTGATTTTTCCATCGATAAAGTAGAAGCCTCAGTTACTATGGGGTCAACGAGGATTTCTCACCATCCTCCTCTCTTACCGCCAGGAGGGAGCCAGCTGGTGTATAACGGCAACCAACGGACCGTGGGGTAGTTTCGGGAGCAATGGCCGCCGACGGCCATTTCGGTAGCGACTAGTTCAGTAAGAAAATGGTAGAGGGGCGCGGTCCACCATATTAGTTCCAAAACGTCACTCTGGCACCATTACTAAAATGTATATTGTTGTTAGTGTTGGCCGGGAGCGTAATAACCTCACCCCGCGGCGGCGGTTATTACCGTGAACTTTAACCTTGGTTTAACTCACTCGCACAACCTAAGTCAATACGAGAACGAGGATATTCGCACCTCACCGGCTTTACCAAATATCCTCCTATTGCCTCCTCACTCTAGTGCATCAAGTAGTCGAACATAAAGTCCATCCGCAGCCACGCTGGTCTTACGCCGGACTACTCTATGCATCTGACTACTCAATTATAGGTTACCCTGACAGTAAGTAACCACACTAGAGCAAGAGAGCGAGTGATATACAACGTCCTACCTATACAGCGTAGCGACATCGTAAATCACCCCCGAGAGCATGCACCACGCATCGGGAGCTTGGTTGGACTCATCAGTGACATCAACTAGTTCCAGCCTAGGACCCAGTCGACGTCATCGTCTAAGTCGGCTAACTCTACCAAGGAGTCATGCCAGCTTCACCAATGATATCAACTAGCTCCTCCATAGGAGCATGTCGACATCACCAAGTCACCAGCCAACTCCACCAAGGAGTCAGCTAGCTTCATCGGAAGCCAACCACGGACTGTCACCAGTCCCGGTGCCATCGGCCAGCTCCGAGAGCCGGCCGACGACTGGCAGTGAGATGCCAGCGATCACCAGTTTTATGGACTCTCTATCCCCACTCCTGTTTGACCCACTCCATACGACCATCTGTGCGCACACCTTGATGCGACTCTCCGGTGGGAGTGTCGAAGTAGGGGATACGAATCTGTCGTAGCCAGGGTAGGAATCCGGATTATCCACTCGTGGTGGATGTCTACCAAGTCAACACTGACATTCAGGCGAAAATGGATGTCACTACCGAGGCCACTCACAAACCGGTGGTATTAATTAGCGTCTTAGTCGATAAAACCACTCAGACCAGACCTCTAATTATTTTCGGGAGCGCGAGATCTGCCAAATCTCGTTACAATATATATCATGTGTAGGCCAGGCATGCATGTGTATATAGGTGTATGCTTTGGAATTTTATGATGCTTACAGCTGTTATATCTCGAGCTGACTGAAGGGGTGTGGTCAATGCTCTTTTTCTTTTCTTTTTTTCTTCTTGTCTTGTTGTACATCGGCATAGGGTTATATTTGTTCCATCGGTGCATTCGTGTCATGGAAGAGTACTCGAAGGCCAAGAGTACTCAAATTGTTGTTACATTCTTATGTTTTCATGGTGTACATATATGTTTCAACATTTGCTTGTGTTCCTTTTAATTTCATCGTTGTTAAATTAGGTCAATGGGTTTAAACAGGGAACTACATTTGACAATTTTTCAACAGGGAGAAGATCAAGTACGAGTCCTAGTGGAGAGGCTCACACCTCGGCATCTAGTACTGCTGACAACAGCATTAGTGGAGTCTCTTGATCGCTGGGGTAGGGTTGTCACTATCCGAGCATTGCTGGATCAAGGGTCTGAGACGTCACTGGTTACTGAGGAATGAGCAAACCGTCTAGGACTCAACAGATCATCAGCATGCCTTGCAGTGGTTGGCATTGGCCAAAATTCCATGCAAGCTAGGGGAGAAATTATAATCACGGTGATCTCCAGGGTTTCACCATATCGCCGAGCTGTTTCAGCTTTACTTATGCCAAGGCTCACTGGGTTGTTACCATCGGCAGCCATTAAGAGGCAGCAATTACAAAATTGGCCTCAGATTCAACATCTGAAGCTGGCTGATCCCGAATTTTATTTGCCAGCGCCAATTGACGCCATCCTTGGTGCTGATGTATACAGCACAGTATTAAAGGAAGGCGTCTTGAGAGGTAGAGAAGACCATCCAACATCTCAGAGTACAGAGCTGGGTTGGGTGTTATCTGGTAACACACTGAGCTTTGGTAGAGATGTTTCTCTCACGACATCAAAGCATTACCACCAGGGCATCAAATGTCAGAGAGAAGAAGAGTTGTACCAACTTGTCAAGAAGTTTTGGCTGCAAGAAGAGCAGTTTGAGTCATCAGAGTTATCAGACCTTACAGATGACGTCTGTATGAAATATTTTATTTCAACCTATGAGAGAGATGCACACGGTCGTATGAGTTAGCCTTGAGAATGTTGCACAACCAAGAGAAGAGAATGGCTAAAAATCCAGCTCTTCAACAGGCATATTGTGACTTCATGAATGAATACGAGTCACAAGGTCACATGGTCAAAGCATCACCTGTTGAAGACCATTCTAGATGCTACTACCTACCACATCATAGTGTCATCAAAGAGTCGAGTACATCAACAAAGTTGAGAGTTGTATTTAACGGTTCGCAAAAAACAAATACTGGTGAATCTTTAAACGACAACTTGTACGAGGGTCCCAAGTTATTGAATTCTTTGGTGTCTGTACTCACACAATGGAGAGCATATCAGTATGTTTTTTCGTGTAACATACGACAAATGTTCAGACAGATCATCATCTATCCTGATGATCAAAAGTATCAAAGAATTCTTTGGAGACATACACTCGACTCACCAGTTCAAGAGTATGAATTAACAACCGTAACATATGGTACCAAACCAGCACCATTCTTGGCTTTGGCTACCTTGAAGCAACTTGAACTGGAAGAGGGAGATAGGTTCCCGTTGGTTAAATCAGCTATTTCACAAGGGTCATATATGGATGACATATATGTTGGTGCTGATAATATACAACAAGGAGTTGACAAGGTGGTACAAATACAACAAATGCTTCACTCAGGTGGCTTCGAGCTGAGGAAATGGATAAGTAACTCGAGTGAGTTATTGAGTAAAATTCCAGTAGAATTTCATGAGAAATCATCCACCTCGAGTGATAGTAATCAAGTTTTCAGGACACTTGGTCTCAATTGGGATACAACAGCTGATTGTTTTAGTTATATTCCAATAGGATATAAAGAACTTAAAGCGATCACTAAGAGAGTCGTTTTAGCACAAGTCGCCCAACTATTCGATCCACTTGGTTGGATATCACCAGTCATAGTTAAGGGTAAATTATTTATGCAATCTTTATGGAAGATTAAGCTTGACTGGGATGAGCCAATTCCTGAAAATTTATTGGGTCCATGGAGAGACTTTGTCTCTCAACTGAGTCATCTATCTGAGATAAAAATACCGAGATGGTTGAATCTCACACCAACAGTTTTATCCATTGAGATTCATGGATTTGGTGACGTTTCTGATGCAGCAATTGGGGCTGTAGTGTACTTGGTGTCTACTGATACTCTTGGTGTAGCCAAGAGTAATATAATAGCATCAAAATCGAAGCTAGCACCTATTAAGGCCGAATCCAACAGCTCCAATAAAACTAGAGTAAAAGTTTCGACACCGAGATTGGAGCTGTCAGCCGCAGTGCTGTTGGTGAAATTGGTGAGAGATATTCAACAGAGTTTGGGTTGTCAGTCAGCAAAGATACACTTGTGGACTGACTCATCCATCACTTATTATTGGATCAAAGGCGACGCGAGTCGTTGGAAAACCTTCGTCCATAACAGAGTAGTATTCATACAAAATACACTCACACAGGCAACCTGGCATCATGTGCCAGGTGAGGATAATCCAGCTGATATCGTATCACGTGGTACATCATCATCACAACTGCATACAGACACGTTGTGGTGGCAGGGTCCAGCCTGGATTATCAAAAGTCAAGATTCATGGCCTGTGTTGAGTAACCCAGAGATAGACATGACTCAGGTTGAAGAAAAGCCATTAATTTGCAATGTGACGTCAACCATGCGTGAAGAATTTTTGGACAACTTCTCGTCATTGGTCAAAGCTGTTACAGCAGCAGCTTTGTGGAGGAGATTTTATCAGAGTTTCTCGTTGAAATACCCTGTAAATAAATCTTCTTGGATTACATCTGAAGAACGTCAGAATGCATTGCTGGGTTTGGTAGCCCTGGTGAAAAAAATCTGGCAGATTCTGTTAGATTCTGGCAGATTCTGCCAGCCAAATATTCGGCTTTCAACAGTCTGCCAGATTCTGTCAAGTATTGCCAGTTAAAAACTCGACTTACAACAGTCTGCCAGATTCTTCCAGATTCTGTCAGCCAAATACTCGATCTTAACAGTCTGCTGGATTCTGCCAGATTCTGTCAGCCGAATATTCGGCTTCCAACAGTCTGCCAGATTCTTACAGATTCTGTCAGCCACATATTCGACTTCCAACAGCATGCCAGATTCTGCCAGATTTTGTCAGCCACATATTTGATTTCCAAAAGTCTGCCAGATTCTGCCAGATTCTGCCAGTTCAATTGATAAATATTGTTTTTTTTTTCAATAAATTGTTTTTTTTGAATTAATACAACTGATTAGGAGACATCAAGTCGTCATCGAACTATTAGTATGTTATAATTTATTCTTTTATAGGTCATTTATCATTATTTTACGTTAGTTGTTATTCAACGATTCTCACATGTGCTCAGGTCAGAGTTAATTCACATATATAGGAACTGAGATTATGATACTTATAAAAATTTATAAAAACATATTCAAGTTTAAAAAAAAAAATGCAACGCTTCGAGATTGAAGTTTCTTGATACCTTACCGTGATGTTTGTAATAACCACAATCATTCGTCCAGAATTTTTTTTTAGGGAATTTTAATTTCCTATTGTTTTCGCTTTTCATCTGGACCCCCCCCCCCAACCATGGTAGACCCCCTCCCCCCCGAAAATTTTCTGAGTCCCTTAATCTAAATACGATAAATATGGGAAACATCATTAAATATGAAGGAAAATATAGAAAAATCACTGAATATAAAGAAGAAAAACGATAAATATGGGAAAATATTAGTAAATATAAAGAAAAAAGCGCTTAATATGAAGAAAACTCTTATAATTATGGGAAAATATCAGGGAAATATCAGTAAATATGAAGGAAAAATCACTGAATATGAAGAAAAATATGATACATATGGGAAAATATCAGTAAATGTAAAGAACAATGTAGAAAAAAATAGAAGAATATCAAAGAAAAATCAGTGAATATAACGAAAAAAAAGGGAATAAATATGGGAAAATATCAGCAAATATAGAGGAAAAATTACTGAATATAAAGAAAAAATTGCTGAATATGAAGAAAAAACCGATAATTATGGGAAAATTTCAGTAAATATGGAGGAAAAATTACTGAATATGAAGATTAATACGATACATATAGAAAAATATCGGTAAATATGAAGAAAAAGTCGCTGAATATAAAAAAAAACCGATAAATATCAGTAAATATGAAAGAAAAATCACTGAATATGAAGAAAAATACGATACATATGGGAAAATATCGAAGAAAAATCAGTGAATATAAAGAAAAAACGATAAATATGAGAAAATATCAGTGAATATAAAGGAAAATATAGAAAAGTGACTGGATATAAAGAAAAAAACGATAAATAAGGGAACATATCAATTATGCCCCCCCCCCTGAAAATTTTCTAAGTCCCTTAATCAATCTAAACACGATGAATATGGAAAATGAAGAAAAATATAGGGAAATAAAGAATATATAAACGAATAAACAAAAATATAGAAAAATCACTGAATATAAAGAAAAATACGATAATTATAGAAAAATATTAGGAAAATGTAAAAAAAAAGAAAAGTATAGCAAAATATCATGGAAAAATCATATTTTTCAACAAGATTTTTCAACAAAAAGATTTAAAAAAAATTTAATAACATGATAAATTATTAAATATTCAATTTAAACAAAATATATACAATCACTGGAGGATTATTGAGAAAAATTAATGAACAATACCCATCAATAAATAATAAAGAAATAATGATACCAGTAGAAGCTAATATAAAATTCGATGACGATGAGGAAAATGAAAATATACCAAACATTAATTTCGAGTTTGAAAAAATACAAGAAATTGTACATCTACCAATTAATTCATTTGCAGGCAAAATAATTTTAGCAAAAAAAAAAAACTATTCAATAGTAATAATGACATTATTTAGATATCATCGCAATCATAATAGCAATAAATAAAGTGGAATTTATATATGCAATGTCAGGACGGTTATTAAAATAAAGAACAATAACATTAGCAGACGACAGTGATTATAAAGTAAAATAAAATTAAAATGAAAAAAAGTTTGATTAAACTAAATAAAGATAATAAATTTACCAAAGAAAATATATTTTAGATTGAACTAACTATATGGAATGAAAAGGCAGAAAATTTCTAGGGAAAAAAGGGTGATGTGCTAGTATTAAAGGAATTGAAAATAAATGAATATAAAAAAATTAAGAATATAATGACGACTTCAGCAACAACTAAAACGTTAGATCCTGATTCAACCAAGAGAAAAAAGTAAATAGAATGAATACAATCGAACTCGACAATTTTGTAATAAATATTTAACATTGACAGGCTAAAATCATAGTACAACAAAATGAATAAAAACAAAGAATTTAAAAGGTTAGGAGAAAGCGATTCTGGACATGGAGATGACCCATTAGAAGGAACAAGCAAAACGAATGAAAATTAAATAAATTTTAGCTGTAACAATAATCATTGTAACAATAGAGAATGAAATAAATTTGTAGTCACGAATTTTAATATATATCAAAGAAGAAATTAAAATTCCACCCGCAGAGAAGGCACAGTTGCTTCAGCAACTGTAATATTGATTTTTTTTTTTAGAATTTTTTCGTAAAAATAGTCTGGCAGATTCTTACAGATTCTTGCAGATTCTGGCAGATTCTCACAGATTCTGGCAGATTATGACAGATTATGGCAGATTATGGCAGATTCTGGCAGATTATGACAGATTCTGGCAGATTATGACAGATTCTGGCAGATTCTTACAGATTTAGACCGGTTTTTGAAACAACTGCCAGATTCTGTCAGATTCTTGCAGATTCTGCCAGATTCTGTCAGATACTTACAGATTCTTGCAGATTCTGCCAGATTTTTACAGATTTAGACCGGTTTTTGGAACTACTGCCAGAGCCTGCCAGTTTTTTTTCACCAGGGAGTAAATAATCAACGGTTATACTTTCATGAAGAGATTAAACAATTATCAAAGGGTGAAACCTTGTCAAAGTCTAGTTCTTTGATAAAATTGACACCATTCCTTGATAGAGATGGTACTTTGAGAGTCGGTGGCAGACTGAGTAAATCTCTCATGACAAGTGAAGAAAATATCCGTTGATACTGCCAAAAGAGTCGAAACTTAATGAGCTGGTAGTACATATGTGTCATGCAAATACTTTGCATGGTGGTGCACAACTTATGTTGGCCACCTTGAGGCAACAATATTGAATTGTTGGAGGACGTTTACCAGTCAGAAGTTTCATTAATAAATGTGTTGTTTGTGTGAGACATCGAGCTGAAGCTGCACAACAGTTGATGGGTCAACTACCAGCATCAAGAGTATTGATATCGAGGCCATTTCTCCATACAGGAGTTGATTATGCTGGTCCATTTGAACTGAAAACATGGTCAGGTAAAGGCAACAGGTCATACAAGGCCTACCTGGTTGTGTTTGTGTGTATGGCTTCGTCAGCAGTTCATCTCGATTTAGCAACTGACTATACAACTGAGGGTTTTTTAGCAGCATTTAAGCGATTTGTCAGTCGTCGTGGACGCTGTGAGAAATTGTTCAGTGACTGTGGTACTAATTTTGTGGGTGCAGATGCGGAGTTAAAACGCATGTTTAAGGCATCCTCAAAGGAAGTAAAAAATCTGGCCGGTCTTCTAGCAAAAGATGGTACAGATTGGAGTTTTATTCCACCTGGATCACCACATTTTGGTGGTAAATGGGAATCAGTTGTAAAGTCAGCCAAACATCACATCAAAAGAGTCATAGGTAATCATAAACTCACCTACGAGCACTTCAGTACCTTTCTGACACAAGTTGAGTGTCTACTCAACTCTAGGCCATTGTGTCCAATGTCTGAGGATCCTGATGACTTCCAGGCATTGACACCTGGTCACTTTCTCATTGGGGAACCACTCAATGCTGTGCCTGAGCCATCAGTGTTAGATGTTCCTGACAATAGACTCAACAAGTGGCGATTACAGTATATCAAGAAGTTTTATACAAATTTTTAGATATTTTTATGAATTATTTACTGAGTTATTAATTTAATAACAAATTCAGAAGCACCGTTAAGGCTTTACATGCGTGATTGTCCGCTCCTTCTCTCGCGAACGTCTATACTCGCGCGTTCGTATATCCATTAAATACAAACGATATACGCGCTATTTGTTGTTAAATTAATAACTCAGTAAATAATTAATAAAAATATCTAAAAATTTGTATAAAACTTCTTGATATACTGCTTAACAATATTGCCGCTGACAAGTTCCTCAATTTTTAAATTTCTCCGACTCTTTTTTCATTCAAAGTTTGACAAATTGAATTTTTCATTGGTAAAACACAATAAATAAAAAAAATTAAAAAATATAAATAAATAAATTTTTTGATGTTACTGTTGCCATCGCTAGTCTATAATAAAGCTACAGTCAAATTTTTAAGTCAATTTATTGATTTTTAAAGAAGTTGTCACGAGTTATATGTTTAAAAAAAAGTATTTTTAAAAAAAAAAAAAATTTTGTTTTTATTTTTTATCTCATTAACTAATTATTATAAAAAAAAAATTATTTAAACAAAAATGTTTATTTTTTAATTTTATAGATGACTGCATTTTTTATTTTTTTTATTTTTCAATTTTAATTTTCAACTTAAACAACGTCGCTTTTTCTTGTCTTAGAGCGCGGAGCGTGTTACTGTATCCGGACCCTCGATTATTCTATTTAGTCACATCCATTCCTTAGAGACAGTTTTTTTTATAAATTATCAATGGAAAATGTTGCTAAGAAGAAAATGTAATCGAATAAATTAATGCGTAGTCTGAATTAATTTCTCGGCCATTTCCCACAATAATTTCAATTAATTATAAAAAATATGGCTACGAAATTAATCTAGACTGTTAATTAATTTATTTGCGGCTTTATTCTTTCCTTAGATACGTTTGCCATAATTAATTAATTGAAAAAATATTTGCAAACGTTGCCGCGAAAAAGATGTAACCAAATAAGTTAATTTATAATCTAAATGAACTCTACAGCCATTTGACACGATAATTTCAATTTAATATAGAAAAAATTGCTGTGAAATTAATCTAGACTACGATGTAATTTATTTGGTTACATCCTCTCCTAGCCTCCGTAAAAATTTTTTTTTTAAATTTTATGTATTGTTGTTAAAAACTTTTAAAAAAACAATATAATAAACAATTAAACAACAACAATAAACAATAACAATGATAAATAACGTATTTTGGACTTTTTTCATTTGCTATTAACTAGCTATTGACTAGCTATTGAGTGGATGTTCCATGTCATTTCACTCTCGCGGTAACTTTCCATAAATTACCAAAACTCAGATAACAACGGATGACAGCTCGGACATAACCTAAAAAAATTTGACATTATTCTTCGCTATGATTATTAAGAAATGACATCGAATCACGCTATAATAATATGATAGAAACATTGTTAATTTTTTCCTTAATTTATGTATGTAGATCAATTTTATATGTTCAGTATAATGCAGAGCCTTTGTAATCCATAATTCTTTTTGCTATTGACTTGATATTAATCTGCTATTGGTAAGCGCCTATTTCATTCATGACCTTTCCGCTAGAAGCGCGCCAATGTGGTCGTCTCATAAATAGTGGGTCTCGAGAAATTATTTTTTCTATTTTTGTAGTAATAATATTTAGTATTTGATAAGCTTATAATTTTTTTTTTTATTCATGTCGCCTAAGAATAACAATGAATAACAAGATCAACCATTAAAAATAAACTTGTGTAATCGAAACTGGTTATTTTTATAAAAAGTTTTCAATTTATCAAGTTTCTATCGAACGCTCTCCAGGTATGAACATTCACTGCAAAAAAAATATTCTATATTCGATAACAAAACTTATTGAAACTAAAATTTTCGTTCTAGGAAATTTTTAGTTTTGAAAGAAGAAGAAAAGTTCTTGTTATGAATGGAAAACTTCTTATTAAAAGAGAAAAAAATTCTTGAAACATGACAGAGTTAAATTTGAAATAAAACTAAATTGGTTTTGAAATAAGAAAAATTATTCTTGTAATGACAAAAAAACTTCTTGAAATGAATGCTTAAAAGGTCTCGAATGTTGACGCATACTTCTTGAAAAAATCTTTTTGTTCTCACGTTAAGAACAACAGTTCTAAATTTTAGAACAAGAGTTCTTACAAAAAATCAAGTTGTGTCTTGAATTGAGAACAAAAAGATTTCTATTAAGTCAAATTTAGAGTTAATTCAAGAAGTAAATTACTACTGATTTAAATAAAAAAAAAAAAATATTTATTCATTTTGGATAAATAATTGACATCACTCGGACTTGAACTCACTGCTTCTGGTGTGAAATTCCAGAGCTTTACCTACTTAACTACGGCAGTGATTATAAAACGTAAAAAAAAATTGTCTCCTTAAACACTCATTCACCCGTGATCTAGTTTGATCTAAGTGCAGATCAACTTTGATCTGATCAGATCAAATCTTATCTGAGCTAGATGAAATTAGATTTAATTTGATCTGATTTGATCTGACGATTTGCAACGAAAATACTGTTCGTTTCTGCTGCTCGACTTTTGATTTATTTAATGGTCACCCCGAAATTTTTTTTACAGGCTAACGAAAATATATTCATATATCTTCACGTCATCTACAGAAATCAATGATCTAACGTAGTTACACTCAGATATTGTCTACAGGATATCTACATTGAAAAAAACAACTAAAATGCAGAATTTTTGTTCTTGCAAAAAAAATTCTTGGATAATTAAAAAATTGTCTTCTATTAAATCATAACAAAAAAAAAACCTGATTTTTTTCACAAAAAGAAGCGTCAAGTATTTGAAATCATATATCATATATGTTTAGCTATTTTATTGTTTTAATACAAAAAGATTTAGTACCAAAAAAAGTCAAAAATTAAATATATTTTTAATGCATATAATTAAGTCTTACCCTAGCGAAAATGGCGACACCGATTCGACACCAATCCGACAGTCGGTTTGTGCACTGATCTCATACAAAAACGACACAAAACCGACACACGACTATAAGAATTTCTAAGTCATAAAAATAAATAGTAAGAAGCATTTAAAAAATAGAATATTATGTCTAAATATTTCTAAATAATATTTTTATAATTTGAGACACATTAGAATTTTTTTTAAATAATTTTTTTATTGAAAAAACTCAATTCTGTTTACGTATTAAAAGTGAGGTTAGCTGTCAGAATCATCTGTACACAACTGTGAGATTTTACAATTCTCACACAATTCTGACACAATTCCGACACACGACTGTGAGAATTGGACGTACGACAGTATATTTTTATTTTGTATTTAATATAAAAAAAGAGCATTTTATTAATAAAAAATTTTGTTCAATATTAAAGTTATAATATTTTAATAATTTTAGGCATATTAGATTTTTTCATTCTGAATAAATTTTGATAAAAAAATAATTGGAATCGTCTGTGAGAATTTGCGATTTGCAAAAATTTTTGTATAATAATAAAATTATAATCTTTTAATAATTATAGGCATATTAGATTTTTTTTAAATTATTTTATTAGAAAATTATCATTTTTTGATTTTTTTTAAAAACTAATACATTTAATCAGTTTCTCACGTATTTGGTATTTTTGTAACTCGAATTTTTGTAACGATTCCAATTATTTATTTTGTCAAAATTTATTCAAAAAAAAAAATCTAATATGCCTAAAATTATTAAAATATTATAACTTTAATATTGAACAAAAATTAATAAAATGCTCTTTTTTTATATTAAATACAAAATAAAAATATACTGCCGTAGTACGTCTGTCGGAAGTGTGTGAGAATTGTAAAATCTCACAGTCGTGTACAGATGATTCTGACAGCTAACCTCACTTTCAATACATAAACAGAATTGAGTTTTTTCAATAAAAAAATTATTTAAAAAAAAATTCTAATGTGTCTCAAATTATAAAAATATTATTTAGAAATATTTAGACATAATATTTTATTTTTTGAATGCTTCTTACTATTTATTTTTGTGACTTAGAAATTCTTATAGTCGTGTGTCGGTTTTGTGTCGTTTTCGTATGAGATCAGTGCACAAGAGTATATATACTCTTACTAATACAAATAATAGTTTTACGTCTCAATCGTTAAATGTATTGGGCAAAAAAAAATAATAATACCTTTTCTGAATCATTAAATGTTTTTGATGGAAAAAATTTGAGACTTTAACTTCATTTAAAAAAACAAATTATGCCACATTCACTGAACTAGTTGATATTTTATCCACAAATTATAACAAAATTGTTGATACATGTTTATCAAATAATATGTCAATAGAAAATAATGAGACATTCACGGAATCATTAGATAGATTGTCAAAAAAAAATAAATAAATAATGAAACATTTACATCAAGTGAATTAAAAAGTGCATAATCAATTCCATCAGTTAGAAAATCATATAATTAAGTCTCAACGTACAACGCTAGCAAAATTTTTGGGGAGTGGCCTAAATCCAGCTCCTATGCTTTAACACAGGAAATATTCATGCTTGACAACCCCAAAAAAATAAAAAAAATATTTTCAATTAGTTTTTTTTTGTATGAAATCAATCATTATATATATTTTGATCAGTACCCTGGTCAAAAAAATCTGGCAGATTCTGTCAGATTCTTACAGATTTAGACCGGTATTTTTGGAACAACTGCCAGATTCTCCCAGATTATTTTGCCAGATTCTGTCAGTTTATTCTGCCAGATTCTGCCAGTTTTTTCTCACCAGGGTATAATTATTCTATACCATAAAGAATCATTTTTCCATAAAAAAAAAATTTATAATCGTATTTAAAAAAAAAACACTGAATTGTGTTCATTATGTTGTCAGACTGATGGTGATAAACAGTAAAAAATCTGATGAAATTCCATTTTTTTATGGATAGTTTTTATAATTACAGAAAATCTAATACTATTTGCCACAATAATATTGGTATCAAAAAAAACTTGATATTTTTTTTTATAATTCAGTAGTTTTTGGGAAATCTGTAACTACATTTGACCACATTTGTTTATATTCGAAATTATTTTGTTACACTTGCTCCCGTAAGAGCCATGTATAACCTCTCTAAAACAGGCCGACTTTGATAATTAATATAAAAAAAACGAATACTATTACCTATAATTCTAAGGGCACATTCTAAGGACACAGTATATTTTTATTTTGTATTTAATATAAAAAAAGAGCATTTTATTAATGAAAATTTTTGTTTAATATTAAAGTTATAATATTTTAATAATTTTAGGCATATTAGATTTTTTTTTTTGAATAAATTTAATATTACTGTGAAAACTCGTCAATTTCACCATTCGAATTATCCAACTAATCTCTAGAAGATGGATTACTTTCAGTAACATCACTAAACGTACTTATTTGCATTACTGATTCAGTTAAAATTTGTAAAACAGCCATTGCTAAACAATCACCAATGTCATCGTTACATTGTGAATATTTCAATCCATTGTTAATAAATTTGCTATTGCAACATGTTATTTCCGTTTTCATTAATTTTATCAATATCTGTTGTTGACGTATCTAAAAAAAAATGGTCTTGATGTGTTCATAATTGTTGCATCCTTAAAATCAGTCGATCGATTGATAAAAGAATTGATACCATTCGATTGTGACATATTTAAAAATGCATTAAGACTTTCTTGACCATTTGATAATGACAATGATATTAATAACGTGACTGACACTGATGGTCTCAACATTGCTGACACATGTTCTTTGTCTTTTTTATTTTTATTAACATTTTTATTATTTATTTTTATTGATGATTCTTGTTGATAATTTAATTTCCAAACATTATTACTTGTTGGTGATGTTATTTCCATTATTAATTCCAAACTCATTCTTCCATTTTTTCCGGTCTCGTAAAAGTTCTTATATCAATTGTTTTTGTTGTATCATTTGACAAATCATTAAGTGAACTTACTGATAAATCTTTTCTTAACTAAGCTTGAAGATCTTCGACACTTGATGATATTATGTCATTCACTGACAGCAACCATTTTTCATTATCATCAAAATTAACATGTCCCGAGAAAAAATGAAAAGATCTTCTTATATATCTTTAGATATAATAATATATGAAAATATATTGTTGGATATAATTATATATGAAAATATATCTTTAGATCTCAACTTATATAAAATTTTCTAGCAGTTTTATGTCAGGATATCTTCACAGATGTATGTTGTGACGAGACTCGCTCGTCTACCTTAAATTATAATTATATTTATTTTTCCTGAATATTTTTTCTTTATTATTATTATTGTACGGTTGACCAGTGACGTTTTTATTATTTTTATTTTTGTGAGTAGAGGGGAATAACCGGTTTGTACACTAGTAATATCCCCTCTAGTACTACCATTCCCACCATGTGCCCTACTATGATTTTGACTGGTCAATTTGAGTAACTTTATTGAGATTGGTGCATATCAGTCATAGTGGGAATAAAATTGGAAAGGGTAGAATCACAGCTATTTAAGCTGTGGCACAGCACACACAACACACATTCCCTTGCCTACAGCCGCAGTGAGTCCAGGTTCTCTGGTGAGCCATCCCAGAACCTCGGACAACCCCTCCCTTGCCCCCTTGGAATTGGAGTCATCCATACCATAGTCTTAGGAAGCGGAGCCATCCCTTCCACCAAGGTCTAGGAGCAGGAGTCATCCATCCAAAAGGTCCCCTTTATCTTGGTCATTGTCAGAATTGTGTAGTTCTTTTGTCTCCCTTTGTTAGTAAGCGTACTTGGTCAATCATTTATTGTGTTGTATTTGGATATTTGATAAACTTTCGTATTTAATTATAAAATAAACTTAGTCAATTTTGAGTACATTAATTATCGTTTTGTTGAGTGATTTATTTTCCCATTGTTTTATTATTTCAGTGACGTAATTTTAATATTCTTTACCCGTCCCTCTCTCCACAAACCAGCATACTAAGCGACCCAGGCAAACCCCTCAACTTGATTTTGGGATTTACTATTTCAGGCCCGGATCAACATATTTGGTTTCTTGTGCGTTATTTGGATTATTTGAATTATTGTGCGTTTTATTTGGATTATTTTGGATTATTGTGTGCTATTTGGTTATTGTGTGTTATTTGGTTATTTGGTGCTATTTGGTTATTTGGTATTTGGTATTTGGTTATTTGGTATTTGGTATTTGGTTATTTGGTTAGTTCTAAGGTCGTTTTGTTGTTTTAGCGGCGTAGAATAAAGCAACTGGCATATTTTAATAGTCGTTTTTGGTGATTTTAGCGATGTAGAATAAAATCCCGATAGTTTAGTGACGTTTTTGGTTTGTTTTAGCGTCGTAGAATAAAATTTACTATCCCCCCTTTATCTAAAATAATTCGTTGATCCGCGACCCGAACTAAATTCTAAATTGAGTGAGAAGGTAACATGTCACGTTACAATGTATATATCTTGATATATGACTTTATGACCAAATATCTCTCGATATATACAGAAATATGAGTATATATCTAAAGATATAAAGACATATGATTGTTCTTCCTCTAAATTGTAAAAGATATATCCAAACATATTATTACGAATATCTCTCAAGATATACACAAATATGAGTATATATCTAGAGATTTGAAGACATGAGAATGTTCGTGCTGTAAATTTTCGGCAAAAAATGAAAAGATCTAGATCTTCTGGGTATAAGAAGCTTATACCCAGGAAAAAATCGCGTAGATCTACGTATATCAAATTAGATCTAATTAGATATAATTAGATCCGAAAGTAGAAAGATCTACTTATATATGCTTATATATAATTAGATCTATTGAGATCTAATTATATCTAACAAGATCTTATTGAATCTGAGTAGATATAATCAGATGCAATCATATCGAAAAGGCGGCAAGTTCTAATTATATCTCGATATATACTTGTTAGAATGTGAGTTTGGGGAGCTGATCAAATAAATAGACACTGACAATTATTATTGGTAACTTAATATTTAATGTACATTGAATATATATTTATGTGTTATTACAACAAGTGTTAGAGCAACTCTGATCAAGTACATGTCTTGGTTAACAAGACGTGTGGCAGAGCATGCGCAATGCATATATCTAAGTTGACTATACTATAATGTATTGCACCTAGATGTCGTACTTTCACTATACTCCAACATTCCCCCTTAAAAGTACAAGTATATAACAAGATGACATTATTAACATTTAAGCTTGAAGACCAATCAGTTCAGTAAATTTATAATGTTTAATTGATCCCAAAGCTTTGGTGAATAAGTCAGCTCTTAGCATATCTGTTGATTGATATTTAACACACACTTGCTGTTCTTGAATTGCATCTCTGATGAAATGATGCTTGACATCAATGTGTTTTGTTCTGGCATGATAGATTGGATTACCAGATAGTCGCTGAGCACTTTGATTATCATTAAATACTTCAACTATTTTGTAAACATCAAGGCCCAGCTCGTTTATAAAATTCTTTAAATATATTGCCTCTTTTGATGCTTCAGTAAGGCTCATGTATTCAGCCTCAGTTGATGAGAGTGCTACTGTTTGCTGCTTCTTAGCTTCCCAGGTAACAGCTGCATTTGACAACATGAACACAAATCCTGTGTGGGATTTTCTGTCATTAATACAACCACCCCAATCAGCATCAGTGTAACCAACTAGTTTATCAGTTGTATCTTTCTTATAAACAAGTTTATAATTAATTGTTCTTTTCAGATAACGTAACACTCTTTTAGCTGCTACCCAATGATCTTGATTATAGCAATTGTTAAATTGACTCAGATAATTTACAGTAAATACTATATCTGGTCTTGTACCAACTGCTAGGTACATCAAACTACCAATAAGTTCACGATAAGGTAATTTTATACAATCATTATTTATCACTTTTAGCAAGTTTTAAATTTACTTCCATTGGTGTTAATGCTGGTTTACAGTCTTGCATTTCAAACTTTTTTAACACATCATTTATGTAATTTTTCTGTGACAGTTTTATTTCACTTTTTGTGTCTTCAAATTGAAGCCCCAGACACATATTTACTATGCCAAGATTTTTAATGTCAAACTTCTTGTTCAATTTTAAAACAAATTCATGTATTAAATTTTCATTGTCACTCATAACGAGCAAATCATCAACATATGTTGCTACAATTAATTTTGAAGTTTTATCTTGACTTGAATAAACACATGGATCAGCTTTGAGTGGTTTCAATCCAAGTTGTTTAAGTTCAGCATCTAGCTTTATATACCACTGCCTACCAGCTTGTTTAAGGCCATAAAGTGCCTTTGTAACTTGACATACTTTATTTCCTTGTTTTATTTGTTTCAACATTGTTTTTGGATTTTCATCATCTTGAAGTTCTTCAAGTATTTCTTCAAACATATCAGGAATATTCATGTATAATTTTTCATTTAAAAAAGCAGGGGTAACATCTAACTGATGTATTTTTAAATTATGTTGTGCTACTAAAGCAACAAGCATACTTATGGAATTTAAACTTATCACTGGTGCAAAGGTCTCATTAAAATCACGACCTGGTCTTTGTGAGTAACCCTTGGCAACAATTCTTGCTTTTCTTCTGTAAATATTTCCATATTCATCATATTTATTTACCAGAATTAATCTTGACCCAATAATGTGTTGATTCAATGGTCTATCAACTATTTTCCATGTATTGTTTTTCAGCTGAGCTTGAAATTCACGTTTCACAGCTTCTTTCCATTGTTCACTGTCTTTTCCAGCAAATGCTTCTTTTAAGTTTATTTCAACAATGTTTGCTTGCTCATCAAAAATTGATATTTTTCTTGGTCTACCAGGTTTCCCTGTTTTTAAATAAATATGTTTTTGAGTCTTTGACAGCATTTCTTTTGCTTTATTTATTTCAGCATCATCAAAACCTAAAAATTCATCAATTGATTGATTTAAGTTTTGATTTGTATTTGAATTTACTTGATTAAATACTGACATATTATCACTTGATACACTTGATAAATCTTCATCATCAGGTTTATTATTATTGTTCATGTCATTTCGTGTATTTAATAAATTTTCATCATCAACTTGTTGATGATTATTATCTGTACCATTTGACTTTTTATTTGCATTTTTATTTGCATCAGAAGTATCATGTATATTATTATTTTGTACATCATTTACAAAACATATGTCCAGAAAAACTTGTTCAAGATCATTTTCATTTGATCTTTGTTTATCTTGTGATAAATCTTTTAAATTTTTAATTTTATTTTCAGTCAAATTATTCAAGAAAGTTACACTTCTTGTAACAGCAACTTTATTTTGGTTTACAAGCCAAACTTTGTATCCTTTTTTCTGTTCAGAGTATCCCAAAAATATACAATATACAATTATACATACACATATACAAAAACATACACGTGCATCCAATTTATTTTTGTTAACAATTTGATTCAAACAATAACCTCTTGTTCCAAATACTTGAAAATTAGACAAATCTGGTATTTTATTGTACCAAATTTTGTATAGAATAAGATGGTTGATACTCTTGAGAGGACACCTGTTACGTATGTAGTTTGCAGTGGTCATTGCCTCTGCCCAAAAATTTGATGGTAGACCAGATTCAAATATTAAACATCTAGTCATATCAATTAATGTGCGATTTTTCCTCTCAGCTATTCCATTTTGCTGAGGTGTATGGATAACAGTGTAACGTCTTGCTATCCCATTTTCAGCAAGAAATTTATCAAACAATTTGTTGTCATACTCTTTTCCATTATCAGTTTGGAGTATTTTTATTTTTAACCCAGTTTCATTTTCAACTTGTAATTTAAATTCTTTAAAAGCCTGAAAAGCATCAGCTTTTGATTTTAATAATTTTATCCAGCACATCCTTGAACAATCATCAACAAAAGTTATAAAATATTTCATGCCACCTTTTGAGGTTACTGGCATCGGTCCACATAGATCCCTGTGAATAATTTCAAGTATTTTAGTATGTTCATTTGATGATTCAGGAAATGGAGTGCTTGTGAATTTGCCTTTTAGACATGTTTCACATGTATAATTATTTGGTTTATTGATAAATTTTATGTTTTTATCTTTCAACAATTTTTTTAATACAGCAAAATTCAAGTGGCCTAATTTCTTGTGCCATATGACAATTGATTTATTGCTTAAATTGTTTAATATTTTTTCATGTTGATTTTCTTCAGCAACAAAGTTAATCTCGTGATTATTTCCTTTTATATATTTTGCTTGATCAACATTCTCAACAATGTAATAAAGTCCATTTATTTTTGTTGCAGTGAATTTCTCATTACCCATTTTATCAGAAAGAATTGCATGTTCTTTTGAAAAAGTGACATTGAAACCCTTTTCTGTAATTTTACTCACAAATAATAATCCAGTTCTTAAATCTGGTACAGAGTATTATCAAGTCTAAACATTTCATTTGATTTGTTATTCAGTTTGACCTTCACAATGCCTTTTGATTTAACACTGGTCGTAGCATTATTTGCTAAATTCAGTGTTGTAAAACAATCATTCAATTCATGAAATTTATTTTCATTTCCACACATGTGTGAAGTAGCACCGCTATCTAAACACCATATATCAAATTTATTTTTATTATTTAATTTTAACATGTTTTGTGTGTTGATCAACAAACCAGTTTCTTCAGCAGTTTGTGCTGAATCATTATTTTGTTTTTGAAAATCTTGTCTTTTATAACAATCAATATTTTTGTGTCCTTTGGTTCCACAACAACTACATTTATATTTGAAATAATTTGTTTTATTTATATTGAATGAATGTTGTTTACCTTTTTCATGTGAATATTTATTTTCAGTATTATTATACTTTTGTTTCTTATTGTCATTTACTTTTATTATTATTGTCATTTTGAGATGCTATCATTGCACCTGATTCACTTGCACTTGTTGAACTTTCTCGTGCATCACTTTCATCTGTAATTTTTATTTTGATGCTCTCAAGAGTTGGTAATTTTTCATGTGATTCAATTGCAGTTTTAAAATTGGCAAAGCTGTCCGGGAGACTCATCAATAGCATGATGGTTAACAGTTCCTCGTTTATTTTAATATCAATTCCCTTCAGTTTGTCTACAATTTCAGAAAATTTATATATATTTTCACGCACATCATGACCTTCACTCATCTTGAACAATACCAGACGTTTCAATAGACTTGCCTTTCTGGCTGGTCCATTTGATTGATAAATTGAATGTAATTTCTTCCACATATCACGTGATGTAAGACAATCTTTTATCTGACCTAATTGTGCAGGTTTAATAGATAAAATTAAATCCGATTGCGCTTTGAGATCATTCTCTAACCACGTTTTTATCGCAGCCTGTATTTCAGGAGTATCTCCTTCAGGCTTTTTACAGTTACCGTTTACATAATCGTACGTACCACTTTTTATCAGAACTGCAATTACTTGCATTCTCCAAGTATCAAAATTGTCTTTGCCAAGACCTTCAATCCGTACCATTGCGTGTCCAGCCATTTTCAAGGTTAAGGTACACCTCGTGCTCCAACAAATATTCTTTTAAATATTTTCTTATTTTAATTTTGATTGAATTAATCAACTTATTTTTTTTTAATTTTCAAGAATGCACAGGCCCATAACCTGTTAGAATGTGAGTTTGGGGAGCTGATCAAATAAATAGACACTGACAATTATTATTGGTAACTTAATATTTAATGTATATTGAATATATATTTATGTGTTATTACAGCAAGTGTTAAAGCAACTCTGATCAAGTACATGTCTTGGGTAACAAGACGTGTGACAGAGCATGCGCAATGCATATATCTAGGTTGACTATACTATAATGTATCGCACCTAGATGTCGTACTCTTACTATACTCCAACAATACTTATATATGTATATTTATGTATCAAGAGATATGAGGACACAACAATGTTCATCCTCTAAATTATAAAGGTTACATTTAAACAAATTTTTCCATACACAAATATCTCTCAATATATACACAAATATACTCAATATCTATATATATAAATGTGAAAATGAAAACCTTTGAGGCATATGTTTTCAGCAACTACCCAACTGATCATTATGATTTTTTTTTAAATTAAAGAGCTTAGCACGGAGATCGTTTTCAGCTTTTATCCGATTTCATAACTTAATAAACAACCGAGTTATTAACTATTATAAATAATAGCCTGCTACGAGGCAGAGTCAACAGGCGGCGCTTCGGTAGTGGCTGCTTTACACTCATGCAATCACAGAGTCGGAAAAAGAGAGAGAACGCGCCATAGTCCCAAATGATTTATCTATTTGCATTTAAACATAATCAAAAAATTGAAAAAAAATTAACAATAATATTTTCGAATCAACTAGCTTAGGAATCATCAGACCGATAGATAAATAGAAGTGTAGGTAAAAATATAGTTACAAGCTTAAAAATTTTGGTAAATATTCGGTTTAAATGGAATGTGTTATCAATAGAAAATGTTTAATAAAATGAAAATGTTTACGTACAAAATTTCTTTGTTGGATAACCTTGGTTTAGATTTTCTATTAATTCTGTCTTTAATGATAATGAAAATGGCAGCACGAAATTATTTAATAATCATCATCATACCTTATCAATCCATTCAAAAAATTAAAAAAGAAAATTTTATCTAAACAATTAAAGTAAATCCCATCGTCAAACAAAGTTTGGGCCTAATAGTATGTAATCCGTATTGTAAAGAAAAACAGACTGATAATTGAAAAATAGTAGTAGTAAAAATTTTTTTAACGACAAGCATAAATGTGTATTCTTCCCCTATTCTTATGTGTTGAAGTTGTCGACTTTGACATCTATTATCTAAAAAAAAAAACTAGCATGAAAATTTAAAAAAAATTCATCGAAAAAATTCTGACTTTTATTTGCTACCAAAAAATCGAAAATTGAATAACGGGAAATTTATTCAACTTTCAACCTCAAGTTTGGAATAGGAATATTATTTGGAGCTAGCAAGTCTTCAATTTTTTTGAACAAATGATAACATCTCTAAAATTGTCAAAATAATCTCGAGCGAAGCCGGGTTAATCAGCTAGTATGAGTATATATCTAAAGATATGAAGAGATAGTTCTTACCCGTGTAGGAATTACCAAGACTCACAAAACGGCCAAGTTTTCTCCCAACGAATGCATTCAATGCTGGGCAGCTGATTGTGCGCCATTCATGAGCTATAAGGCTTGGCTGATTCACGGTTGGTTCTTCGCTTACCAAGGCTTGTGCCGACCATTCGTTGAAGAAGAACTGGCCAGCTCTTTTCAAGCCATTCATCGGCCAAATCTTGGTAAACGATTTGGTGGCTGAGACTGGAAACAAATGATTAAGCCAATGAGTGGCTCATTAAGGGCTAGCCGGCTATTGATTCATTCATCGGACGAGTCTCTGTTAATTATTGGGGGCCAGGACTTGGAATATACAATTAAACAAAGAGTCGGCACATTAAAGACTGCAGCCAACCTGTGACTTGCCATTCGTCAGCCGAGTGTCGATTGTTTTTTGGGTCACCAAGACTGAATAAATCATTACAAATATATAAATAATAAAAATGAATTGTTTTAAACAATTAGAGATAGTATTTTTTTTTTGAATCAATTTTTCTCCTGATGATATATCTAAATATACTATGATGATATCTAAATATATTATGATATATTAAAATTTATTATGATATATCTGAATATATTGTGATATATCTAAATATATTATGATATCTTCTTTGATATTAAAAGATAGCGCCATAAACGATATATTTAGTTACCTCTCGATATATCTTGATATCAAGATATCCTGAGATCTCTTGATATATTATTATATCTAAGAAGATCTTTTTATTTTTTTCCAGGAATTTAATAAATGATGTACCGAGTGGAAATCAAAATAACAACAACAATATTGATCATATATAAACAACAGCAATCATAATAGAACAAATACATGGTGGTGGCGGTGGTGGCGATGATGCACCACCATCATGTGTTTGTGGTTAATTAGCTCATAAAAAAGATGTTGAAAAAATCGATCAATATTTGACATTAAATTTTTTTAACATCAAATAGTTCGTATTGTTTTTTTTTTTTTTTTTTTATTCAAATATTGAGGAGATAGCTTCTAAATTAAAATCAAATTTATTTCCATTATAATTTGTATTAATTTTATTTATATTTTTTAGGCTGTAACATGTCAGATTACGAGGCTGAAATTGACTCAATATTCAATAATATTGAAAGCTTGAGTCATCTGAAGTTGATACATCAGGAAAATATTAAAAGATATCATCCTAACAAAAATCCTGAAGATAAAAGAGCAATTAAAAAAACTCAGTATTTCGAGAATATATATATACATAAAATAAAAAGTATACATAAAATAATAACAGAAGTGTTCGGCTGACTAGTTGTTCAATAAATAAATATTTATATAAAGATATATTCTGTGTTAAGTTTTTAAATTAGAATTTCATTTACATAAAACCTTAATATTGTAACTAATCAACAAATTTAAAAATTTCTATCATAATTGTTAATGACTGAATGAACATAATAGTTCACTCGGAAAGAGAGCGAAAAAGACAACTAGTCAAAAATATATTAATGCAACGAGAGATCTTTCAATTATCATTTATTAGAATTACTAAAAAAGTTTCACTTCCCTGTGCGTACAATAACACACATCTTTTTTTTTTATTATTATTATTTACGATTCTTTCATGTTAATCAAGTAATTATCCTTTAGCTTTGGAGTATTCAATATACATTGAGTTAGGAATTCATTAGAAATCCCAATTTGTACATTTAGTATTCTCTCAAAGAGACAGGTGTGTCTGCAGATTAAATTTACTAAGTGTATCATCAAGTATATAGGCGAGGTACTTACAGATTTTTTTATATTAGATTTTATAGAGAAAGGAGAGTATTTCCTAAGATTATTTTTCTTTGCACTATTATTAATAATAATATTTTCTATTAATGATAGACAGTCTACAGTACCTTTAATTAGTTTAATGAAAAAAGAGACGATCGCAACACATCTTCTTACATGAATTGGAATTAACATTAAATTTTCGTTTAGTATTTTATCACATGTACAACGGGGTGGATATTGACCAGTTGATTTGAATATTAGTTGTTTAAGAAATCGCCTTTGTATCTTGTTTAATAAAATAACTAGCTTTTTAATTTTTATCTGCCAATGCATATTTAATTTTCGGCCTAACATAGGCATTAAATAGTAACATTAACGTTTCACGTTTAGTAAAAATTTTAGCCAAACGTGTAATAAATCCAAGAGATGCTGATGCTTCTCTTGTTATGTTATTAATATGAACATCAAACTTCATTCTATTATCAAATATAATACCCAGGTCTTTAAGATTGTCTACTCTTACCAATATCTCATTATTAATTGTGTATTCATGTTTGATTGCATTATTGCCACGATCAAAAGACAAGATTTTACATTTTTTTTCATTTATTATTAATTTATTTGTTTGGCACTAATATGCAAATTTATTAATGTTATCTTGTAAAATATTACAATCAGCACTCGATGAGATTGATGAGTAAATTTTTACATCATCAGCGTACATCAGTACTGCGCATGGTATATAATTGGGCAAGTCATTGATGAATATATTTAAAAGAAGAGGGCCTAGGTTAGACCCTTGGGGTACACCAGATAATGATACATATGGATCAGATGCTATTCCTTCAACATAAACAAAGCATTTTCTCTCTGTCAGATTGATTATATTTAGTGGCAACCCAATGCATATTAATTTGTTTATTAAAATAGGCCAGTAAAGTTTATGAAATGCCTTAGACATGTCAGTGTAGACTACGTCTACCTGGCATTTGGCTTCCAATTTATCTGTAATATACTCTGACATAACCAGGAGGTTCGAGGTAGTTGAACGACCAGGTAAGAATCCATGTTGAAATTCAGATACAAAAGGAGCAAAATAAGAGTAAATTATATTGTATAGGCAAACTTCAAATATTTCAGATAGAGACGGAAGTATTGACACTTGACGATAATTACAAATTAGGGATTATTAAACTGCATTTTGATCATTCTAGGTCTACTATGGTTATTATTATTATTATTTTCAATACTACCAATTCTGTTAAAACTATAATTAATATCTTTACAATCAGCATTAGTAGAAATAAAATCAATCAATTCAGTTATCTTACCATTATCATGTGATTTACATTCACCATGGTACCCCTGTTATTATTATATTAGACATTCTAATAATTCTTTCATTTAACTCATCATTTACTAAGTTAATATGTTGTTTAGATATACCATCAAGTGCTTCAATTCTGGATGATACTTCATTTAGTTTCACCGAATGATCTTTTAATTCATCTTCACATAATTTAATTCTTGTTGCAAGTGTTGTAGAAATATTATTGATGTTGATATCAAATTGCTCCATTTTATCATTGATCAAATCATTGATTTCAAGTTTAAATTCGTCATTACGTTTGTAATGTGCATTTAGTTTACCATCAACTAACTTCATTATTTCTTCCCTGAGCTGATTGTATTTTTCTGCTTGTTTATTATAAGCTTGTCTTCAATTCATTTATCCAGCTTGGCTTGTTCAGCATCAAGTATGATTTTTTGTTCATCAATTATCTGTTTCGCAAGTGCTGTGTTTTTATTATCTATTAATAAAGAGAGTTGATTTAGTAATACGTTGTTGTTACTTGAATCTAGTTTTTCTTTTTTCTCTTTATCATCTTTGGGTGGTCTGCCCAATCTTCTGCTTATTGTTGATATATTGCTGCTGTTGTTGTTGTTGATTTTGACAGATAGATCAGCTGCAGCGTTGCCAACTCTAAAAACAGCAATATGGTATGAAGGAGGGGAAAATATGGTAAAATGGATACTATTATGGTAAAAAAGGAAATTTCAAATTTTTTATTGAAATAAATTAAATGAAAACATGCAATTAATTTTTTTTTTTTATTATTTATTTATTTATTCATATTTACTTATTTTTATTAATATAATTATTTATTAATAATGACATTTTTCATATTAATTTTTTTTAATTTTTATCATATGAATTTTAGTACTCTTTAATGTAAAATATATTTTTAATTAAAAAACAATGGGTGCATTCCTTTAATAAAAAATTTTTTTTCGTTTTGCAATTTCGCCCTGTAATACCGGCCAAAATTTTATAGGAAAAAGCTGTTTCGTGTAGTGGCAGTACTGGCACATGACATTATTTTTTTTGGCTTCCAATTATTAGATGGATGGAACTGTTCAATGTTTATATCAAACTGAAATAAATAGAAAATTGACTTGTTGTGATTGTTTGTTATTGTCACATAGCTCATACCACACATTATCGTAAACTGTAAAGGCTGGAATATTGCATAGAGAAATTTATCACTTTTGTCGTTTTTTCTGTTTCTAGTTTTTAGTCGGTATTACAGGGCGAAATTGCAAAACGAAAAAAAATTTTTTATTAAAGGAATGCACCCAATATATATTGTTTAATTTTTTTTTTAATTAAAATATTCAGTTTGTATCAAATGAAACTCCCGATAACTCATCATCATCATCATTAATATAATTTTCTTTTTCTTTAACATTTGGTTTATAATATAAAGTACTTGTAGTCATACGTGAAAGCATTTCTTTGGATGGCTTAAATTTAATGCAATTTCAATTGGAAATAACATGTTGACTAGCTAATAATATTCCACGCATTGTTGGTACAGCTAATTTATTTCTTATTTTTGTTTTAGCCAAGTTAATTTTACTGAAAGTTTTCTCACTATCAGCATTACAACTAAATTATGGTATATGGTAAAGTCGTTATGGTATATGGTATGGAAGATCAAAATATGGTAAAATGATTCAGCTGTATTTGAGTCACGCAAAATAGATGGTATATCCATGTTTCTCAATTCCTCAGCTGTACTGAGAGACACACTGCGACAATTTGGAGAGTGGCTGAGTGGCATTAATGATCGATAATGAAGAGAGCACGTTTGTCACAAAATAGATAGAGTCGAATAGAAATGAATAATAATAATAATTTTGATTGATAATAATGTCAATTAATGAGATACTTCATTGACAATAAGTCAAATTACACTGAATGAAAGGCCAATTATCACTGAAGATTGACCGTGTGAATGATTAGAGATATCACCCTTATGTATTGATTTGAATAAATAACTCTTATTGTGTTGGCTAATTATGATAACTATCAATCAAAACTAACCTTACTCTATCCAGTGTATGGTTAATTTTCAATTGTTTAATAATTCAGAGCTTATATAGAGTGATTATTGAATTATAAAAGTACACAAAACTTTACACCCTGGTTCAAGTACTTTTGTTTAGTCCAGAAATAATGATATATGCAATTTTTAATTTGATGCTAACTGACAAGGCATCTTTTAAAAAATTTTTTATTTATCAGCGACATATTTGACCTATTGATGATCATCAAAATGCTGTCCAACTAGTACACCAAAATGATCATAAACCAATGAATAATATGATGGTAAATATGAAAATAAGGAAAGAATTTTTAATTTTCTAATTTGGTTTTTTCTATTAAGAATTATTTTATTATATTTCTCGTTTTAAATAATATTATATAATTAACTACTAGATAAAATTTTAGACAAATTAACTACTAGATAGTATTTTAAACAAATTTCTTTAATTAGAATTTTTTTCATTTTTTTTTTTTTTATAAATTATATTTAAACAAATTTTTAAAATAAAATCAATAATTTTTATATTTTTAATATTATAATATTCAAACTGACAAGTACTAATTAAATTTTTGAAAAATTAACTTAAATATATTAAATATTATTTTTTTTCAGCCACATATTGGGCTTATCATTGATCATCAAAATGCTGTTCAACGAGTACATCTAAATGGTCATGAACCAATGAATACTATGATGGTAAATATAATATAATATAATAATTACTTTTTTTGTATAAAGTTGTGTTAGAAAATAATTTTTTGTTGTGTTAGAAAATAATCAAACGATTAATTAATCTGAATAGAAAAATTTTTTTAATAAATTCACCTTTTTACTTATACCATGTAAACGTCATTGAGAATTAATTTTCAATTAATATCAATATTGAATTAATGAATTAAATAGTAAAATGTATCGTCATTTGATTTTGACTAGTAAATTCTTAAACAATCATTTTTAATTGTGAACATTTTTGAGTAGGGTGCAAAATTCACAGTGGGACAAAATTCACAGTCGAGACTGATTCAGGCGCCACCTATCAAAGAAGGTTGTTTCAAAAACATTAAGGATATTCTAAAAAACCTTTTCAACTTTCAATTTTCATTTTTAGAATAACCATTTGGAGTCTTCTAAAAACCTTTTTTGGACTCTTTTGAAGACCCTTTACTTTTTTATAAATTAACAACAATATTAATTACAAAACCCTTTATTGGAAAAACCCTTTATTTCTAAATACATTAATAACAATATTAATCACAAAACCCTTTATTAGAAAGACCCTTCATTTTTTAATAACTTATTAAGAATAATATCTACAACGCCCTTGATTCGAAAGACCCTTTACTTTATAAATTAATAACAATATTAATTAGAAAAACCCTTTAATGGAAAGATTCTTTATTTCTAAATAAATGAGCAACAATATTAATCACAAAACCTTTTATTAGAAAGACCCTTTATTATTTAATAACTTAGAAACAATAATATTTTCAACGCCCTTAATTCAAAAGGCCCTTTACTTTTTTATAAATTAACAACAATATTAATCACAGAACCCTTTATTGGTAAGACCCTTTATTTCTTTATAAATTAATAACAGTATCTCACAAAACCCTTTATTAGAAAGATCCTTTATTTTTAATAACTTATTAACAATATTATCTACGACGCCCTTGATTCAAAAGACCCTTTACTTTTTTATAAATCAACAACAATATTAATTACAAAACCCTTTATTGGAAAGACCCTTCATTTTTTAATAACTTAATAACAATTATATCTATAACACTCTTGATTTGAGCGATCTTATATTGAAAAATTATATTGAAATCGACTCACAGACATAAGGGACTTTTGAAAGACCCTGTGTCATAAATATTATAATAAAAAATAAAGAATTATTAAGTTGTTCTGCTACCAAGGGTTAATTGATACAGGGTCTTTCTGACTTCGGGAATTTTCAAGTTTTATAAAAAAAAAAAAAATTATAGGGGTATGTAATCGAGGCTCACGAATCGAATGGTAGGGTTTAAAATTTGATAGAGACAGAAAAAAGGGTTAAAAAAATAATTAATCATAAAAAGATCAATTTTGCGTATCCAGTTAGCTTTAGAATAAAATGATTCAAATAAACGTTGTAGAGAATATTATTTTGGGAGAAAGAGAGGGGGAGGGGTACTTCTTATAAATTTTTTTTTATAACCACCCGTTTTCAAATAATTAATTTTCAAAGTTTTGTATTTTCGATTAACGCGTTACCCCTTACAAATCCCCACCCAAAAGTCCCCTGCACGACCTTGATAGATATTTCAAAAAAAGAGATAGTTTTATTTCGACCCGACGCTTCCCGACGCTACCCGACTGTATCCGACTGGACGCGCACACGTATAAACTGCTGTTGTATTTACTCGAACCGTAAAAGTATTAGTAGTCCAGTCAAAAAACTTCGAAGTATTGAGAGAAGAAAATTGAGAGGGAAATATATTGATGTCGCGCTCACACTCGGTTACGCTCGGTCACGCTCGTTCATTCGGTTCCTACTATATCTGTCTTCTTTAAATATATATCTTTCCTTTTTTCTTTCAAATCAAATTCTGAGCCGATTTTCGTTTTCGAAGCATCCGCGGCCGAAGAATAATAACGAAAGCAATTGTTTATTGTTAAATTAATATTAACAATTGGATACTAGCTTCAATAGTTGACCAATTTCAATAATTTTTTTTTTGTTTTGAAGGGCTTGAAACGTGCTATTATCTTATTTATTCAAATAAAAAGAATTATCACTTGAAAAACAACAATAAAAGAAATTGTTTATTGTAAAATTATTATTAAAAATTAAGTTTCTATTTTAATAATTGATTGATTTTCTTTTTTTTTTTATTTGTTTCAAAAGGAACAAAACCAACTTTAATAATACTGTAAAAATCAAATTTTCACTCGCAAAACAACAAAAAAATTAATTGTTTATTGTAAAATTATTATTAAAACTTAAATTTCTATTTTAATAATTAATTGATTTAAAAGTTTTGTTTTTTTTTTTAAAGGGGCCAACACAAACTTTAATATTACTGTCGAAAAAAATTTTCACTTGAAAAGTAACGATAAAATTAATTGTTTATTGTAAAATTACTATTTGAAATTGACAGTCTGTTCTAATAATTGATTGCAGTTTGTTTTTTTTTATTAGTATTGAATTTTACAATGAACAAATAATTTTATTGTTGTTTTTTAAGTTGAGAAATTGTTTTTTTTTTCTAATATTGAAGTTTGTCTCATCTATTTTTCAAAAAAAAAAAGAAAAGAAATCAATCAATCATATTGGAATCTCAATTTTAAATAATATTTTTACAATAAATAATATTAAATAATATTATTTAAAATTAAATTTAACAATTAATCGATTTAAAAATTTTTTAGTTTTTTAGTTTTTTATTAAAAGTTTAGAACTTCAATAATACGGTAAAAAAAATTTCCATTCGAAAAATAACAATGAAATTTATTGTTTAGTGTAAAATTACTATTTGAAAATTGAATTTCTATTTTAATAATTTATTGATTGCTTTTTTTATTTTTTTTTGTTTTTTTTCACAGTCATATTGAAGTTTGTCTTGTCTTCTTAAAAACAAAAAAAAAAAAAAATCGCAATCAATTATTAAAATAGAAATTCGTTTTTTAAATAATAATTTTACCATAAACAATTTCTTTTATTGTTGTTTTTCAAGTGATGATTCTTTTTATTCAATAGGATAATAGCACGTTTCAAGCCTTTTAAAACAGAAAAAAAATTATTGAAATCGGTCAACTATTGAAGCTAGTATCCAATTGTTAATATTAATTTAACAATAAACAATTGCTTTTGTTATTATTCTTCGGCCGCGGATGCTTCGAAAACGAAAATCAGCTCAGAGTTTGATTTAAAAGAAAAAAGGAAAGATATATATTTAAAGAAGACAGATATAGTATGAACCGAATGAACGAGCGTGGCCGAGCGTAACCAAGTATGAGCGCGACATCAATATATTCCCCAAAATAATATTCTCTACAACGTTTATTTGAATCATTTTATTCTAAAGCGAACAGGATACGCAAAATTGATCTTTTTATGATTCATTATTTTTTCAACCCTTTTTTCTGTCTCTATCAAATTTTAAACCCTACCATTCGATTCGTGAGCCTCGATTACATACCCCTATAATTTTTTTTTTTTATAAAACTTGAAAATTCCCGAAGTCAGAAAGACCCTGCATCAATTAACCCTTGGTAGCAGAACAACTTAATAATTCTTTATTTTTTATTATAATATTTATGACACAGGGTCTTTCAAAAGTCCCTTATATCTGTGAGTCGATTTCAATATAATTTTTCAGTATAAGATCTTTCAAATCAAGAGTGTTATAGATATAATTGTTATCAAGTTATTAAAAAATGAAGGGTCTTTCCAATAAAAGGTTTTCTAATTAATATTGTTATTAATTTATAAAGTAAAGGGTCTTTCGAATCAAGGGCGTTGTAGATATTATTCTTAATAAGTTATTAAAAAATGGAGGGTTTTTTTAATAAAGGGTTTTGTGATTAATATTGTTGTTAATTTATAAAAAAGTAAAGGGTCTTTTGAAATAAGGGCGTTGAAGATATTATCGTTTATAATTGTACAGAGGAATTTCAGGAGATATTATCATAACCGAGACAACATTTTTTTTTATTCGGTTTTTATAGAAAATTTTCTCACGATTACGGGAAAAATGCGGAAAAAATTCCTACGAATGCGCAAAGTGGTTAAAAATGGAGTTGAAATATGGAAAAAACGGCTATTTATCGGTTATATATCGTATAGTTATCGAAATAACGATTAATTCTCAAATTTAATTATGGCTATCAATGAATCTCGTCAAGTAAAAAAAAACGTCAACATAAAAAAATTCGAATAATTTTCGAGTTATAATAACTTATATATTTCGATATATTAATTTTTTTTTTTTCTTTAATATTAATAAAGGCAATCGATAAAACTCGCCAAGCTAAAAAAAAAGCCCAAATAAAAATTTTTATATCTCGAATAGTTATCAAATTATCGATATTTTTTTTTAAATGTATACATTTTTTTTTTTTTTCAAAAAAAAAGTGGAATTTATTTTTTTTTTCAAAAAAAAACTGCTAATTATTGATTGTCGCGTATTGTTAAGCACGAATATAAATTTTTTTTTCGAAAATAATGAATATATCCAAGTTTTTTTTACTTGGTCGCTAGGTTTTTTGCTTAGCTATATTTTTAACTTAGCAATATTTTTTACTTAGCTATATTTATAGCCAAACACACAATATCTACATAATTTTACCAGCTATATCTTTTACTTAGCTATTTTTTTACATGGCTATTTTTTTTACTTAGCTATATATCTATAGCCGAACACACAATATCTATATAATTTTACCAGCTATATTTTTTACTTAGCTATTCTTTTTACTTAGCTATATTTTTTACTCAGCTATATTTTTTACTTAGCTATATATTTTACTTAGCTATATTTTTTTATTTAGCTCCATTATATTATCAATTATGAAAAAAATTATCATTAACTCTAAAAAGATATCGATAATTCGAAAACTATTCGCGCGATCAAAAAATTGTATTTATTTTTTTTTCTCCTTGATGAGTTTAATCGACTTCTATTATTAAATTAATAAAAAAAAAAATCGATATATCGAAATTTTATAAAATATTATAACTCGAAAACTATTCGAGATATCGAATTTTTTTTGAAGACATTTTCTTCTTCCGACGATCTCTATTGATTACCATTACTAAATTTGAGAATTAATCGTTATTTCAATCACTATACGACATATAACCGATAAATAGCCGTTTTTTCATATTTCAACTCCATTTTTAACCACTTTGCGCATTCGTAGGAATTTTTTGTAGAAACACGCCGAAGATGTTTACACATGATGAACCCGCGAGTCTAGATGGCTCACAAATTTTTTTTTTTCTTTCATTAACGGATTGATAATAACTTGTGACCTGATGATGATCAAAGGTTTGAAAATCCAGGAATGCATCATGTCCCAGCACCACCAGTCAATGAACCTCATAGAAATTTTATTCACCAAGTCAATGATCGGATCGGTGGCAATGTCGATCGTACAAACGATCGGGTAATTTTTTTTTCACTAATTGCAACAGATTTATTAATTTTTTTTTACTAATTATAATACATTTATTTCATTATAATATATTTATAATTATACTTTCATGCATAAATTACTTGATAATTTTTTCAATTTAGCGTTGGACTCATTTACACGGAGAAGTATACATACGAACTGATAGACTTCGTTTCCTTCGTTTAGATTCTCCAAGAGCTAAAACTGCCAGTTCGCAGCTTATAAAAATGCTAGTTCCTCAAGAAGTTCTACAAACTCATTCAGTTTCTTGTAAAAGATCTCCAGCTCTTCCAGATAGAGGTGCCAAACCACCCCTGGATCCAAGATTAATTGAAGCTATATATCGTTAGAATTTTTTTTATTTTCATTATTATTAATATTATGTCCTATAGCTAATATTTATAATTTATTTATTTATTTACTCTTTTTTTTTTTAGAATATGTCATTACTTATGTTGAACCAGGAGCACGAAAGTCATCCATCACAAGTGGAATAACATATGCCTGTAACAATTCAACTAGAAATAATCGTAGAATTGCTAATAATGGTCGACAATAATTTTTGTGCAAGACTTTAAATCTTTTTTTTTTTTTAGGGAATTTTGATTTCCTCTTGTTTTAAATCTATCGCTTTTCATCTGGATCCCCCCCCCCCCCCACGAAAATTGTCTAAGTCCCTTAATCTAAATACGATAAATATGAAAAATATCATTAAATATAGAGAGAAATATAGAAAAATCACTGAATATAACGAAAAAAACGATTAATATGGAAAAATATTCGTAAATACAAAAGAAAATGTAGAAAAAATTAGGAAAATATCAAAGAAAAATCAGTGAATATATAGAAAAAAATGATAAATGTGGGAAAATATCAGTAAATATAAAGGAAAAATTACTAAATATAAAGAAAAAATCGCTGAATATAAAAAAAAATCAGATAGTTATAGGAAAATATCAGGGAAATATCAGTAAATATCAAGGAAAACTTACTAAATCTAAAGAAACATACGATAAATATGGGAAATATCAGTAAATATGAAAGGAAAATCACTGAATATAAAGAAAACAAACGATAAATATGGGAAAATATCAGTAAATATAAAGAAAAAGTCGCTGAATATAAAAAAAAAACGGATAAATATAGAAAAATATCAGTAAACATGAAGAAAAAAGCGCTGAATATAATGAAAATTCCGATAATTATGGGAAAATATCAGGGAAATATTAGTAAATATCAAGGAAAACTTACTGAATATAGAGAAAAATACGATAAATATGGAAAATATCAGTAAATATGTAGGAAAAATCACTGAATATGAAGAAAAATATGATAAATATGGGAAAGGATCAGTAAATATAAAGGAAAATGTAGAAAAAAATAGGAAAATATCAAAGAAAAATCAGTGAATATAAAGAAATAACGATAAATATGGGAAAATATCTTCGTTTTAAAAATTTATAAATTTCCTATTAGACTATCCCATGAGTTTTCCTACACGAAAAGTGATCCGCTCATTTAATATTTCCTGTAAGCATCGCGACCGAAATATTGTAGGACTTCCTACAAGTTTTCCCTGAAGGACGTTCCTATAAGTGACCCTTGTAGGAAATTTTCGTACGTGTATTGGAAAAACAAAAGTATCTGAGTTGGGTTTGTTAAAATTTGTTTGTTGGGCAAGAAGATTGAAGGTCATCAAGATCGAAGAATTGTCCTTGTCAGTTGAATTAATGGATGGGATGATACACCTTTTGGAGAGGCAACGTAAGTCAGTTATAGTGGTAACAGACTACAATTCAAAGACATCGCTCTCACCATCGGATGATTTGAAATTCGTCACATTCATTCTTCATTGAACAAGAGTAATGCAATGAGTTATATATATGAGGTATATCATTTTTAGTATTGGCCGGGAGCGTAATAACCTCACCCTGCGGCGGCGGTTATTACCGTGATCATTAACTTTGGTTTAACTAACTCGCATAACCTAAATCAATACGAGATCGAAGATATTTGTACCTTGCAGGCTTTACCAAATATCCTCCTATTGCCTACTCACTCTAGTGCACCAAGTAGTCGAACATAAAGTCCATCCACAGCCACGCTGGTTTTACGCCGGACCACTCTATGCATTTGACTACTCGATTATAGGTTACCCTGACAGTAAGTCACCACTCTAGAGCGAGAGAGATACATCGCCCTACCTATGCAGCGTATTAACATCGTGAATTACTCTCGGGAGCATGCACCACGCATCGGGAGCTTGGTTGGACTCATCAGTGACATCAACTAGTTCCACCCTAGGATCCAGTCGACGTCATCGTCTAAGTCGACTAACTCCACCAAAAAGTTATGCCAGCTTCATTGATGATATCAACTAGCTCCTCCATAGGAGCATGACGACATTACACTGAGAAAAAAAAATAACAATTTTTACTATGCTAGCAGGGTAATCGTCGGGTAAAACTCGATTTTGGGGTTTTTTCATGTTCTGATATATAAAAATTATTGTTTAGATTATATAAATTACTTTGCAGCACAGTAAAAATTGGGATATGCCAGGGTAGTATTTATTGGTATAACAAATATTGATAAGCTTAATACAATTATTACAGTTTTATTCAAATAAAATACTGAGCTTTGGATAATTTTTATTGTGCTGAACACTAAACATTACTCTGCAGCATGGTAAAATTCAACCCTCGGTAATCTTCGGCGCTGTTCGATAATTATCGTGTCAGGCTTTTGTTATTTTTGTTATTGTGAGACGCACATTTAGGTATTTGTACGTCCAACGGTCTAACGGCCTCCGTAATTATACATAATATTGATATTAATTAATTCAAGTGAATAAAAAAGTGCAGTTATCTAAGAAAAATCTACGACTTAATTTGAGTACTTTTACTCGCTAATTATTTATAGATATCACTAGTGAAATGGAAGTGTGAACATAATTTGTGTGCAGTTTTCATTTGTTTATCGTGAATTTGATAGCAGTGAGGATGGTCTCAATTTTTATATTATAAACAATATTTTAATGGAAACATCCACACAATATTATTTTATAACAAAAAAATTATTAGCTGTATTTTTAAATGAACACACCGAGCATTATGAAGTTAATAAAAAAATTTTGTCGTGAAAAATTTAGATTTGAATAAAATATATAATTATAAGTTAACTTATATAACACAAACACCAAATACAGAATTTATTGTTAAAAATTGGATATAAAAAAAAATACATTAAATAAAAATTTTATTTTGAGTATCGTTATTTAATTTCCCTTTCATTTATTTTTTAAGCAATATTTAAAAAAAGATAATATATTTGGAATTTTTATTAATTCAAATAATAAAAATTGTTGGTAATACATCAAACTTTACTTATCGACACTATATTTTTTAGTGTGTATGTATAGTTAAAATTACTGTGCTTGGCATGGTAATTTTTGTCCAGCCGAAATACAAAATTAAATGGCACGAAGGGTAAAAATTATTGTTCCCATTGTAATATATGTTAAACTTACAAAATACCCGGCCTTTACTACGCAGCACAGTAATTTTTATTTGATTTTAGTTGTAAAAATTGTTATTTTTTTTTCTCAGTGTATACATTCATTCTGTTTTATGTATATATTCATGAAATACTGAGTTTTTTCAGTTGCTCTTTTATCTTCAGGATTTTTGTCGGGATGATATCTTTTAATATTTTCCCGATATATCAACTTTAGATGACTTAAGCTTTCAATATTTTTGAATATTGAGTCAATTTCAGCCTCGTAATCTGACATGTTACAGCCTGAAAAATATAAATAAAATCAATACAAATTATAATGGAAATAAATTTAATTTTAATTTAGTAGCTATCTCTTCAATATTTGAATAAAAAAAAAAGACCTGGTAACATTTGTTGGGTCATGTGGCCAGCGTTACCTGTTGAAAATTGAAAATTTTCAATACTCCGGCTAGGGCCATTGTTATTTTCATTGCTTAGACATATTTTAACCGTTAATTAACGAAAACATTATTCATATTTAAAAGAAAGGCAATAGAGTTTTTCAAAGCTTTTTTTGGAGCCTCATAAACATTTTATTTCAACTCTATGATGACATTTTTCGGTCCGTTTTTTTTATTTTTTTTTCGGCGAGCCATAACTTTTGTTATAATCAAGATAGGGAATTCGTATTAGGCTCAAATTATGCGCCTAAAAAAAATCTAGTGACGGCGTTACGGTTTTTTTTTCTCTCAATAACAGTTTAAAACTTAAGACTTTAAGACTAGTCTCGGTCTCGCATGCGTCGTCTCGCGAGACGCGAGACCGAGATCTCCTTCAGTCAATAAAACGATACCGATACCGAGACCGAGAGTATCGACTGAAAGTCTCGCCGGTATCGCGAGACTTTGAAAATTTCAGATCGAATTTTTTTTTTTTTTTTTCTTTCTCGTAACGAATCGTATTGAAAAGAAGAACTGTTATGCAGTACAATACTGCACAGTAAGACATTGACGCTACAGTCACAACGAGATATCTACAAGCCTTATGTACCTATGAAAATTGTAAAGTTACGCCAATTATATTTTCCTAAACTGATATTTTTTGTATCTGATATTTTAAAAGCAGTATTTTACTTCGTGGAAAGGGAAAAATACATATCAATGAAGAGAAAAAAAGAAAAAAATCTATTATTTGTTTATGAAATTTCTAAAGTCTTTTGTCCAACAACTTCATTGATTTTTAACATTTAAAGTTTCAACTTCGAACATTCTTTCTTTTTATATTTTTTCGGAAATATTATTTTAGAAATTCTAAAAATTATTAAATTATGTTATAATTTTGTATGATTTAATTTATCAATTTTATTGATATAAAATATTAATTAAAATAATTCAATATTTATTTTAAAATATTGAATAATATAATATTAATTGTTTTTATTTCATATGAATTTTTAATAAAATATTTATATATTATTCAATCATTTAATTCAATTTAAATGATTGAATAATATATAAATAAACCAATTGGTTTCTATTCTTTTATATTTTACTTAACGAAAAAATATTAGTATAAAAGCGAGACCCGGCGATACTTGCGAGACGAGACCGAGACGAGACGAGACCGAGACGAGACGAGACCGAGACCGAGACCGAGACCGAGACCGAGACCGAGACCTGGTACGAACGAGCGAGACCGATACCGAGACTCGCTGAATCTCGTCTCGTCTCGTACCGCATGAAGCCCTAACAGTTTTCGAGCAAAAAAATTAAATATCCGAATTTTTTGTCAAATTTTGAAGTTTTTTTTTTTTTTTCTCAAAAACTATTATAGATAGGGGAAAAAACCCATCAAGCGGGCGATAGAGTTTTTTGAGACGAATAATATGAGCCTTATACGAAGTCTCTCTTTTGATTTCGCGTTGAGTTATTCATTGCGCCGTTTTTAAGTTTTTTTTCGGCGAGCCATAACTTTTGTTATAATCAAGATAGGAAGTTCGTATTAGCCTCAAATTATGTGCTCCAAAAAAATCTAGTAACGGCATTAAGGGTTTTTTTCTCTCTCAATAACAGTTTTCGAGAAAAAAAATTAAATATCAGAATTTTTTTTTTTAATTTTATAGTTTTTTTCTTTTTTTCTCAAAAACTATTATAAACGGAAAGAAATTTTGCAAAGCGGGCGATAGAGTTTTTTGAGACACAAAAATTAAGCCTAATACGAAGTCTCTACTATGATTTTGCGTCGAGTTATATATTGCGCCGTTTTTATAACTTGTAAAATTTTCACATGAAAACGTATGTACTATTTCAAGTTACATAAATAATAATTTAAGAATGATGAAATATAAAACAGAAAAGATTCACGAATAAAAAACCTTTGGTGTCAAATACTCTCTGATGGAAAGTTTAGACACCACAAATTTTTAAGTAAGAAAAAAAAATTTTTTCAAAATTTACATTTTAGTTTTTTGATCAAAAACTATTATCAATAGAGCGAAAAACGCGGGCGATAGAGTTTTTTAATGCGCTTCTTTTGAGCCTGGTACGAAGTCTCTCGGTTAGTTAGTTCGTAAGTTATGAGCGTTTTTTTCTTTTCGCCGATGAATTCAAGACTGCGGCTGAGCCTATGGCTCCTAGCCTCCGTAAAAAAAAAAAAAAACGAACTATTTGATGTTAAAAAAATTTAATGTCACATAATGATCGATTTTTTTAACATCTTTTTTATGAGCGAATTAACCACAAACACATGATGGTGCTTCATCGTCGCCACCACCACCACCATGTATTTGTTCTATTATGATTGCTGCTGTTTATATATGATCAGTATTGTTATTGTTATTTTGATTTCCACTCGGTACATCATTTATTAAATTATTATTTACTCCTGTTGTTGTTGTTTCATTGAATGATTCAATATTTAATCATCTGTTCCATTTTTTTGTCCTTAACAAATTCATTCAAGATCTTAAATTTATTTCGATCATGGCAAGCACAAGCACTTGAATAACCACTATCTTGTGTATTATTTGATTATTGAACAGATTTATTTCAAATACTCATTATTTGATTTAAAATATTATTACAACTACCAGTACAAGTCTCATGAAAATTACCAGACATTGGTATAGCACCTGGTCCTATTTTAAATTTTACTGATTTAGGATTACCAGTACATTTATCAGATGTTTTTGATAATATTTCAGTGTCATTAATTGTCTCTTGAAATCCTATACAATCTAAAATACGATCTTCACTATCTTTACGGTCACGTAGTACCAAATTTTATCCACATATTATTTATTGTTGTTTGGTATTGTGATTATGATGTTCCTGTCGTATTATGTCAAGCACTTAAATAACCACTATCTTGTGTATTAATTGTTTATTTAACAGATTTATTTTAGATACTTATTATTTGTTTAAAAATATTATTATAACCACCATTACAAGTCTTATCAAAATTATCAGACAATGGTATAGCACCTCATCGTATTTTAATTTTTACTGATTTAGGATTACCAGTACATTTGTCACATTTTTCTGCTAATATTTCAATGTCATTAATTGTTTCTTGAAATCCTATACAATCTAAAATACCATCTTAACTATCTTTACGTTCACGTGGTACCACATTTCATCCACATATTATTTATTGTTGTTTGGTATTGTGATTATGATGTTGCTGTCGTATTATGTCAAGCACTTGAATAACTATTATCTTGTGTATTATTTGTTTATTTAACAGATTAATTTTAAATACTCATTATTTGATCAAAAATAACATAATAAATTATATATTGTATATAATAAAAGTTTTAACCTCAATATTCACCTTTGTCTTTTGAATCTTTCATGAAACTAAAATTTTAAACAAATTTTTTTGTATCGTTGTTAAGGGAATAAATAAATAAAACAAGATGAAAAATAATTTAAAATTACTTACCTTCATACCGTTACTTTCGTTGCATCCATCTTTTGTTTTTTTTTTTTTTACTGCCCGTTCTAAAGAAGTTTCACTTCAAAAATCGCTATGTATACAGAACAAATTATTTCATTATTTCATAAAGACGTTATAAATCCAAAACGTAATGAAGCGGGTATTGATGGTCTGAGAAAAATTGCAAAAATATCTCTTGCGTACCTTGAGAGACGAATTTTACTGAGTATTATGATACCTCTTGTATCACCAAAAATTTATTCAATATATGAAATCCATCCAGCACCGATAAAACAACATACTTTTCAATCACATATTGCTGCATACATTAAACCTAGAAGTTCTTTGATTTTTATAGCCCAAGATAAAAGTGATTACAGTGCCGACGTTAATATCCAGGCATGTCAGTTTTCTCCAGGCGTACCAACATCTTTTTGTACTCATTCTTTTTCTTTACAAGATACAAGAAATATAAATTCATGTGAAATTAATTTATTGATGACAAACAAACAAGATAATATGTTAGATTGTGATATTCAATTTTATGAAAATCCTCAACCAAATTTTATTCTTATACAATAAAAAATGGTTATATAGCACGATTGAAAATACTGAGTTACGAGTTATTTGTGGTGATGACGTGAAAACCCGCAAACTAAATTATACAGGCTTAGTATCTGTTAATAGTGGGTGTAGAGCTTGTATCGACTCTGTGACATTAGTCGGGGTTCCTGGCATATCCCAAAATAATGATAAAGTCCTCCACCCTTATATTGGCGGATATGAATTTTTATATTCAGTTAAAGGTATAAATGAAACTAATAAAACAGCGGTTGAAAAAATGATTGTCAACTCAAGTGCTCTAAGTCTTAAAGAAATTGTAAAGACAATAAATGCGGTGAAATTGACTGTGCGTGAAAAAGAAAGAATTCACGATAAGCACTTAAAAATTTTACTGGGTCAAATACTATTAGGACTTGATCTTGCGTACCATAATATAAAAAAACCAACATTAAATTGTTTTTACACAATAAGGAAAAAAATTAAAAAACTCAACGACATAAAGGTTGAAAATGATCCTGGATCCTCAGATAGATCAAGCAATACAGACATCTACTAAAATCTGTATACAAAGCTCTTCCACTCTTATTTTAAGAAAAGTATAAAAGCCTTTGAAAAAAGTTCATTCAACATGGCTCAGTACTACAAGGTTCTCGTTCTGCCATATACAACCGATCTCAATAAATCTAGTACAAAATCATTGTGTGTGGGTCTTGAGTGGACAAGTGAAGGGTTTTTCAAATCTACACTCGGAAAATTTCAGATTTTGCCGGTAAAAAATTTTCTTGGATAGAGAAAAATGAAATTAACCGTGAACTACTTCATTCAAGAAAATGTCGATATGATCAAAAAGTATGCCGTGTGTGAGTAATATGAAACTTCAGTTAATTAAAAAAAAAAAAAAAATTCATTAAATTATATTTTTGAATATAGCAACACAATTTTAGATTTCGCTTTATGGCCTTCCATTGGCATCCGTTTTTTCTCAATTTGAGAAAAATATATATTGAACCATTCCACAAAAGTTTTCAAAATATTAAAAAAATTAGGATTTCAAGAACAATTTATATGAAATTCAGAAGATTAATATTTTCATATAAATGAGTTAGTTTTAATTTTAATTATTTAAATTTTAGTTCTGTAAATGATAAGCTTTACTAGTGCTGTCAAAATATCGATTAACGAAAAAACATCCTTTTATAAAAACAATTTTGTCTTTTTTGTCCAGTTGTGGGTTTGTTTTGGGAAGACTGCTAAAAAGCTCAGATAATAAAAATTCACTTTAGTCACAAAAATCATTGTTGACATACGATCTAATTTGTTTTTAAATAAAGAATTAATTTCTCGATCATATCAGCCATTGATTGAAAAAAATAAATAAATTCAATGGAGCCAAAGATAAATAACTTTAAAAAATTATGTCGTGTAATCAGAATAATTGAATGCTCAATAGAAAAATAAAGGTTCTAAAAAAACTGATAAAAGTTTTACAGAAATAATTATAATCTCGAATAAAGAAAAAATTTGTATATTAAGAAAAGAGAGAATCTTATTCTAAGAAAATAATCTTTGTAGTCATTTATTGGATAATTCAGAGATGTGAATATTATAAATATGATCTTCTTAATTTAAGAAGAAAAAAATTTCATCTTGACGTAAAATGTTCCAAACAGAGTTTCTAAAATAATGAATATAGTGCCATCTCATTTCTACTTCATTTGCAAATAAATGCATTTAGATTTAAAACTTTGATATTTCATATTTTTCAATAATAAACTGTAACATTCACTTGAAAATTCTCAAGTAAAAAAAAAATTTTCTAAACTGGAGATTTCAATATGTATATTCCATGCAATACTTAATACAATAAATTTTATGATAAAAATTATCGATGTCTAAAACAGATCAATTTATTTCGAATAAATTGAGAAGAAGCCACAATTAAACGATTTGAAATCGGTAAGGAGAAACATCGTGTAAATAGTATTTAATTTTTTTTTTTTAACAATAACAAAATCACTTGATTAAAATAAACTCAATGTGGAAATCGAAGAAAAAAAAGTTAAAAGAATCGAGTCACGAATTACTGGAAAAATGTTGGCATCGAACCGAAATATTTTGAATATCCATTGAATGAGATTAAAATACAAGTTAAAAATTATGTGTCGTTGTATGTTGAGAAAAAAAAAATGAAATGGAGTTTCGTTGTCGAAAAACGAGAAGAAAACAAAAAAGAGGTAAAAATGGTTTTGAGCGAGAAAGATTATTAATAATTTTACCCCTTGATATTTTTACAAAATTAAAAAATAACTTGAGAAAAGTCATCATTATCTCAATCGGAGAAAATGAGGACTCTTATGAAGCGAGAAATTTATAGAATATTTTCCAAGATTGTACCAAAAAAAACGTAACAAGGGCGCGTATCATATGGTCGGAGCGATAGGTATTTCAAAATAACCTAAATATGCCCGAGACGTACATACTCCATTACTTAATTTAGTATTGTTTGAAAAATTATTTATCTAACTGTATCCTTCTTCTCATTCGTTTTTTATTTATAAATATGCATTGAGAATCACGTAATTTTTTTTTAAAAATAAACAACTACCTAATAAAAAAGATGTTGCTTACCACATAAGATTTTCAGTTCTTTAGCTATATCTTTTCCCTATAGCCACTGCTTTTCCTTGCACATTTTTTATTTTTTAAAAATGAAATTACATGTATTTTATTTATAAAATAAATAGAAAACCCAAGGACAAGCAGTAGCTTAGGAGAAAATAAAGCTGAGGAATCAATATTGCCAAAAAAATATATGTCTCCAGATAGGAATTAATATTGCTTAAAATATAATTTTTTTGGCAACATAAACTTCTTAGCAACATCCTTCCCTTAATAACTGCTTTTCGTCAGACATTTTCATTCATTCAATGAATAAAATACATCAAATTTAAAAAAAAAAAATAAAAATGTCCGAGGGAAACCAGTAGCTGAGGGAAAAATGTTGCCTAAAATATAATTTTTTTGGCAACACCAATTCCTTAACAATATCTTTTCCTTAGCTACTACTTGTCCTCGGAATTTTTATTTATTTAATCAATAAAATACATGTCATTTAAAAAAAAATATGAAAATGTCCAAGGAAAAGCATTAGCTAAAAAACTAAAGTTGCCAAAAACATAACTTTTTTTGGCAACTGTAATTCCTCAGCTACTGCTTGTCCTTGGGATTCTTATTTATTTGTTAATTAAAATACATGTAATTTTATTTTTGAAAAAATAAAAATATCCAACGAAATGCAGTAGCTAAAAAAAAGAAGTAGCTAAGAAATGAATGTTGCCAAAAACATAATTTTTTTGGCAAATGTAATTCCCTAGCTCCATCCTTCCTTAGCTACCGCTTGTCCTTGGGATATCTATTTATTTATAAATAAAAATACATGAAATTTTATTTTTAGAATATAATAATGTCAGAAGAAAAGCAGTAGCTCAGGAAAAGGAGTAGCTGAGAAATTAATGTTGCCAAAAACATAAATTTTTTGGCAACTATAATTTCTTAGCTAATTTTTTTTCTTACCTACTGCTTATCCTTGGGATTTTTGGTGATTTATTAATTGAAATACATATAATTTCCGTTTTAAAAAATTAAAATGTCTAAGGGGAAGCAGTAGCTAAAGAAAAGAAGTAGCTAAGAAACTAATGTTGTCAAAAACATAATTTTTATGGCAACTGTAATTCCTTAGTTCCATCTTTTCCTTAGCTAAATACATGCAATTTTTTTTTTTTCTTATAAAAACGCCCCAGATAAAGCAGTAGCTAAAAAAAAAGAACTAGCTAAAGAATTACAGTTGCCAGAAAAATTATGTTTTTGACAACATTAATTCCTTAGCTACTGCTTTTCCTTGGACATTTTTATATGAAAAAAGAAAAAATTACATGTATTTTATATATTGAATCAATAACAACCTTAACGACAAGCAGTAGCTAAGGAAAAGATGGAGCTAAGGAATCAATGTAGCTAAAAAAAATGATATGGTAACAATTTGAGCTTCCGAGAGATCTTTCGGGTTTTATACATGATATTCTGTTTTTTACGGTTAAAACGTGTTATCTATGAGTAATTGTAAACACTTTTAAAACTTGCATTATGCTCATCCCTGCCGGTGACTGAAATTTCCGAAATTGTTTAGTTGCATATAAAAATCTCAAATGAAGAAATTTTTTGATGAAAACAACATTCATTTTTATATCGTAAGAGAAAGGTGGGTGAAAGAAGATTTAATTTTTTTTCAGCGAAAGTTTTGCGATTTCAATTAGAATATTGTAATTGCAATTAAAAAATATGACAGTCTAAAATTTACTTATTTGTTTCATGTTGAAACTGTATTTTTTTGAATGAAGAATATTTATTATGATTGAACAGGAGTACTCCTGTTAAACGATGACGTGTTTATTTCAAAATTTAATATAAAAACATGTATCAAAAAGCTTTCTCAATCGACAAATTCCGAGCTCAGGTTTGCGTGAAATGAGTGTTATTGAACGAAAAAATCTCAAATGAAGAAACTTGTCGACCAAAACAACATTCTATATTTTATTCTAAACAAAAAAATTTGTGAAAAACAGATTTGTATTTTTGAAGGAGGATTTTTGTCCTCAAAAATGTGAATAGCTTAAATTTATTTAAAAAATATGACTGTCCGGAATTCACATACCAACTTTATATTGAGACTGTATCTTCTTAATTGTAGAAAACTGAATTAGCTATTCCTTACAAACAAATTAGTTGAATAAAAATATCTTTGGTCCCTTTACATTTTGATTTTAATTTTGAAAGACAAAATCTTTATATCAAAAGGAAACAATACTAGATTATCAAAATAAAGTTGTTTCTAAATCGTATCTATTTTTTTCTCAATTCAAGAAATTTTTGTTTGTCAATTCAAGAAATTTTCGTTTGTCATAACGAAAGTGATTTAAATCACGACAATTTACTTTTAACTAAAATTTTTCGGAAAGGTTTAATCGAAGGAAAAAATCTCAAATGAAGAAACTTGTCGACCAAAACCCCATTCAGTATTTTATCCTGAACAAAAACATTTGTGAAAAAAAGATTTGTATTTTTGAAGGAGGATTTCTGTCCTTAAAAACATGAATGGTTTGAATTCAATAAAAAAATATGACAGTCCGGAATTCACATATTCACTTTACGTTGAGACTGTATTTTCTTAATTGTAGAAAACTTACTGAATTCAAACAAAAGTGTTTTGATAGAAAGGCTGAGTGTGTATTCTGAAATGGAATACAAAAACATTTACCAAAAGGCTTGTCCTTTCGAGAAATTTTGTGCTTGGCTTTGGATGGAATTAGCTATTCCTTACAAACAAATTAGTTGAATAAATCCTGAAAAACAACATCTTTATATGAAAAGAAACAATAATAGATTTATAAGATAGAGTTTTGACTCAAATGTATCAATTTTTTTCTCAATTCAAGAAATTTTTATTTGTTATAACAAAAGTGATTCAAATTACGACAATTTACTTTGAACGAACATTTCTAGAAACGTTTAATTCAAGAAAAAAATCTTAAATGAAGAAACTTTGTGACCAAAACAACATTAAATTTCTATTTCTGAACAAAAATATAAGTTAAAGGAAAAATTCATTTTTTCACAACATTATTACTGCCATTTCGAAAATAGAATAGTTGACCTGCAATTTGAAATAATAAAGGTTCAAAAATTTACAGGGTTGACTCGATTAAAGAGTTGATTTTATTCACAGAGACTTTGCTTTGTTCCCGTGAAGGATTCGTTTTTTATCGGACGGTAAAATAAATAATAATAAGAAGTTTCGAAACGAATAATTTCTTGATTTGAGATACCACTGTTCATTATTAAAACATGTTGACATTCAACAACCGTTTGAAAGATTTATTTAATGTGTTTTTTTTTTTCAAACTAAAAACTCTACTTTTTGCATTTTAAAACTTTTATTATTAAATATAAATATAATCATGTTAAATTCAATCCAAGATATATTGTGTTCAATTTATATTTTGGCATTTGAAGCAAGTTATCTCTTCTTAAATTTTTTCTCATGACACAGAATGGAAAAGATTATTTTTCTCTTTTTAAGAAATTATCTCCATTCAAGAATATGTGTAGCTTATTTTAAACCTTTTTTTTCTTATTGAATCATATGGTTAATTATCGGATTAGTGTTTAGTATAAAACTGCAAGTGTAAGCATTGTTATTTTTTGTGGTTATAAATAATTTGATCGATAAAATAAGAACAATTGAAAGGAATCAATAAAAAAGCTTGAGTATCAAGGCTTGGTAAATATGACTAGAAAAATAGTAAGACAAAGCTTTAGAATAATTAATCTCTTCTCCATTGGTTATCATTTTATTGACAGCATGTTATTTTTGGGAAACGATTTCAAACTGTATATAAACATGGCTCTTGCATATTATTTACATTGTAAACAAAGTCATTTTAATTATGACAAACATCACTTATGAGTGATAAGTTTTTACTCATTCTTGTATAGTTTTTTTTAAAAATAAATGGATCAATATGACAAATTAAAAATATCATTGCCTAGTTGGAAAAAAAGAGTTCTTGAAAATGAATGAAAACTGATCCTCAAAATTTAGACTTCTTTATTTATTCAAACATCTTAAATTCTGTAAAATTTTGCGTGGGTTCTAAGTATTCTGTCTTGAAAATTAATTATTAACTACTTGAAAATTCAAAATCGGAACGATTAACACAGATAATAAAAACATATAAAAAATGCATGCTAGTTTTTATATAAATTTTCCCCTTTATAAAGAAATTAGGTGGACCTTCGTCGGAAAATTCTCATCTGAAAATTTCGATTTAAAGAATACCTGAATGCCTGATGTTTATCATAAATAAATGATTTCTGACCGATAAAAAATATTATTTCTCTCATCAAATTTATTTGATGGACTTATTTTACAAAATAAAAATGTAATAATAAAAATTTTACATTTGAGTATGCAATGGTGGGATATATATGTATAGATGGTTGATACGCATGAAATTTTTTTAAAAATTAAATAAAATGAGAGCTAATATAAATATAATTATCAATATTTATAACAGTTTATATAAAGGCATGTGGCCACTAGCATAGTTTTTCGACCAAGTTCTATGCCATAGCACTTGTGTCACTATATCTCACTAAAAATTTACTAGAAAATGGCCGCTGACGACTATGTTGAAAAAATGCTGCGTGCAGCATTTTCAGCATAGAACCGCTAACTTCACACTAGTTTTTTTGGATACAGCCAACATTAAAAAAATACAACAATAATGGTTAGCGTTATTAATAAATTTGTTTGTTTCAGCTGTACCAACTTGCTTAGAAACACATAAAAAATAAATAAAAATATAACCTTTCTTATTTGTTGACAATTTGATATTTTGACAGTCAATCATTAAACACATGTACTATACATGTGTAAATATAAACAACGATTTCAAAAAACGATTAAAACGCCGCCCTATAGCCGTCATATGTGAACTATTTCTGCCATATCGCTATGGCATAGAACTTGGTCGAAAAACTATGCTAGTGGCCACAAGCCTTAATGCATGTACAGACAAATAGGTATATTTAATGAATGTTGCTGAATAAATACAAGTGATTTTACCACCGGATCGTCTAAAGTGTGGTCCCAATATTGAACACAATTGGGACTCACAGATAGAGCGAATGTGGTTCTGTTGGTAAAAATAAGGGAACAGTTAGGTCAAAATGAAAGGTTGTCATTCCCCTTAAATAAATTCTCTTTTAGAGTAATGGAATTTCCAATGAAAGGCTATTACACCTGCATCACAATTCGATACAACCAATGTATTTTTTTATAAGAGTACTGTCCGTAATTCTTAATTTTAGTTCCGATGATATTGATTTCGTTTTATTTTGTTGAAACATTTTTTTTCTTAATTTCAAATAATTTTCTTAAACCAAGAAAATTTCTTAATCCAAGAAAATTTTTTAACGGCAAAATCTCATAATTTTCTCAGTGTACATTTAAGACCTTTTTAGCATTCATTTCAAGAAGTTTTTTTATCATTACAAGAATAATTGTTTTTTTTTCAAAACCAAGTTAGTTTCATTCCAAATCTAAATCTGTCATGTTTCAATAATGCTGAAGCTGGCCGCGGAATCAGCCGCTCTAGCAGGGCCGGCTCAAGCTCCGTTAAATCCGAGATTTTAGTGAAAAGGTAAATTGAATAGATTTTTTTTTTTTTTCATTCTATAATTTTTATAATGTAGAATATTATTTTTTTTTTAATAATCTTTTTTTTTTTTTTTTCTTTTGAATGATTTTGTTTAAATAACTTTACTTTTTTTTTTTTTTTTTGTTTTGAATATTTTTATTAAAAAAAGACAGATTTTTTTTTAACATTTATACCATGAGACAGTTTGGAATCTTTTGTTTCTTGCTCTCATCTCTCTTTGTGCCTTAGATTCGTAACAAAAGCGTGAACTGAGTCAACACACATTTTTGACATTGACATTGAGCCAAGAAGTTTTTTGTCTTTTAACAAGAAGTTTTCCATTCATAACAAAAATTTTTTTTCTTTTTTCGAATCTAAAAATTTCCTAGAGCACAAGTTCTATCATGTAGAACTTTTTTTTTCAGTGTATTGAGTCATTACCTGTGGTACAGAAAAAAAAGCAGTATGATTATTTGTTTTCTCTGTAAAACAGCAACCTCTAACAATACATGTTCTCATCATGTTTCCTGTAGACCTCCATGACCTATATAAATTATAAATATGATATTTAAATTGTGGAAAAAAGGTGGGGTCAAGTTTAAAATTTTGTCAACAGTTCAGACTTAATTATATGTTTTCAAAATATATTTGATTCTTGACTTTTTTGGTACCACATTTTTTACGGAGGCTAGGAGCCAAAAGGCTCAGCCGCAGTATTGGATTTATACCCCAAAAAAAAAAAAAACGTTTATAACTTTTAAACTAATTGTCGTAAAGACTTCGGATTTTGCTTAAAAGAAGCGGCTTTGAAAATTCTATCGCTCCTAATAAAAAAAAACATTATCTATTCGGCCATTTTGTTTTTTTTTTTTTTTTTTCACGAAAAATACTATTCGTACGGGAAAAATTTATTTGAAAAAATTATAGAATTTTGAAAAACGATTCCCTGGTAGAAATTTGGGAGCGCTGCCCGACTTAACCTGTACAAGCATATAGGCTTATACATGTAAAGTCGGGCCAATAAGTCGGGCCAACGTCGGGCCGACGGAATTTTTCTACCAGGGTTATTTTAAGCTTAATATGAAACCTCTGCGACGACTCCATTTTGAGTTATAGCTTGTGCCGTTTTCATTTTTTAGGCAAACAATAACTCGTGATGAAATGGTGTTAGAGACTTAATATTAGGCTTAAAATATGCGTTTTATAACTCCTGCCATAAATGCTGCCATTAAATAAATTTCAAATTTGAAAATACGCCCTTCATCTTTCATCAAAATAATTTTGATAACGGAAAAAAGGCGTAAATTCTCGGACATACCCTTTATCCTTTATCAAAGGTTGTTACGCCCATTTTCCTTTTTTTTTTAAGTATTATAATTTATAATTACATGAAAAACCCGGAAATTTATAAATTTGCACTTACGCTCTTTTTCCTTTAAAATTGACGTTTCTGGCACTCACGCCCTTCATCCTTTAATACGACGATATAATTGATACCATCGATATTATTACTAATATTATATTGATATTATTGTTAATATCATAATATTATTGGAGTTATTATTATTTATAATAATATTATTCATATATAACCATAGTATTGTGACGACCCGAGTGGAAAAATTTTCAGGATGCCCTATTTGACCTCAAACCCTGATCAGAAACGGATCAGGATCCCTTATTCAGGGAACCTGACTCATTCCTGACCCGAACCTGGTCAGGACACCTTACGATTTCCTTAAGTCAGGTAACCTTATCCAATCCTGTTCAGGAAAAGAACAGGAAACCTTGACGTATCCTGAATAAGGTTTCCTGAACAGATTCTGGCCAGGATATTATCAGGAAAAATTTATCAAATAAATTAATTTTTTTTATTCAGTTTTCCTGTTCAGGAAAGGAACCGGAAACCTAAACGTATCCTGAATAAGGTTTCCTGAACAGATTCTGACCAGGATACTATCAGGAAAAATTTATCAAATAAATTAATTTTTTTTATTAAGTTTTCCTGTTCAGGAAAGGAACAGGAAACCTGAACGTATCCTGAATAAGGTTTCCTGAACAGATTCTGACCAGGATACTATCAGGAAAAATTTATCAAATACATTAATTTTTTTTATTCAGTTTTCCTGTTCAGGAAAGGAACAGGAAACCTGAACGTATCCTGAATAAGGTTTCCTGAACAGATTCTGACCAGAATATTATCAAGAAAAATATTTTTTGGATTCAATTTTAATTTTAATTCTAAAACAAAATGACAAGGGACAATTTAACAAATTGTTATATTTTATTTTGACGTTAAATTAACGTCGCAAATTCTAACTTAAGTTTTTTTTAGCTGATGTAATTTATGAAAGCAAAAAATCACATCAGATCATCGATAGACGGCATGGCCGCGCGTGTTAAGGCCCGTAGTTGTAATCTGAAAATTCCGAGTTCGCGTCCCGCTAGTGGTTAGGTAATTTAAGTTATGTTAGGTATATAAAATCTTATCATTCAACCTGTTTCATCATTAACATCGCTATAGTAAATTAGTTAGCCGATTTACAAAACATCAAATAATAAAAATTATTTTTTTTTTAGAATTACTTGATCCGTTTCAGATCAGGAATCCTGTTCCATTCCTGATCAGGTATCCTGCTCAGGTTTCCTGATCCGATTCTGATCAGAGTCCTAAAAAAGAGCGTTACATTCTGATCCGTTCCTGAACAGGATTCCTGGTTATGTTCTAGTCAGGAATCCTGATCCATTCCTGTTCAGGTATCCTGATCCATTCCTGTTCAGGTATCCTGGCTCTAACTCTACAATCTGGTCAGGTTTCCTGATCCGGTTCTGATCAGAATCCTAAAAAAGAGCGTTACATTCTGATCCGTTCCTGAACAGGATTCCTGATCCGGTTCTGATCAGAACCTTAACTAAGTTTCCACTCGGGGAGTTGCACTCGCCCACCTTAAAATTATACTTTATTATTATTATTTTATCTTATTATTATTATTATATTAACGGGTAAGGCTGGCTAAACAAGAAGGGGAATATTGCTAGGGAAAGGGAAAGCCTCCCAAGCTATTTAAGCTGGCGATCCAGCTGGATATGACACTTCGGTTTCTGCCTTCCGACTAGTAAGTTCGAGGTTCTTGAGGAGCTATCCCAGAATCTCGAATAGTCTTCTCCCCACCCCGGTATTGGAGTCATCCATACCTAAACCCAAGGAGCAGGAGTCTTCCTCTCCTGAAAATCACCCTCATTTTCATGTACAGTTTGTTGGTCAGCCTTGCCTAATTTTGCTTTAATTATTGCCATATTTAGTTAATTAATTATTACTTTTGTAGTACATTTTTCTTGTTAAGACCATGACTTGAAGTCAGGCTTCATAACGTTTATATTCGTGTTCATTTGAATAATATTTGATAATTTTTTAAAAAATTTAACTTTGTAACTAGTAATAATTTTGATACTTGATTTTACCTTTTCAGTGACTTAATTTTAACGTTTTTTACTTTAGTTATATTTTCAGGTCCGGATCAACATCAATGGATATCGTTGGATCAATTGGATTATTCAGATTGTCGTGACTATTGTGATTATTGTGGTTATTTGGCTATTTGGTATTTGGTATTTGGTTATTTGGTTATTTGGCTATTTGGCTATTTGGTTATTTGGTTAGTTTTTAGTGACGTTTTTTCCGGTAAGTTTCAGCGTCGTAGAATAAAATTTTCCGTCCTTTGTCTGTAAAGCTAGTTGATCCGTGACCCTAATTAAATCCTAGAACTAAGTGAGAAGGTAACATGTCACGTTACAGTATAAATAAAATAATAATTTCAAAAATATCATCGATGATAATAATATCAATATAATATTAGTAATAATAACAATGGTATCAACCATATTAATAATTATTATTAAAAATAACAATAATATTATCGATTTATAATAATATCAGTGATATTAATAATATTAATAATAATATTGACAATAACATTCATATATAAATATTGATAATTATTAGTATTTATATTCAAAATATTATTATTATAGATATTATTATTAATATCAATACTATTGTGAATAATTGATAATATTATCGAAATAATTGTTGTTATAATTATCATCATTTATGTATATTTATAGTATGAATAATAATAATAACAATAATTTTATAAATAATAATATTAATTACGATATAATATTGATAATATCATCAATATTAATATTTCGAATATGATCAATAATCAGTTATACTGTTTAATAATATGTATTTAAATTAAAAAAAGTCGCACACGCATACACACATAGCAGCTGACGCTCCGAGTTTATACGCTATATATAGTACATGTAAAATGCTTGCCGTCATCCCTTCTCTCTATGTAATTCTCCACTCTTTATACGCTTGTGACCGAGCGTATACCAGAGAGTATACCAGAGAGTATACGAAAGCGTGTGACGCTAGCGGGGCCTCGAATTTTGTCTCTACCCTCCGTAAAGAAGTTTCACTTCAAAAATAAAACAGTTAAAAGATATCGAATACTTGCCCTGACTGAAAAAATATCCCGCGAATATCCCGTAATCGACCCATTAGGAGGTTATGTATCCCGTCAATATGCCGTTACAAAATATTTTTCTTCAAAAATGCATAAATAAAATACAAAGTGTGCGTTTTAACAATCAACACCAAATAGTACCGATAAAAATAATTTACGGGATAAATGGGTCTAGGTTTTTTTTTTTCGTTATGATTTATGTATCAGATAAAATACACATAATTTTTTTTTTTTAATTGAGTACTCGACTCAATATGTGTACATGGATTTTTTCTGTTTTAAGTAATGGGAAAAGAAAAAAAAATGGGAAACAAAAAGAATCGTAACAATTAACGTGTTTTTTTAATTTTATGTTAGCTTACGAACAATAATACCAATTCTTGGTTTATATTTAATAATTCTGTCATACCCAGGTAGGAGTTCTCGGGCTTGAACAACTGTGCCAGGCTTGTGCGAGGGTCGTGTATCAAGCCTTGGGAGCACAGGCTTGACACAAGCTTGTGCCTATTGTTTTCCCCGGCCTCACACAGGCCTCACACGAGCCTTGTGTCAAGCCCGTTTGACGAAGCCTCACACGGGACTTGACTTGTGCATATATTCAATTAAAAAAAAAAAATTAATATAGATCTATAAATTGTAAATAGAAATTTTAAATAACAATTATTAGGTTTTGACTATCGTGCCAGGCTTTTACAAGGACTGTGAATTGACTCTCGAATAAATTCATTCATATAAAAAATTTTGACTGACTCTTTCAGTAATACCCCGGTGGTTGACTTGATAGAGCATTGGAGTTTCACGTGAGTGGCCTAGGATCGATCCCGCGTTACGCCGTTTATTTTCGTTCATATAATTATCGTTAATTCAAATTGTATCGCGTAAAAGATAATAATGTTAACTTAATAAATTAATAATAATTGTTTATTTATATTTTTTTATAAATTTTTTTGCAAGCCCGTGTCAAGCCTGGGAACACAAGACTGTGCCAAGCCTGGGAACACAAGACTGTGTCCAACCTGGGAACACAAGCCTGTATCAAGCCCGATACACTAGTCCGACACCAGCAAATACATCGTGAACATTCCAGACTTGACACAGGCTTGTGTCTCAGGCCTGACACAGGCCCGAGAGCCGGGTAATCAGGCTTGTCCCAGGCTTGTGCCCGTCGTCACTTCCTACCTGGGGTAGTATCAAGAAGTAAGCTAAAGTTGTTGAGAGGAACTTCAACTTTTGTCTCGAAGTCTAATCGTACAATAACTGGTTAACTTTTCAACATTCAAGAAATGTCGGAACAATAGGTCGAAAAAAACTGGCCAACTCCAGAAATAAAACACTAAATAGTATATTTCGTTACAAATGCCCACTCAGAGAGTGTGCTCTCAACGAATTTGGAGGGGCAAGCACGAGCCTTGGTGAGTGTTTCCCTTCCAAATGAGTTGTGAGTGGGCTCTCTGATTGGGCACATGTTTTAAACCATATTTTATGTTACTAGGGACAGTGGTAATAATGTGTGAATTTCTAAAAAGCGCACTACCCCTCTTACGCTTTGGAAATTTACACATTATTCCCACTGCCCTTGTTTCCAAAGTTTGAATTTTCAAAGCGTAAGAGGGGTAGTGCGCTTTTTAGAAATTCACACATTATTACCACTGTCCCTAGTAACATAAAATATGGTTCGTTACATGTGCCCAATCAAAGAGCCCGCTCACAACTCATTTGGAGGGGAAACACTCGCCAAGGCTCGTGCTTGCCCCTCCAAATTCGTTGAGAGCACACTCTCCGAGTGGGCACTTGTAACGAAATATACTATTTCAAAAATAAAATTTCACAAACAAATATCAAAGTTAAATTTTTGAATTTTATTATTGTTATTATATTCGTTTTAAGTGTAGGGATAAATGTTGGTTTAACTGTTGAGTTTGAGTTATTCTTCGGTTATTGTAGGTGTTCTCTTGAGATAGCATAAAATATTGACCCACAGAAATGATGCAGCACTGACAAATGCAACTCGATAACTTGGTGGAATCAAAAGAAAATTAACGAATTGAACTGGAAGCCAAAACATGCAAGATGTCTGAAAAGTGAAACAAATTTTTTTTTTTTATTATTCATCATTATTAAGCGCCAACCAAGTAAATATTGCGAGGGGCTATTCATTGGTGAAGTTATGGTGTAGTATAGCATGTAGTAAAGGTGTAGTTATGCAGTATTTGTTTTTTTTCAACCTCAACTTTCGTAGTAATTTTATGTAGTCATTCGTAGTTTCATGGAGTATGATGTAGTAGTTGGTAGTGATATGTATTCATAGGTAGTTACACCGAAAAAAATTATGAAAGCACAGTCTACGCCACATGCGAAACGAGCCATTATATTATAAGAAAAAATGGAACAAATATTTTATTGATTGATACTAAAATATATTTTTGACGGAGTACAAAAAAAAATTTTGGAAAATTGTTGATTTTTTGTTTTTGGTAAACTATAAATAAAACTAAAACTTTTAGTCGAGTCTCCTAAACTCAAATTTTACCACTTTTGTTCAAAGTTTTCAAAAAATTCATAGGAGTGTATTTGAGGGTGGGAAATTGATTGGTCGTGGGAGAAAATCGCGGAAAAATTTTTTTCGGGAGGAAAAAAAATAAAAAGGGTTAGTTTTTTGAATACTGTGCAGGCTATGGGTCGTAGAGGAAAATAGTTTAAATAAAAAATGTAGGGAATTACATTATCTAAATTTTAAGTATCTATAGTTTTTCGCGTAGATTGAAGGGTTAAAGGGGAAATCGCGGTTGAAATATTTTAAAAATCCTGAAAATCAAACCGAGGGGGGATCTTAAATGAGGGTCGCCGTCTCCGCTTTGTTCTATGCTTCGTAGCTTGAGTTCCGGGAATTTTTGGCTATAATAATAATAATAATAATTAAATTGATACTTTATTTTGGAATAAAATAAAATTTATCATCGACAATTTATTTATTGAAATTTTTTTTTACGGAGGCTAGGAGCCGAAAGGCTCAGCCTCAGTATTGGATTTATCCCCCAAAAAAAAAAAATGTTCATAACTTTTAAACTAATTGTCGTAAAGACTTCGGATTTGGCTCAAAAGAAGCGGCTCTAGAAATTCTATCGCCCTTGATAGAGAAAAGCGATATCTATCCGGGCAATTTTTTTTTTCCCAAAAAACGAAAAAAAAAAAAATTGTGTTTTTTTGTTTTTTTTTTTTGCACGAAAAATACTATTCGTACGATAAAAATTGATTTAAAAAAGTTATAGAATTTTGAAAAACGATTATTTTAAGCCTAATATGAAACCTCTGCGACTACTTCATTTTGAGTTATAGCTTGTGCCGTTTTCATTTTTTAGGCAAACAATAACTCGTGATGAAATGGTGTTAGAGACTTCATATTAGGCTTAAAACATGCGTATTCGAAAATTCTATCGCCTCTCTGAAAAAATTTTGATCTATGGATCACATTTTTCATAAAAAATAAAAAAAAACCATTTTTTTTTTTTTTTAAATTTAGTTTTTAGAGAAAAAAAAAAAGTGACTGAACAGGTAATGCTTTTTCTTATTAGGGGCGATGGAGTTTCCAAAGACGCGTTGTTTGAGCCTAATACGAAGTCTTTACTACAATTTTATCAAAAGTTATTGCTCTCCTCGTTTTCGAGTAATTTTTGAAAAACGCTCTAACTTTTGAGAAAATCGTCCTAGATACTTTGTATAAGACTAAAAAAGCATGTGTGGTAAAATCCTACAACTTTTAGTCGGAACTTTTTCCAAAAAAAATTATAGTTTCCATAAAATAGTGAAAAATAGAATTTTTGAAATATTTTTGTCTATTTTGTTTCATAAATAGAAAAAAACTGACTATTGGAATCAGGATAAACTCCTCAAGGGGCGATAGAGTTTTGAAAACCACGTTATTTGAGCCTAATATGAAGTCATTCCGTTGATTCTAACAGAAGTTATAGCTTGCCTTAACTTGAACAAAAAAAAAAAAAATCGATTTTCAGAAAAATAAAAAAAAATGTACTATTATTACTTGTATTGTTACTTTTAAAAATCATTTAACAGATAAAATTTAACACGGCCCTAGCCGGAGTATTGAAAATTTTTAATTTTCAACGGTAACGCGGGCCACACGCCCCAACAAACGTTACCAGATCTTTTTTTATAAAAAATTATTAACAAATTGTAAATTATCGATATAATGATAAATATTATTATTATAATAATATAAATAATAGTTTAAGTGATAATATAATTAATGATAATATTAATATTATTATTGATAATAATGTTGATACTGAAAATAATAATTATAATAATAACAATAATAATAATCTATTATATAAATTAATAAATTTTAAACAATTACTCGCGATTCCTCCGGTCCAGAATTTTTTTAAAATCTTTTCGAAACGCGCGGCGGTTCCAGGGGAAAAGAGGTGGTCAAATCGCGAAAATGCCCGAAATCAAAATTAAAGTACACAACCTAAGGAAAATTTACATGTATTTATTTTTTTTTTTTTCAAATATTTGAAAAGTTATAAATTTATTTAATGAGGAGAAATTTTTTTTTTTTCAATTTTTTTTGAGATTCGCGGCGGTTCCAGGAAGGGAAGGGGTGGTCAAAAATCCATTATCCAATTAAAATGGGACAGTCTGTATATATATATGGGGCATTCCACGTGACTTTGGACAGTCTAAACCCTGCCCCTGTCCGATTTTGGTCTCAATTTTTTTTTTTCGTTGAAAACACCACCAATAGCGTCCGTGAATTTTTTTAGATTCTTTTGACCATTTTTAACCCCTTAAAAAAATAAAAATACCCCCTTAATATAGAGTAAACTTCAATTTGGACATAATTTAAAATTCTAATTTTTTGAGGGTGAATTATGTGACCCGAAATAGGAATCGTGTAGAGATTTCAGTGGGCATCCTATGGGAACCTTGTTAAATCTGTATCCGCGTTTATTCTTTTTTGTAGCTTTTAGAAATTATTTTTTCGTGTAAATTTGAAAATAGTCAAGGCATGATAAAATTCGCATTGTGATTGAATATTATGAGTCAACTGAGAAGCAGATTTTAAGCAGAGAAAAATGACTGATCGATATCTCAAATGGTTTTCGAGATATCGAACAGCAAGGATGAGTTCTTTTTTTTCGTTTATCATATATTGACGATTATATTCGTAATAAAAAAACAAAAATTATATTCGATTATTATAGTTTTTTCTACGTAGAAAACGTTAGTATAGGCAGAAATTTATTATTGCTAATATTTTTCAGGTATTTATATTAAAGGTAAGCAAAATCGATTTTTCCGACCGTTAATCATGAATACCTGAGAAAATATTAGAGATAATAAATTTCTGCCAAAACATACGTTTTCTACTTAGAAAAAACTATAATAATCGAATATAATTTTTGTTTTTCTATTACGAATATAATCGTTGATATATGATAAACGAAAAAAAAAAACTAATCCTTGCTGTTCGATATCTCGAAAACCATTCGAGATATCGATTTTGTAAATCAGTCATTTTTCTCTGCTTAAAATCTGCTTCTCAGTTGACTCATAATATTCAATCACAATGCAAATTTTATCATGCCTTGACTATTTTCAAATTTACACGAGAAAAAAAATTTCTAAAATTTACAAAAATGAATAAACGCGGATACAGATTTAACAAGGTTTCCATAGGATGCCCACTCTGAAATTTCTACACGATTCCTATTTCGGGTCACAGAATTCACCCTCGAAAAATTAAAATTTTGAATTATGTCCAAATTGGAGTTTACTCTATATTAAGGGGGTGTTTTTATTTTTTTTTAAGGGGTTAAAAATGGTCAGAAAAATCTAAAAAAATTCAGGGATGCTATCAGTGGTGTTTTCAACGAAAAAAAAATTGGGACCGAAATCGGAGGGGGTCAGGGTTCAGACTGTCCAAAATGACGTGGAATGCTCCATATATAAAGTATATAAAATATTTTATAAAAAATATATATATATAAATTAATGGAAATTATTCCATTATATGTTATCAAAAATATTTTGAATATAACAATGAAGACAATTAATACGCTTTCCAAATGTTTTAATATCGTTATCATAGCCTCTCATGAATAATCATAATATATTTCTGTTAATAATAACAAAAAAATTCAAAAAATGTAGTAAATAGTGTGGTCAATGTAGTAGTGTAGTCATCATATTTTGTTGACGTAGTCATTGTAATTATGTATAAGGTGTAATAGGTGTAGTACTTGTGTTTTTTGACTATATTTAGTAGTCATGGTGTTACTAAATCTGGCGACCCGGGAACAAATGAAAAGATCTTCTTAGATATAATAAAATATCAAGAGATCTCAAGATATCTTGATATCAAAACATATCGAGAGATAACTAAATATATCGATTATGGCGCTATCTTTTAATATCAAAGAAGATATCATAGTATATTTGAATATATCATAATATATTTGGATGTATCATAATATATTTAGATATATCATAGTATATTTAGATATATCATCAGGAGAAAAATTTATTCAAAAAAAATACTATTTTTAATTGTTTAAGACAATTCATTTTTATTATTTATATATTTGTAATGATTTATTTGATTATTATTAACCGAAAAAGTACACCATAAATACTTGACATCACCAGGACTTGAACACGGTATCTTCTAGTTGAAACTTCAGAGTCTTACTTACTTAACCATAGCAGCAACAATTGAAGATGACAAAAAAATGTTTTACTCAAATATACATTCTAATCATGGCAATCCAAGAATTAACCGACACTTTGGCCAATATATAAATTTTATTTGTTTCATATACCCCGGAATGTATTTTCATAATTTATGACGAAAAAAATTTACGGAGGAGTAGTTATGTAGAGCCGGTTCTGGACCAGTAGACGAGGAGGTGAAGGGGGCAGGGGACAGAATTCTCGAAATTTCGAAATGACGTCATCGAACATTTTCGGAAGTTCTCGAATATTCTGGAAAGTTCTAGAACTAACGTTAGACGACGACGTCATCAATTCTTGAACATTCGATGCGGAAACGAGGATACTCCTTGAAACTTCCAAATGACGTCATCGAACGTTCTAGAAAAATTTCGAATATTCTAGAAGTTTCTAGAATGTTTAATGAAGTCACTGGTTCTGTACGTTAGACAATGACTTCACCAATTTAGAATATTCTTAAACATCTCAAAACAATTTAGAACGTATTAAGAAAAATTTAGAACAATTTAGAAGGTTTTATAACATCGGAGAATAATTTAGAACAATTTCAAACATTGTAGAACAATTTAGAACAATGTAGGAAATTCCAGAATAATTTAGAACATTTTAGGATATTTTAGAACAATATAGAATATCCTAAAACATTTTAAAACAATTGAGAAGAATTTGAAACAATTTAGAACATTTTAAATTAATGTAGAACATTTTAAACCAATGTAGAACATTTTAAATCAATTTAGAACATTTTAAATCAATTTAGAACATTTTAGAAGAATTTAGAACATTGGAGAACATTGGAAAACATTAGAGAACAATCTAGATTATTCTGTTATCGACCAACCTTTCATCATTTTTGAAATCGATATTTCCCTCTCTTACCCTTAGTATACTCTATCTTTTTCTACTTTAAATATTGTAGTAAAAAACAACCCTTTTACACAATAAATAATATTTCAGATTATTTTTTTCTTTCAAGGTCTTTGATTTTAAAGACGTTAAAAAAAAGGAATAATCTGGAATATCATTTATTGCGTATGAGAGTTGTTTACTATAATATTCAACGTGAAAAAGGATAGAGTATTTTAAGAGTAAGAGAGAGACATATCGGTTTTCAGTAACCTGGGATGTCTAACGTTGCTGCTACTCGATGCAGGTGAATCTAGCCACTTAGTTGGCCACTACAGAAAGTAGAAACAAAACCCTCTTACTTTTGAAATCCGCTATGCTTTCTGAATCTAAAAATTTAGTAAACAAGCTACGACCCAATACTCTCTATTGTATAGTACACTCAAAAAATTTTCTGGCGAATGCCACTGTAAAAAGTTCAGTCACAGGAGTATGGTTGCAGTCACTATACGTTCAGTGACTGCAACTATTTGTTCAGCTGTGAGAGCTGAACTTAATTCAAGTAATCGAGTTCAGCTACCACAACCGAACTTATAGTGGTCTCAGCTGAAGTATCGTGCCCTTAGCTATACACGCATGCGCATATAACGTTAGCCGTATTTTTCCTATATTTTTGAAATTAAATATTAATTATAAATAATAATTGTTCATAGATAATTTTGAGGAAAATGTTTTAGTAAAATAGAAACTAGAAAAATAACAAGATGATTTTATGGAGAATTAGAAGTTAATATATTTTTTTTGTTTATAAAGTATCTGTCAAAAACATAACCTAAATTAAAAATATGATGATACGGTTGTTCAGCTCTCACAGCTGAACAGTATGGTTGATATAGCTTAACTCAGTTACTGTACGCGAGTTCGGTTGCTGTAACCGAACTTCCATGCAGCGGAACTTTGTTCAGTTGTGGCAACCAGAAGTATAGTGGCATTCGCCAGAAAATTTTTTGAGTGTAGGGTTGTTTGCTACAATATTCGAAGTAAGAAAGGACAGAGGATTAAAAAAGTAATGGGGAGAAAGATCGTTCTTTAGAATCAATTTTTTTCGGGTAACTTATGGAATGATTGGAGTATTTAAGTAGCAATGTGATGCGTCCCAGATCATTCGTCATCTTATCCAAAAAATTTCAAAGTAAATTTAAAAAAAAAATGAGTGAGAATGGATAGCAAAATGTCAAAAGGAGTTTCTTTTTTTAAATAATCTAGTAAGTGTCAATATTAATCCATTAATGGATGTAAATATTAATAAATGTGCTGTAATAAAGAATGAATTGAATAAAATTTTCAATGAATATGATTAAATGTGAATTAAAGTGATTAAATGTTAGTTGATGAATGTAAATTAAAGTGATTAAATGTTAGTTAATGAAAGTGAATTAAAGTGATTAAATGTGAGTTGATGAATGTGAATTAAAGTGATTAATTGTTAGTTAATGAATGTGAATTAAAGTGATTAAATGTTAGTCGATGAATGTGAATTGAGGTCAATGAATGAATATTAATTGAAGTTATCGAGTAAGTGTCAATATTAATCAATTAATGAATGTAAATATTAATAAATGTGCTAAAATAAAGAAACTTCTCCTTCTTGTCTGCAAATAGCCTTTACTTATATCTACTCTCATTTTGTTTTTTCGCGTCCCTTCTTCCCTCAAGATAGGACCGGCTCGCTTCACCTTTTTTTTTTTATCTCGAAATTTTTTGTTTTTGTACAAAATATTGCCACTTGATTTCAATGTAATCAAGTTATATTCCGTTTTGTTAGTGCCTGTGGTTTATGTGAGAAAAGTAGAATCCCTATCAAATCGATTCTCGATTCTTTAAAATCGAAATAGATTTGTTGCTGTCCCGGCTAGAAACGAAATTCATACATTTTCCATCACACTGAAGGCCATCTTTCGCACAATTCAGTTATTTTTTACACATAACTTTTTTTGAATGCAATGTTTCCTTACTCCCTTCAATCCGTTTCCATCTACACTCAAGATGGCTTTCTTGATTCAAGCGGGCCTCTTGAATCAAGATTGGAAAATTTCCCTAAAATCGGCGATTTCTCTCAGTGCAGCTGTCCAGCATTGAATGCCATCGTTGGGAGAAAACTTAGCCGTCTTGTAAGCTTGGTAATTCCTACACGGGTAAGAACAGTCTCTTCATATCTTCAGATATATACTCATATATTTGTGTAAATATCGAGAGATATTTGTGTATGGAAAAATTTGTTTAAATGTAACCTTTCTAATTTCGAGGATGAACATTGTTGTGTCTTCATATCTCTTGATACATAGATATATATGGAAATATATCAAAAGATATTCGGACATTACACCATATATCAACATATATACCTATATACATCTGTAAAGATATCCCGACATAAAACTTCTAGAAAATTTTAATTTAAATGAGATTTAAAGATATAAAACGATATATAATTATATCTAAAGATATATTCTTATATATAAGATCTTTTCATTTTTTACCGAAAATTTACAGCATGAACATTCTTATGTCTTCAAATCTCTAGATATATACTCATATTTGTGTATATTTCGAGAGATATTTGGACATAACATCATATATCAAGATATATACATACATCTATGAAGATATCCCGACATAAAACTGCTAGAAAATTTTATATAAGTTGAGATCTAAAAATATATTTTCATATATTATTATATCTAAAGATATATTTTTATATATAAGAAGATCTTTTCATTTTTTCCCGGGTATGGAAAGCCCCTCGAAGTATTATGTGGATAAGTTTGAATGATGGTTAAAATTACTTGCCTGAAATGTTCTTACAAATTTTTCTTTGCATTCTGCAGCAATGTTATCTTTTCCTTCCATTAAGCTCATACCTTTGAATTAAAATTAATAATACGTTATTATGAAATTCAGGAGAGTATAATAGATATAAGAATGTAATAAATTGGCCAACTAAAAATCCGATCGTATGTTACTTGTTCTGAAATCCAATACCTCCTTGCTGCACCAAAAAAGTGCAGGCAATATAGCGCATTCCAAATCGTTTTACTATAGTATGCGGTATCGTCAAAAAACTCAATACCATTATAAAATTTTTAATGTAGTTTCATCAATTTGGAAATAGTTCACTGTCCACCACCAGATGACATGATGGTGATGAAGTTGGTTGTGTAGTTCAATCGAGTGCCAAAATACGGCGCTCGAAGCGAGCAACTATAGTTTATAGGGTTAGGATTATTACTAGGTAAATAATCAAATCTAGACTATATATTATTTTAGGAATAATAATGAGGTAGTTTCTTTATTATCAGAGTATCTAAAGTCATATAATGAAGAGATTCGAATTACATAAAACGTTAGGCTACAAGTGTAGTCTAGTTTACAACTAAAATATATCTCTTGCGACAAGAGTCTTTTTGCGCGGACGCCTTAATGTTCCTAGATGAGAATTCCCTAGATCAGTCGTCGCCATCTTTGGAACTGGGAGTGGATGCGGCAGTTGGCACCGACACATCCACTCCCCTTCCAGTGAATTTGTCACGAATATTAGGAACAAATGTTACTTTTTTTTTATTTATATATGTTTCGACAGGTTTAGGTGTCATCTCCGAGTGCTGTTGTTGATTTAGATTCATCTGGTTTTGTTGAAGCTGCTTTGGATTGTCTTCTTTGGCTAAAAACACAGGCTTTAATCTGTCAACAGAAATATTAACTATTTTGTTTTTAATTTTTAATTTAAATAATCTATGAGTCATCCTTTCTAGGACTTCATATGGTCCAGTGTAAGGAGGTTCAAGAGGTTGACGAACTGCATCGGTTCGTATTAATACGGAATTGTGTGAGAATTGTAAAATCTCACAGTCGTGTACAGATGATTCTGACAGCTAACCTCACTTTTAATACATAAACAGAATTGAGTTTTTTCAATAAAAAAATTATTTAAAAAAAATTCTAATGTGTCTCAAATTATAAAAATATTATTTAGAAATATTTAGACATAATATTTTATTTTTTGAATGCTTCTTACTATTTATTTTTGTGACTTAGAAATTCTTATAGTCGTGTGTCGGTTTTGTGTCGTTTTTGTATGAGATCAGTGCACAATCCGACTATCGGCATTTTCGCTACGGAAGCAGGTTCTTAGACCCAATAATATTGTTGGTAATAATTCAGTCCATGGTTCATCTTGTCCATGCGTTCTATCATACCATTTGCTTGTGGATGATATGCTGTTGTTCTGGCTCTTTTGGCACCCACTAAATTACCAAGTGCAGTGAATAAACTTGATTTAAATTGTGAACCTTGGTCAGTGGTAATTATTTTTGGACCACCAAATCTGAAAATCCAATGTGTCCAGAATAATGTTGTGACTGTATCAGCTGTCATATCTTTCATTGGTACTGCCTCTTGCCAACGTGAAAGTCTGTCGATCATAGTGAGACAGTAACGATAACAATTGACTAGTGGCATGTAAACAATGTCGATATGTATGGCATGTTTCCAAAATGCTATTTTTTTGTTGTTCAAGTGTTGCTTCAATAGCTACGTGAGATGCGTCAGTTATTAAAGCAAGTGGTGCATTCATACTGGGGTGAGTTAATATTGTTGCTTCTGATAAACTTATCTTGCAGTCGTGAAATGCTTTTATTGTTTTATCTGTCCAAAATACTTTTCTTTTGTCATTTTTCTTGGAGTTTGTTAAAAAGTCATTGAGAGGTGCTTGAAGTTGTGCAGCATGTGGAATACAACGACGATAATAATTTATGAGTCCCAAGAATGTGCGAAGTTCATAAATTCATTCCATTAATGGTCTCTGGTAACTTGTATTCATGATAGCTGACACCCGATTTTCTGGAGGTTGATAGCAATTTTTATTTACCTTATATCCCGGGAATAGTACTTCTGTTTGAGCAAATTGACACTTGTTGACGTTAATAGTTGAGTCGTATTGTTTCAAACATGAGAAGACTATTTGGAGATGCTCTAGATGTATTGCTCTGGTGTTTCTGATGCAATTAAGAGGTCATCAATATAACAGTGAGCAAAGTCAAGATCTCTGAGAATGGATCCCATATGTCGTTGAAATGTTCGACTTGCATTACGAAGTCCAAACGGCATGTAGACATATTCAAGTAGACCTATTGGTGTACTGACAGCAGTTTTTTGTATATTTTCTTATATTATGCTTGTAGAACGTGGAATAACTGAGACCACTGATCCAGAATCAGTAAGGAAACCAATTTGTGTTCTTTTGTCCATGACATGAAGACGAGTTTCGTTAATATTGCTGATGCTGTTTATATTTATGCTGTCGTTGCTGCAGTTGTTGTTGTTGTTATTGTTGCTGATTTGGTTGCTGTCGTCATTTGTTTTTAATGACGACAGCTCCATTAGTTTTCCGATTTCATAGTTTGCCATTCAGAATTTTAAGAACATGTTTCTAAGCATTTTTTGCGTTGTCACCAAATCTTCTGTGATAGAAGCACAGATTATTGCTTGGACTGTTTGAGCGTCCACGTGATTTGGATCTTGACCTGGATCTAGATCTGTATTCTCTCTGTAATTTGTCAACTTTATTAGAGAGAGTCTTGATTAGTTTAAAGACCTTTGATATTTTCGATTCATGATTGGCAATAGCTTGAACAGATGCTTGTTCCTGAGAACTGGCAATGGCACATGAAGAAGTATTAGACATCTCGTATATTTTGTCTGCCATCTCAGCTACTTTGTCCAGATCTTCATGCTTACACATGGCTAACAACACACGCATTTGCTCTGGGAGTTTTCCTTAAAATATTGTTCTTAGTACAGTTGCATTGCACTCACCAGATGCTAAATTTTTTATTTCAAGTATTTCAGTTGGCTTTTTATCAACAGATTCATCACCTCGAAACATGCGTCTGAGTCGTGCTTCTGTTGTTTGAGCAAAGCTTTGTAAAATGCGATCTTTGAGTGTGTTGAATTTGTTCATTGATGGTGGATTGTTAGCTAAATCGCCAACTAACATCAATACATCACTCTCCAGATTCACTAAGACTTGTGAAAATTTATCTTCGTCGTTTGTAATGCCACCAAGTCGTAGTGCGATTTCAACTTGTGTCCACCAAAGTTGGGGTTACAGTTTATCAAACTTGGGAAGAACTATACGTTGTGACCTTGGATTAGGTGTCCAACCTTGTTGCTCGTTGATCAAACGTAGTCTTGCTATTTCTTCTTGAAGTTGAGTACAACGTTCATCATCATTCAGCTTTTCTTTTTCTAGAATTTGTTTTATTGTAGTGCTGATTCGATTATATTGCTCATCAATTAATGTTCTTTGTTCATCATCTTCCAAGGTAGCTGTATCGAGATCATCTTGATCATTTTCGAGACGTTGAGCATCAATCGAGTCTTGTATATTGGTAAATTGTTTATACAATTGGTCGAGAGATACTAATTTTGCCTCAGCCTCCCCCACGGAAATATTTTATAAAAATTTTGCAAAAATTATATAAAAGTCATTTTATAAAATCATTTTGTAAAATATGGGCAAAAAAATGAAGAAAATTATGTAAAAGATTTATAAAATTTTTATAAAAATTTCAATTTTTTTTTATAAATATTTTATATATAATATATAAAAAATTTGTAAATATTTTATAAATTTTTTGTAAAAATTTATCAGTTTATTTCGAGTATTTTAACTCTCCCCACCCCCCCCCCCTATTTTTTGTCAAATTTTTATAAAAGAATAATTTAAATTTTCAGAGAATAATTAGAAAAAAAAACTTTTCAACGAAGAATCGAACTCAGACCATCTTGATGACAAGCGGGTGCTTTACCACGATGCCGCAAATCTTTTAAGAATCTTGATAAAAATGTACATAAGAATACTACTTTATTAATTTCAATTACTTTTCAGTTTTAAACGTACTTTTTCATCGATTCTTATATATTTATATGTTGAAAAATAAATTCTGATTACTCTTATATGGATTCGTATGAAAATCGATGGAAAAGTTGTAACGTGACATTTTGACAAAAAAATTTGACAAAAAAAAGGGGGGAGGGGGGAGTTAAAATACTCAAAATAAACTGATAAATTTTTACAAAAAATTTATAAAATATTTATATATATATATTTATAATAAAAAAAAATTGAAATTTTTATAAAAATTCTATAAATCTTTTACATAATTTTTTTAATTTTTTTGCCCATATTTTACAAAGTGATTTTATAAAATGACTTTTATATACAAAATTTTTATAAAATATTTCCGTGGGGGCTGAGTACGTGAACGCCCTTCTTCTTGGAAAAACTTGAACATTAATGTAAATTGCCGTTTAACAATACCTCGTTGTTGGATTAATTTTTTTAAATCAGACATTTTATTAATTTTTATTCACGTTTCATGTCCCATACATAAATATTTTTAAAATACAATTTTGCAAAAAAATTAGCTGACTCTTTATACGTGGAATTTTCAAATATAAACTAATAAAATGCTGTCGTAGTATTTAATTGTTTATGATAAAAAATAAATATTAATTGCAAAAAATTAATATGCACGTGAGAATTCGCTGACTCTAAATACGTGTCATTTGAATAGGTACTCCTTTTACTATTCTATTGTATTTATCCTTATATAAACGAGAAGTTTTTCTGAAATTTCATCATTCGAATATCAAGACTGTAAGGAAAGGTAAGAAAGCAATTTAATAATATACATATATACATTGATAATTAGTATTATATTTTATACATATTTATTTGCTTGAAATTAAAATGTTTGTAGAAAAACAGCATTCAATAGAAATGGAACAACAACTAAATAATGTTGCTAAAATGGAGAGCAAATTGGATGTCAAAAAAATGTCTGAGTTGGAGGTTAATAGAGAGTACAAAGTAACAGCTCTACAGAAGATTCATAATGAATACAATGGAGTTATGGCTACATTAAATGATGAATTTAATGTCTTTCTACCCAGCAGAATCGCCAAGTTTATGAAAAATAATGATTATTTTATAAAAATCGAGAAAGCAGCGATCGATGGATGCTTGGATCTTTTTTTTTGGGAGGAAAATACAACAAATGTGAATTCATTTTCTCATAAAACGAAAAAAATTAGAAAAAGTTTGTGAGCTCTTCTTCAAATGTAATTATTATTATCTAGACAAAAAAAATGATTATAATATAAAACTGATAAACACCAAGACTAAGCGACTTTCAAAAAATTGTAAATTATTGAAAGATTTGACAAAAGATGTTTACTATGCTGTAACAAAAATTCAAAGTTACTGTGGAAAAAAGTCTGGTGCAAGACTATCAGTCGAAATAAATAATAAATATACTGTTTTCTTACCGAAAAATAATGCTGAATATGCTTTTATAATAAAAAAAAGTTCCTTGAATTAGAGGATGGTATTAAAAAAAGAGTTTTAACATTACAATGTATTGGAGAAAATAATCAAGTTGTATTATTAGAAAATTGGCCTAAGCCTATACACACAATATTCAATAAATAAATTACATTTGAAAAAATTTATTTTGTTATAATTTTTTATTAAAAAATTCTTATACCTATATACATTGTAAATATAATTATTCATAATTTTGATTCATTTTCCCATGTGTCATGTTCAGAATCGAAACCTAACCATCTTACAAGTACTTTATTTTTACGTTTTTTTAAAATTTTTTCAACAAGATATATATCTGGATAGCGTACTGGACTCAGTTCTTCTTGATAAAAACATCCTTCAACATTGTTATCTTGATAGTCACCAAGCTTGTAAGTTATCGGTATTGTATTCAATACTTTTGTGATTGTAAAAACTTCAGTTGTCCAATTGGGAGTGTAGCCTTTTTCGAAAATTTTTTTATATTTACTTATTCGCACTTTATCACCAATTTTAAATTTTTTTTTCAACTTTGATGTGACACAAAACATTGGATTTTGATTATGATATATTTCCCTCAATATATCTTTTTCATTGTTTTTAGTTACATTTTTTGGTTTCATTTTTATAGTACTGTGCTTTGTATTATTATAATTTCTAATCAATTCAGGAAGTATAGTCAACCATTTATTTGAATGTAAATCTTTCCCACATTTGATTTTTCAGGGTTCTATTAAACCTTTCGACTATACTTGCTTTTAAAGTACTATATGTTGAGTACATATTTATATTATATTTTTTCATGAGATTCTTAAATTCACTGTTGTAAAATTCTTTGCCTTGATCGACATGTAAATGTTCTTTTGGATATCGACCTTTCAGGAAAACAGATTTCATCGCTGCAGTAACATCTTTTGCACTTTTTGTCTTGAGTGGTACAGCAAATGCATATTTGGAAAAATCGATGAATTTTGTTTAACTTCATACCAAGCCCCAAATATAGTTTTAAATTTCTATAGTGTATCACATTATTTTTCTTGTCATGGAGAGTTGTCATTAGTTTTGATTGTTTTGAATCTGGTGCTGTAAAATGTTCTGGACATAATGGTAAATCTTTGTGATAATGATGCAAATTTTTTGGATATTCTAAATCAACCTCTAATATATATCCAATTTCAGCTTCATCAGATATATTTATCACATCAATATTTAAATTGTCTTCCCATTGGAAACCTCCATAAGGCAAATATTGACTCATGCCAGCACCATATAAATTATTTACATCAAAATACATGATGTATGATTCTTCTTCTTCTGGATTGTATTTATCGCCCATATATCGGTTGTTGGCTTTTGCGTATCGGTTCATACATTGTGCAACACCACCTCGAATTCCTTTCTCAATGAAAAGATGCATTGCTGGGTCTGTCAAAAGTTCAAGTTCCACACCTGTATATTTTAACATTGCATCAAATGCTAGACCTGGTGCAGTAAAATAATGAAGTGCATCTAGACTGTATGTTGATAAACAGCTCAAACGAAAATTTTCAAAAATATCAGCCAACAACAGACATCAGTTTTCAAATATAAATCAGAATATTCACCTAATGTATTTATTTGAAATTTTTCCCGAATATTTTTGGCATGTTCATAGTCTGCATCTGATATATCGGAATTATTTAATTTTGAGAAAAAGTCTTTTTTTGGTGGTAGAGTTGTTTCAGCTAATTTTTCCCATGAGTCAATATATTCGTATGGAAATACTCCTTTTCTACACAATAAATCAAAGTATTCACTATTGCATTCACTACGTGTTATAATTTTTTGATCATTGCTCAAATCAGATGATAATCTATCAATACTACTAGACATAAATCTAAATGAGTCAATGAATCTTAAACTTACAACAGTATTATCCACTTTTTTTGTGAATGAAATGTATTTTTCTTTGTTTATTGGTAGTATATGTATGCGACCATCGAATGCCTTGCAAAGTTCTTGTATTAAAAAGTGTGAGTCGTATCCCGATAAATTGTGCATGACTATAGGTATGTTGTGAGACTTTGTATAATTAATATTGCATCTAGCATGAGCTGGACCTCGATATGTTCCCCGGAAATGGTCGTGATCATGGTGCTTAACGTCTTGCTCCAGGAAAATCTCCTCACATATATGACATATTGTTGCATTTTGAAATTCTTGCTCCTGTTGCACAGTCAATTTTTCCATTGGTATTGGATTTAAGAGTATATCATTGACCTGGTGAGCTAATTTTTCCAATTCTCCAATAAACCATTCAATACAATTCTCACTACGATTCATTCTGTAGAATGATAATGTATTATTATAGGCACATTTAACATAGTAAGCTGTAGGGGTGTGCGAATAGTCTTCGAATCGAATCGAATCGAATTATTCGAATTTTCGAATAGTCGAATAGCTACGAATAATTCAACTATTCGTCATTATACGAATATTCGAAAATTCGAATAATTCGAATAATGACGAATAGTCGAATAGTAACGAATAATTCGACTATTCGACTATTCGACTCTATGTTTTTAATTTTTCGAATAAAAATGATTTAATGCATTTAAAAATTGTTCCAAATGGAAGATAATAATTATTGTAAGAATATTGAACTCAAACATGAGATAATTTTTTTATTTACATTATTTTAATGAATTTATTAGGTATGTAAAGTTAGCACATACACTGTAGCACAATCAAACTGGACTATATCAAAAATTACGTGCGGATTATGTGCGTTTTTTGTGCGGAATCCGCAATTTTTGTGCGTTTTTTTTTTTTTTTTAAAAAAAAGTTGTGCTAGCTTTCACTGTAAGCTAGCAAAACTTTTTTATTAATGATCTGATCTTGATCAAGTTAGGCTTAAAATTAAGTGCGAATTATGTGGGATTTATGTGCGAATAAATAAATTTAAAAAAAAATTTTTTTTTAATTTTTAATAACATTTTTAATAATTGACAAATGAAAGCTAGCAGAATTTTTTATATAATGATTAGATCTTGATGTAAGTAGGCCCAAAATTACGTGCCAATTATGTGTTATTTATGTGAGAATAAATGGTTAGAAAAATTTTTTTCTTAATTGTTTATAACAACTTTTCTAATAATAATCCGATCTCGATGAAATTAAATTTCGTGTTATCTTCAAATAAGTAAACTTATAAATAATTCTTTACAATTATCTAGTGCAAATCCAATTTTTTGCAACTGAAACCTCAATAAGAGCTAAAACGACATGCAACAAATTATTTAAGAAATTCAGTCATTTTTATGATAAACTCATATATATTTATTTTCTAGTGTTATAAATTGTTTTCAAAATATAATTTTTCTTATACTCTTATAATAATTTAACATGAAGTATTACAGTTTCAAAATAATATTAAATATCTTATTGATACTATGTGCACAAAGAAGAATTTTTTTCATTTATTTTTTATTTCGGTGTTATTTCTTAGATATTTATAAGTTTACTTATTTGAACATAACACAAAATTTAATTTCATGAAAATAAGGATATTATTAAAAAAGTTAAACCTAGGTCTTTTCAATAATAACAAAATTGAATTTGTTATAAAAAATGAAAATAAAAAAATTTTTTCTAATGATTTATTCGCACATGAATAACACATAATTCGCACGTAATTTTGGGCCTAGTTACATCAAGATCTGATCATTAATAAAAAAGTTTTGCTATAGCTTACAGTGAAAGCTAGCACAACTTTTTAAAAAAGGAAAAAAAAAAAAAAAAACGCACATAATCCGCATGTAATTTTTGATATAGTCCAGTTTGATTGTGCTACAATGTATGTGCTAACTTTACATACCTAATAAATTCATTAAAATAATATAAATAAAAAAATTATCTCATGTTTGGGTTCAATATTCTTACAATCATTATTATCTTCCATTTGGAACAATTTTTAAATGCATTTAATCATTTTTATTCGAAAAATTAAAAACATAGAGTCGACTAGTCGAATAGTCGAATTATTCGTTACTATTCGACTATTCGTCATTATTCGAATTATTCGAATTATTCGAATTTTCGAATATTCGTATAATGGCGAATAGTCGAATTATTCGTAGCTATTCGACTATTCGAAAATTCGAATAATTCGATTCGTATTCGATACGAATTATTCGAATTTTCGAATATTCGCACACCCCTAGTAAGCAGCACTGTGTGGAATATGTTCTTCAGAGTCGGTATTATCAATCGGTTTTAAAATACACTCCAAATCAGCATAGACGACAAAAGGTACAAGTTCTTTGTATCGATGATTTTTAAATTTCAGTATATTGGCATCTTCTTTTGGCATAATCATCCGTGCATGATTAATTTGACAACAGTCAGCTAAATGTTTTTCCAAATAAAGCTCTGACGAGAAATGATTTAGACATCTGTCACATATGTATAAACGACCATTTTTCTTATTCACTTGTGAGCCTACCAAGCGTGATAAATTTTTAATTAATGCAAAATGGAAAATTTTTTTTCCTTTTTTCTGCTTTTGAACATAATTTTCATATTCGTCATCAACTTCCATTTTATTGTCGTCATCGTCGTCATCATCATCTTCATCATCGTCGTCAGCCGAAAAACATTCATCATCAAAAATACTGTCATTAGTATTGGTAACTTTTTTTTTTTATCATTTTCGTTTTTATCGACTGCCAACAGATGAATCGTTTGACTGTCACAAATATTATCACTCAAAAATATAGGAGCTATAATACTTTTTTTCGGATTATTTGAAACAATTGCGTAAACATTTATTTTCAAATTGTTGAGTTTTTCAAATTTTGGTATGTCTCGCAGCTTCATTGGAAAAGATATTCCATCATATGATAACACTGTACTAAAATGTGGATATGATGCAACACGACACACATTTTCTTGTGCAGGATGTAAAGCTGCAGTCACACACCACAAAAAACAAAAATTATCTCTATTTTCTATATTCAAAACTGCTCTTTTTTTTTTTGATGTCATCAGGCATTTCAACAAACGTAGAATCACCACCACGCAACGGTTGATATTTGCATACAGTGAAGATAATGCTCTGAATTTTTTTCAAGCTCCAGCCGGAAATACCAAGATTAAACTCCTCAACTTTCTTTAATAATGGATCGAAAAAGTGTTCATCGAACCATTTATCGAGGTTTGTTGTTGGTAGTATAACAGCATTTGTCGTATTAAATGACTTAATTTCTCTGACTTCTTGGTCATCTTTCAAAACCTCATATTCACAATGTAAACATGAATTGATCTTGAGATTAATTTTTTTTCTTAAAAAAAGTTTTAGTTTTTTGATGACATGGGCATCTTTCAAAAAATCTTCAATTCTTATATGATACAAATTGGTCACACTTCCAGTTACTATATTGCCTTTAAAAATATTCTCCAAGTCATTCCATTTTACTCTGTCATGCAATGTCGGTTCATCATGATGAGTGCTCATACCAGCACCATGATGTAAAGTTTTTTTTCTTTTTACTTGCAGCTTTTTAACTATAGTTGTAAGTCTAACTACAACTAGTTGTATTCTTTTTTTTAATCCTACAGAATCAGCTGACTTTTTCACAAATTTATTTATTCAATAGTTCCACATTTACATTACCCCATTTGATCCATCGATCAATATTTTCAATAGTATTTGCAGATGAATAACCCGCACTTAAAATGTTAACAAGCTTCTCACACCTTTCGATGGAATACATTTTTAAATATATAATTTTTTAATAGGAAGTAGTTGCCGCGAGATCAACTGACCACTGACTAATGAAAGATGAATAATTTACCGTGCAATCAACATAAAATATATTTAATAAATAAAAAGAACAATACATTTGTCTTGAAAAGAAAAATAAAAAAATGTGCAAAGTAAGCAAAAAATAAAAAGCGATGCATGATTAAGACAACGGATCTACAATGACCGCGCGTGCTTGTTGTACGTCATGGATCATGTTTCGATGCCCCGTTCAAATCATTGTCTTCACGTTGGACGTGATTTATATTATTTTAGAAAAATAAAAAATATAGTTGACTTTACTTTTTTGATGACTCTTCATTTTTTTATCTTTGAATACATTCTACGAGAATCATTTTTTTGTAATTTCATGTTGAATTGATATTCAAGTTAAAAAACTGAATGATGACGTCAGCTTACAATCCTATGATAGTATTGAAAAATGAATGAATAATAATAAAAAATTAATATTTCGAGTAAATTTATTGCTGACAAGAAAAATTTTTAGGAGTTGATCTAAAATAAAGAATATTTTTGGATAATTTCCAAAATTTTTTTTGAAATTTCTGAAAAAATTTTATTACATATTTGGTTGACTCCCGAAACTTGGTCAAATCTACTTTACCATCGGTCGGTAAAGAAGGAATCTTCATTGCCGACCGCGGTGAAAGTTTCATGTGCCATCCAAAAATACAATAAAATTTTTTTAATTTTTATTTTAACTTTTCCTTAATACAGCAACATTCAATTTAAAAAATATATATGTATATAGGACATGAGACATGAGCCTCGAGCCATGAGCTAAGCCCCAGGACATGGGACACGATGAATCGCATGTTAAAATAACAAAATTTAATTTTTCCGGTCAAGTCTGTATTACCGACACATGGAGATTGGGAATTTACACCATCAAATGATATATGGGACATAAAATCTAAGACATGGGGCATAAGACATGACAAAATCGCACGTTAAAATGACAAAATTTTTCCAAATCTGTATTACCGACGTATGACAATTGAGGATTTCACACCATCAAATGACAAATTTCTTTACCATCTCTGCATTATCAACAACTGGGAATTCAAATGACAAATTTCTATACCATCTCTGTTTTACCGACCGAGTTGCAGTCCCCTGTCCCCTCGCCGATCTACCTTTTTTCGACCTCCCTCTGATCCAGAACTCGCCTTGATACACTACTAAAGAGATTCGAATTACATAAAACGTTAGGCTACAAGTTTAGTCGAGTTTACAACTAAAATATCCCTGGTGGAAATATTTCTCCGGAATCGCTCTAGATTACTCCGGTTTACTCCGAATTTGCTCCGGATTATTCCGGAATTGGCTTATTTAGAAAAAATGCAGAAAACTATGAGAAATCCGTAGCAATTCCAAAATACTCGAATTCCTGTGTAAAATGAAGGAAAATAAATGACCAAAAAGTAGTCAGATGCAAGGTCTGTAGATTAGACGGCTGGGATCAGGTCGTCGCATGACTTAGTGCGCATGCGCGGTCAGCCATGTTTGGTGCTATTCCCCACTACTAATATTCACCACATAATGTAAACAAACAGTGTATGGCATGTCAAAAAAATTTCAACATCAAAATTTAATCATTTATTTATTGAATAAATATTATACGTCAATGTTGTGCGATCGGTTGCTTCCCCCAGAGATTCAGATTGTCGTCGAAAATGATCTACTGTTGCTGGTGTGAGCAAAATAAAACCAGGCTCAAGGTTATGTCATGTAAGTTTATTTCTTCACATAATTTTTGTTTTTCTAATTAAATTTATTAGTTTACTAGTTACAAAATATTGATATTTACAGATATATTTATGAAGATCCATTATGATGAATCTCAATATGAACAACATCGTCAGGATGGCTCAAAAAAAATTAAAACCAAATGCTGGTACGTGAGTACCAACTTTGTTTGGTGATATTTTGATAGATTAGTTGAGTAAAATCCATTAAAATAAAAGTAACGTGAGTAAGAATAGACATTGAATTTTAACTTATATTAAAGTTGTCTTGATAAAAAAATATTAATAGTTATTTTTTTTTAGTACATGATGTTAGTTGGACTTCATTTGAATCACTAAAGCAGTTGTCAACAATAAACTTAGGTAAATCTTTTACCAGACCATTGCTTGATGTAATTATAGATGAATATACCACTGACAACAAAAAGAGTTTATTCAAGTTACCAAAGTCTAATAATACCAAATCTTTACCAAGTGATGAGCAGCAGATTGAATTGCCACTAGTAAACTTGGATGAGGATCATTTAGTATCAATTTTTACTCATAATATTTATCCTGACACTTTCAACAGTTTTTCATCAATTCTTGCTGATGAATTACAAGCAAAAATAATGAAAAAATATAATAAAGGAGTTATTCAATTTAATTTCATGCTTCAAAATCAACATCGTCTTAATCACCAAGAAATTTCGAGTTTAAACTAGGAAGTAGAAAGCTTAAAGAAAATAAATATTAATTTAGACTGTGAATTACGATTTGAATAAGAAATAAGGATACAGAAAGACAACGAGAAAAAATTAAAAACAAGTTTAACAAGCTTCTTAATGTATTCGAAAAATTGTCCATTTTTAAAAAACCTTTTAATTGAGTTATTTTATTTACTTATTTATAGTATGCGACAGGTAAAAGCCTACTGAAGCCAGAAAAATATAGTTTGTTGTCAGATAAAAAATTGTATTCGATTATTTTATTCTTATATTAAAAAAGAAAAAATTATATTTTTCGAGTAACTTTTGTTTCACTTTTTTACAACTATTTATATTAAACTGTCTGCTAACTTTGTCAATTTTTCAGAATATTTAATTAATTATTAATTGAAAAAAATTAAGTGTTAACTTCTTGTTATATACTGTTTCTGTTATAGACCAGATGTAAGCTCTAAATATGGTTCAAATAATGCGCGCTTAAAAGTCGGCCATGTTTGAACCTTGTGCGACGACCTGATCCCAGCCGTCTATTAATCTACAAACCTTGGTCAGATGCATAGAGTGGTCCGGCGTAAGACCAGCGTGGCTGCGGATGGACTTTGTGTTCGACTACTTGGTGCACTAGAGTGAGTAGGCAATAGGGGGATATTTGGTAAAGCCTGTGAGGTACGAATATCCTCGTTCTCGTATTGAGTTAGGTTGTGCGAGTGAGTTAAACCAAAATTAATGTTCACGGTAATAACCGCCGCCGCGGGTTGAGGTTATTACGCTCCCGGCCAATACTAAAATCCATATACATTTTAGTAATGGTGCCCGAGTGACGTTTTGGAACCAATATGGTGGACCGCGCCCCTCTACCATTTCTTGCTGAACTAGTTGCTACCGAAATGGCGGTCGGCGGCCATTGCTCCTGAAACTACCCCACGGTCCGTTGGTTACCGTTATACACCAGCTGGCTCCCTCCTGGCGGTAAGAGAGGAGCATGGTGAGAAATCCTCGTTGATCCTATAGTAACTGAGGCTTCTACTTTATCGGTGGAAAAATCAGTTACAATATATGGGGCATTCCATGTCAACTCACAGGGTTTTTTCTCTCACCCTCTCAGATTCGAAAACAAATATTTTTTTTTAGTGAGTCATCGACTCAGATGTACCTCCGATTTTTTTTTTATTTTTACCATCATTAACCGCCGAGCCAGAATCAAAAAACGCCTCCTTCACAAGAGTAAACTACGATTTCGCCATTTTTTAAAATTCTGATTTTTTTACTGTGAACAGTAGAGCACAAGATTAGCTCAATTTCCAAATTTTATCATGGGATAACGATGGGTTCATTATAAAAACCTTTTTTTTCCATGTGAAAATTACTAAAATCAGGCAAGATAATATCCCAAAAACCAGGTTTTTTTTTTTGTTTCTTATAGGAAATTTCCTCACGATTACGGAAAAAATACGAAAGAAATTCCCACGCATGCGCAAAGTCGTTAAAAATCAAGTTGAATTATCGAAAAAACGGCTATTTATCGGTTATATATCGTACAGCTATAAAAATAACGATTTCTTCTAAAATTTTTTTTTCTGTAACATTGAATTGACTTATTTTTGAATATGAGTACATTACAGTTGAGCTTGCCAATGTTAATTTTGGGGTTAAGACTAACACATATAAATATAAAGGCTTGTTCCTTTGACCACAATGATGAGTGGTGTTTTATTATGAAATATTTTAGTACAAAAAATAATAATTTTTTTAAACATATAAAAATGGAAGTAACAGTCGATCATATTGTTCCCATTCAAGAAGAAACTGAACTCTTGTGAATCCGATCAAATATGATCCGTAAAATTTCTCTTGTTATTCGCATCGGAAATTATATATGGATACAACCACATGTTATGAAAAAAAATATATAAAGAGTGTCTGATGATAGATTGTTAGATGAAATTAAATTTTTTAACTATAAACATCTTGATACCCTTCCTGAATGTACAAAATGGTAGAAAAAACTTTTACAGCTCTCATAAAAAACCAGATATGTCGGTATAAACTTGTTTACAATAATTATTAGATATTTTCATTTATAGTTGTGTATAATTATATAAAATCTTATACAAAGTAAATGAAAAAAAATTTACAGTTTATAAATACATGTAGTTATAAATAAATATATATATCTACATTTAATTATATACAACTATATATGATATGATATATACAAAGTCGACGAAAAACATTTTTTCTGTCTGCAATTATATACAACGATATACAATTATATATAATTATATATACTTATATATATAAATATAAGTATAAATATATATAAGTATAAACAATGTTCAAAAAATTTGTCTTGAAATTGTATATACTTATATATTATTATATATAATTTATTATAATTATATATAATTATATATTAAACCTTTTTTTCCGGGAAAGTGAATATATTATTCGAATTTAAGCCACAGTGTTTGGATTTATTAAATGTGCTATTCCTATTATTTACAATTTACAACATATCCTCCACCTCTTTTGATAGCCCTGTATCAAACTCAAGGCCTTACAACCCTTGTGAAATTATCGTGGTATATTTGGATACGTGGTGCGATACAATTAGTTAAACTTTCACACATATACTAGAAACCGAGTTTCATTAATTGCGCGAAAAATTTTCATATGTTGATCGGTCAATTAATGAGAAATTGATTATAAACTTTACAAAAATTAGATGTGGCAACGTATGGCATGTTCAAACACACACACATACCCGCAATCTTATATATTGTATAAGGGGCGCAGGCGCTTTTCACTTTATTTTTTTACAGTGTAGCCAGATTTCAGTTTTGTCTGTGACGTCAGAAGCGCTCCGCAACACCCGCAATGAATTTGTGCATAACCTCCTCAATAAGATTTTGTTCTTGGCTTTTGCGGAATTTGATATCTTTTTTATTAGTGATTGAAAAAAAGTCGAAAGTAGGCTTATTAAAAAGAGGGCCATCGATATATATATAATAAAACTATTTTTATTTTTTTTTTCAGCCAATAGTTAGCCTAAAAATTGATAAATTAGAAATTATGACGTCACAGAGCGCAAACCTAAAATACTTATACCCGGTAAGAGAGTTCGCGTTCGTTCTATATATTTTTTTTCTTTCTAAAATTGAGGCGAGACCCTACCGGGTCTCCTGATAATAATAATTTTGATCAGTATAACTCACCAGAGTTGCATTGATATTAACATTAACAAACTTTCTCTGGTGCAGCAAAGAAGTATTGGATTTCGAAATAGAAAGCATATATATACGATCAAATCTTCAGTCTTCCTTTGTCATACCTCTTACATCGCGATTCCCTATCGACCCTCCCCCTACGTATTACTACCCTTGTCCGATATTTTTTGAAAAACCGAATTAGTCAATTCATTATCCTAATATTAAGTTTTATAAGAAAATTAAAATTTTTAGTATTGACTACCTCCTTTAAAATATATTTGTAATTGAGATAATACTTACTTGTAAAAAAAAGCACTAAAAGTGGTGGTGTCAATATAAACTGATCGCAAAGCAATTTTCTGAGAATTACTCTACTTGCTTTTCCCACAAAAGTTCGATCCAGCCAAACATACCTTGAAAAAAAAAAAAATTATTATAACCTAATTATTTTTTCTAAATTTTTTATATATTTTCAATCTTCGATATTATTCCGGGAAAAAAGATCCATTATTATATGCAATTATCTATTAAACTTGAATCCAATTATATGCTTCCATATTAGTATTATTCAAAACTAATGCAGTGCTAGAAGTGAAAACGAGAGAAAGATTTATATAGTGAAAGCTGAAAGCAACGCAGCTGGCACAAAAGAACTACACAAAGTGTACACCAATGCGTTTACGATTTACAACAGTGTTACGAATAAGACTAAATACGGAACGCTGGAAAGTGTCAATGATTCTCCAATACGTCACTAGTGCAAAATATTAAATATCAAAGTCGACAACTTATAACACGTAAGCTTACGTGAAAACGTACTCTTTCCATTGTAAGAAAAAAACGCTAGGTCAAAAGTTTTCAAATCACGATATATTTTTTTCTTACTCCATGGCAGGATTGCATCCCTTTAATAAATATTTTTCGCTCTGGAATTTCACTTAGTTTCGCTCTGTAATACGAACAAATAGCTAAAAACTGAAACAACGACATAACCCTGGTGGAAATAAGTTGAAAAATTTGGATAGATTTTAGTAAATTTTAAAAAAATTAGTTAAAATTTGTTGATATCAGCCGCTTTTGTTGGTCAAATGCCAATGACAAAAATAAAAAATTAATGAAATTTTTTAACAAAAAAAAAAAATGAATTCAAAATAATTTTTATTGCCAGTATTAGACTTTGTAACTTGAGAATAACAAAAAAAATTTAGTTTATTAACGATTGCATGTTACCTCGAACAATTGTTAACATTTATTAATAAATATTGTTCAATAATTTTTTTTTTTTTGAAGAGAAAGTCGTGAGCTTATTCAAATCTATGATTGCAGGATTCGTACTTCAATAATGATTTAAAAAAAAAAATTGTCCATTGAAAAATTTTAATTAACAATACTTTGTTATTGTTACTTATGTACAAATCTTGATTTTATTGGTACAGATTCGCGTGCTCTATTTAATTATAAAACTATCCATTTTTGTTGTTTGAAATTAATTTTTTTTTCAATTTTTCATTATTTTTTTACTTATTACACATTACTTACTCTTTTATTTATAACGGTTCAATTAAATTATAGTAAATCATTTGAAGGTTGTAGGCACTAATAGTTGTTGACAGATAAAATGTTGTTTTAATCGCATATGGCAACACACACATACATATGTATATGCAATTAGCGCCACCTGTATTAATTTATATAACATGCACGTGATCTATCTAAGCCCCAATCACAAATTATTGCGGCAATCAAATTTTAAATGAAAGTCAATCAAATTCAAAATTCAGGCAGCAACCCTGGTAAAAAAAATTTGGCGGATTATGTCATAATATGCCATAATATGCCATAGAATGACAGGATAATCATGGCATAATATGACATAATCTGTCATTATTGTTTTCCAGAATTTGTTGGAAAATGCCGGAATTTCTAAGGTATTTGGACTTCTGACAAATTCTGACAAGATTTTTTTTAGAAGATTATGACATAATCCGCCAACTTTTTATAGCATTTTATGGCACATTATGTCATAATAATATGACATAATCAGCCAACTTTTATGTCATTTTATGGTATCTGGAGAATTTTTTATTAAACATTATAATTTACGTATTTCTCATTTTTATTTCTTTCAAACAATTACGGGAAAAATTGGTTATTTAAATTATTTTAGTATTATACCCTGGTAAAAAAAACCTTGCAGATTCTGTTAGATTCTGCAAGATTAATCGAATTCGACAAAAAATGACAAAATCAATCAATTTTAATAATTTGATTTTTTTGAATTAATACAATTGATTAGGAGACATCAAATCGTCATCGAATTATTGTCTGTTGAAATTCATTCTTTTATAGAGCATTTATCGTTATTTTACGTTAGTTGTTATTCAAAGATTCTCACATATGCTCTTGTCGGAGTTAATTCACATATATCGGAACTGAGATATCGATACTTATAAAAATTTAAAAAACATACTAAAGTTTAAAAAATCTGCAACGCTTCGAGATTGAAGTTTCTTGATACCTTACCATGATGTTTATAATAACTACAATAATTCATCCAGGATTTTTTTTTTTTTTAGAATTTCCTGGTGAAAGTAGTCTGGCAGATTCTTACCGATTCTCACAGATTCTTACAGATTTAGACCGGTTTTTGGAACAACTGTCATATTCTTGCAGATTCTGTGAATTTTGTCGGAATATGGCATACTCTGACATATTATGACATAATCCGCCAAATTATTTTCACCAGGGAAGTTTGAAAATTATCAACTGCCGCCATGACACCAATGCTTTTTTTATTTAACTAGCGCCCTCGCTGGCCGCTTCAGTTGTTTCTATATGCCTAATGCCAATGACACGTTATCATATGGTGTGAATAACAAAAAAAAAAAAAAACAATGAAATTTTTAATTAGAGAAAAAATTATTTTACAAATAGTATTTGACGAAGCCGAATAAAATGCGTGAGACCAGCCCATGGAAACGAAACCGTTTGAAAATACTCATTGGAAGCCTCTTTATTTGTACTAATTTTGAATAATTTGCTACAATTGTTTCATTTACACCTTATTGAAGGGTAGAGGACGAGTTAATTTTTTGTGTAGTTGACTCAAAATCATGAAAATTAAATTGAATTAATTAATTAAATTAATGGTTTGTGAGGTGTAGATTCCTCACTTTACTTATTTTATAATTTAATTTAATTTCAAACAGTAATTTAAAAGATAGACACGAAATTTATATTTAATATTAATAATAATGAAACAATTTATTTAACAATTAGACTATAATAATTTAACGAGACACAATATGTATATTAGGGTGTTTTTTTTTTTTCGATATTTTTTTTTCTCTTCACCCATCTTTATACAAGTTCATACAACTCTAAATCATGCCCAGAAAAAATTTGAACTCAATTGAAAAATATTTAGAGGTGGTTCAGGAGTCATTTGTTTTTTCCATTTGATTAACATGGGGTTAATACACTTCATTCACTATTTTGATCATGGAGGCTTTAATTTTCGACCGTTCAAGTTCACGTTGGTCTCATTTGATAGAGTATTAAATTCTATAGCATATAATATTCATAGTTTTGATCATTTACAATTAAAAAAAATAGTGAAATAATGCTTCAAAAAGGTAGTATTTACAATTTTTCTGAAAAAAAAAATTGTAAATGATCAAAACTATGAATATTATATGCTATAAAATTTAATACTCTATAAAATAAGACCAACGCGAACTTGAACGGTCAAAAATTAAAGCCTCCATATTCAAAATGGTGAATGAAGTGTATTAAACCCATGTTAATCAAATGGAAAAAACAAATGACCCCTGAACCACCTCTAAATATTTTTCAATTGAGTTCAAATTTTTTCTGGGCATGATTTAGAGCTGTATAAACTTGTATGAAGATGGGTAAAGAGAAAAAAAAATATCGAAAAAAAAAAAACACCCTAATGTATATATTATTGGTCGTAAGGTGGCATAGCCACATCACCAATACAAATTTATAAGTATAGTTCCGACACACCGTTTGGCTTGGTGGCCGGACTAGAAGCGAAGAGAGCAGAGTCTCAAGCAACAAGACAGAGTGAGGATTCTCGTACCCACACATAGATACATAGCTAACACCTCACTGACTATGTCACATGACATGCCAGTGTGGTGGGAGACATCAAATATTCTATCTCGCTACAGTACCCCCCTATTATGTTTATTTTTTGTCATACAATTGAAAAAATAGACATAATACAATTACTCAATATTTGATGACTCCAAAACAAAACTTACAAATACATACAAAATTACACATAAAATATTCAACATAATAACAAACAATATTAGAAATTACAAAATTACAATTTCTTAATGACCATTAAATAAAATTAAATTATTTTTCTTTTAAAATTAAAATTGACCTTAAAAATATTCAACATAATAATAAGTAAAATTAAAATTTAAAAATTTATATCAGTCATTTTTTTTTTTTTAAATTAAAATTATCTTGTTTAAAATTTGACCTTGAGTCTTTAAAATTTAAAACTAATATATAAATTATTAATTAAATTATTTATAAAAAGGATATAATATATATTTATAATTTTTATAAAATTCTGATGAATTTGCGCCACCCCTTGAATATTCCCAGCATATTGTAGAAGTAGCATCCACCATAGTATAATTTGGCCTTGAGCGTTTCTACATGGCATATATTTGAATGCGCCATTGAAGCTCACATATACATACAGTGATTATCATGTCACCTGGTCCTTGGCACGAGGCAAATGACAATAGCCAACTTGATTTCCCATCTCCATTACTTAATTGACAATCCAAGACATATATATCACACATGTCCCATTGACCATAATATTTTTTCCTGCCTCCAAATTTACCATCATGCTTGGACTTATTGAAGTGCCTATCATTATCATTTATTAAATGCAAACAATTTAATTTTATTTTGCATTTAATTTTATCATCATTTATCATTTTGGTATTTACCAATTTTGATTTTATTTTATTTTTATGCTTATTTTTTGCACAATCTATTTTGTATTGTTGACCAGTATTTATTTTTTCAATATTATTATTCATGACCTTGAAATGAATTTTCTTTTCACTGACATTTAAATTATTATTATTACTATTATTTTTACACATATTATTATCACAAATTACTTGGTGACAATTATTTATTTTATCAACACAATTGTTGTGATTTTTATGCACAATATTTAATTCATTTCCATGGTAATTATTTGTTTTTTCAGTGTATTCATTGTGAATATTATTCACAACATTTATTAATTTATTTTTATTATCAACAATCTGTGCTGGATTTTGTTGATCACAAATTATTATATCACTGTGACTGTTGTGATTTTCATGTATGACGATGATTTTATCTTTATTTTTACATACATTATCAACACTTTTATTTTCACATATGTTATCAACAAAATTCAGTTTATTTTGTTGATAACAATTTATTTTATCATTTTGATTGTTGTGGTTATTCATCACAACATTGAATTTATTCTTATCTTGATTATCAACAACCATTGCTTGATTTTGTTGATCACAACTTATTTTATCACCATGATCAGCATCTTTTGAAGAGTCACCCCCCTGCTGATCATTTATTTTATTCATAATTTTTTCTTTTACTTCTTTCTCTACTTCTTGTATAATATTATCAACTAATTTTTTAAGTTCTATACCACCATTTGTCCGGTGATATTCTTCATCATATACCTCTCGATTCATGTTGCATCGCATGAATTTTGATATATCAACATGTGCTCCATGCAACTACAACATGATCTCTGAACATATTTTGTGAATTAATTCCAGTCCATTTATAGAAACTGTGACACATTTTACTTGTTTTATAAATTCAACTATTGTTTCATTGAATCTTTCAATATTTATTGTTCTATCCATTATCTCAATTAATTCTTCAATGACCTCAATTTTTTTAAATATTGTATATAGACTTTGAACATCAGCCTTTCCAATTATCATTGGCTTCCATGTTGGCCACATGTTCACTACCAATGATATTAATTTTTCCATTTTATGTTATTTTTTATATTTTACGCGAACAATTATTTCAATATTTCAATTATTATATTATCAATTATTTAAAATCATATATTATTTGAATGAAAATATTTTGTTTAATTTTCATGTATTTTTTATCATACAGTACATTTATTATTATTATTTTCTGATGAAATCAGGCGTGCCCAACGCTTGGTTGCCACGTGTATCCAGATTTTATTATTATTTTTATTTTTCTGATGAAATTTCCACAAATATGGCGTGTTCAACACTTCGTTGCCACGTATATACAAATTATTATTATTTTTATTTACTCACAAGATTTGTTGATTTTTCTCCAATTTATATGCAAAAATTTTTCTCAACAATTTTTATTTTTAATTTAATGTAATGTATTTTATGCTTTTTATAACTTTGCACATCAATACTTCTCTTCTCACACTCGTGATTGAGATTATAATTTTGAGCCAATTATATGTACTCACGACTGAATTTTCACAATTTTATCAATTTCTTTCTTTTATCAAATATTTATCTTTCTTTTTCTTTCTTTTTCTCACCTCGTGGTATGAGCTGTTAGTTGGAAACCCAATTATGAAATTTGGTCACAACTAAAATTTATAGTTATTAATTTATATAAATTATTACTCTTTTTTTCACCGCGTGGTTTGTGCCGCTAGTTGGGAGCCAATTGTGAGGTGTAGATTCCTCTCTTTACTTATTTTATAATTTAATTTAATTTCAAACAGTAATTTAAAAGATAGACACGAAATTTATATTTGATATTAATAATAATGAAACAATTTATTTAACAATTAGACTATAATAATTTAACGAGACACAATATGTATATATTATTGGTCGTGAGGTGGCATAGCCACATCACCAATACAAATTTATAAGTATAGTTCCGACACACCGTTTGGCTTGGTGGCCGGACTAGAAGCGAAGAGAGCAGAGTCTCAAGCAACAAGACAGAGTGAGGATTCTCGTACCCACACATAGATACATAGCTAACACCTCACTGACTATGTCACATGACATGCCAGTGTGGTGGGAGACATCAAATATTCTATCTCGCTACAGGTTAAATCGTTTAATTTCACTAAGAGAATTAAAAAATGGAATATTATTGAAAATAACTTTATAATCACGGGGTAACACCGCCAGAAAGCGCTCTAACGCTCTAAATATTCTCGTGATAGCATGTGAACTTAACAGGGAAACAACGAAGAATTCACGGGATAGTACATTAAAAAGATAAGTTTATTTCTTGAATACAATGTCGTAGTTTTCACGGGGTATCCCGTGAAAATTTGTACGTGTCACGTTAAATTAGAAAACAAATTTTGTTTTGACTCTATAAACAAAGTGACTTTCACGGGATGCACTGTTGATTATTCTACTTTACTCCATTATTTTTTCTTAAAATTGAAGTAATTTTCAGGGGGTATCCCGTGGAAATTTTTATGTGTCACGTTAAATTAAAAAACGAGAAAAAAAATTCAACAAGATAGTAATTCATATTGATGTCGATGTCTGTGGTATAGTATCGAGGATGACTTATTATTTTACAAGAATTTTTTCCTAACCGGGTTCGAACCTACAACTACCTAACTACTAAACCTAAGACCTAACACGCGAGACCATTTTTACAAGCTGTACGTGTATAAAATTCAGTTCCCATAAACATGACCGATTCTTTTTCACGTAAATACCACGTGAAGATAAAAAAAAAAAACAAAAAAAAGGAGAAACTCAAAAACAACGTGGTTATCCCGTGATAATAAATTAAAACATTTTTATGCGGTTACCCTGTCATGTTTGTCCTCAGACATTTAAATTTATTTGAAAAAATTGCATTAATCTTAATTGTTTAACAAATAAATGAAATACCAAGAAAAAGCAGTAGTTGAAAAAATGTTGCTAAGGAATCAATGTTGCCAAAAAAATTATATCCTTGAAACATAATTTCTTGGCAACCTCAATTCCTGAGCTACATCTTTTCCTTAGCTACTGCTTTTCCTTGGACATTTGTATTTTCAAAAAATAAATTTACATGTATTTTATTCATAAAATAAATAAAAATGTCCGAGGAAAAGCAGTAGCTAAGAAAAATGTAGCTAAGGAATTGAGGTTGCCGAAGAATTATATTTTAAGCAACATAATTCCCTTCAAACATAATTTTTTAGCAACCTTAATTCCTTAGCTACATTTTTTCCTTAGCTACTGCTTCTCCTTGGAAATTTTTATTTATTTTATAAATAAAATACATGTAAATTTATTTTTTAAAAATTCAAATGTCTAAGGAAAAGCAGTAGCTGAGAAAAAGATGTAGCTAAGGAATTGAGATTGCCAAAAATTTATGTTTGAAGAGAATTATGTTGCTTAAAATATAACTTTTTCGCAACCTCAATTCCTTAGCTTCATTCTTTCCTTAGCTACTGCTTTTCCTTGCACAATTGTATTTAAAAAAAAAAAAATTAACAGGTATTTTATTTATAAAATAAATAAAAATGTCCAAGGAAAAGCAGTAGCTAAGGAAAAGATGTAGCTAAGGAATTGAGGTTGCCAAGGAATTATATTTTAAGCAACATTATTTCCTTGAAACATAATTATTTGGCAACTTCAATTCCTTAGCTACATTTTTTCCTTAGCTATTGCTTTTCCTTGGACATTTTTATTTTTTAAAAATAAAATTACATGTATATAATTCATTTCATAAATAAAAATTACATTGACAAGACGTAGCTAAAGAAAAGACGAAGTCAAAAAAAGTATAAATTCCCCTTTATATAAATTCATTAAAATCAATTCAAATATTTCGTCTTATTCTCCAATTAGCTATTCGCTATAGCTCGTTAATTAAAATCTATTTTGTAATGTAATAAATTTCATTATTCAATATTTTTAATTTTTTAATTATATTCTTGTATATTCATTTTTAACTATTTTACTTATCGTTGAAAAAGTCTGTTATTCTGCATTGATTGAAAGTCATTCTTAATAAAGATAAAGTTTTTCTCATTTGCACGTTGGCGTGCGATAGCTTAGCGGATAAGACACTGCCACTTAAAAGATAGGTTTAGGTAGGTTCGAGTCAAGATCAGGACATCGAGATACAAAAAAAAAAAAAAAAAATATACATGTATATTGTATATATGTTGTCACAATTTGTTAAATTCTAAAAATTATTTTTTTTTTGATTCCTTTAACGGTAACCTCGAGATTTTTTCAGTGCGCTACTGATAAAATGTCATTGTTTACAAGACTCAACGGAGCCGAACTATTCTAAGGGGCTACCCCGAGATTATGTCGTTGGACCATTACAGAAACTAAGTGGTGGCAACAAATTCCGCCGACTCGAGGTTACACTGACATTTTATAAAAAATCACATTTTGATAATATATCGAAAATTCTCTCCATATAGGAATGTTCACTGCGCAAACTTAATGTACTTTTCTTTCTACATACATATATTTTTTTTCGATTAAAATGACTAAAAAATAATAATAAAAACGATCAAATGATATAAATTAATCAACAATAGTATTTATTTATTAATTTTCATCATTTTTTTCGTTTTTGATTTGCTCTTGTTTTGCTATTGATTTGCTTTTGATTTTAGTGGTAGGTTTTCATAAATCATCGCTATAGAAATTATTATAATAATAAAAGATGATTTACGTAAAAGTAATGTGTCTAAAGTGTAAATAAATTATTTTACTATTTTATCATCTTATTTATTAGTTCATATTATAATTAGAGGTTCTATAATATTAATTTCAAGTTGCTCTCTAATACACTGAGAAAAAAAACTTCTGACATTTAGAAATAAACTTCTTGGCAAAAAAATTTTTGAAGGAAGAAATAATTTTTTTTTTTTATAAATTATAATTGTTTTGTAAGGAGAAAAAAAAAAAGTCTTGAAATAATCGGAGTTTGTTCATTTCATACAGATGGCGTTTTGTGTCGAACGATAGATCGTTTTCATCAAGAAAAAAACTTCTAAAAAGCATCCCCACCACGCCTTGACAATAACACTACTACGTACCCTATAATAGACATTCTTGTTTCGAACGGCAGGGGGTATTTTTTAAGAAATAAACTTCTAAAGTTATGCCACGTGGTGTTTTCATTCAAACGGTGGCTGTTTGTAAAAAAACAATCGTCATTTATTTAAAACGATGTAATGATTGTTTCAAATGACAGATGACTCAATATACCCTGGTGAAAATAATATGGCGGATTATGTCGTAATATGCCATAATATGCCATCAAATGACAGGAAAATTATGGCATATTATGACATATTATGGCATAATATGACATAATCTGACATCTTCTGTCATTATTACTTTTCAGAATTTGTCGGAAAATGCCGGAATTTCTAAGGTTATTTGGACTTCCGACAAATTCCGACAAATTCTTACAAGATTTTTTTTTGGGGATTATCCCATATTATGTCATATTATGACATAATGCGCCATTTTTTAACGTCAATTTATGGTATTTTATGTCATAATATGACATAATTTACCAACTTTTTATGGCATATTATGCCATAATATGACATAATCCGCCAACTTTTTATAGCAATTTATGGCACATTATGTCATAATATGGCATAATCCGCCGCAACTTTTATGGCATTTTATGGCATCTGGCGAATTTCTCATATTTATTAAACATAACTATTTACGCATTATTCATTTTTACTTCTTTCAAACAATTACGGGAAACATTGATTCTTTAAATTTTTGTATTATTATATCGTCATATTTTTTGGATATGAATATGATGGATCCATATCGTACATATAAGCACTAGTTGTGAGATATGACCACATGCGAGAAACTTCGAAAAGCAATGTACAAGAAGAAATGTAAAAAAAATGGTATCACTCGAAAAATTTCTTGCATAATAATTTAATAACAAAGTCACATAATTAAAACAACGACGTGACCGAGAAAAAAATATTATTTACTAAAAAAACTATTATCAAAATGATTTTGCCATTACAAACTTTTTAGTTGTCAGAATATGCCATATTCTGACATATTCTGACATATTCTTATATAATTTTTGGATGCCAGAATATGACATTTTCTGGCTTATGAATTTTGTCGGAATATGTCAGAATATGTCAGAATATGGCATATTCTTACATGATTTTTGGATGCCAGAATATGCCATTTTCTGGCAAATTGATTTTGTCGGAATATGGCATATTTTGTCATATTATGTCAGATTATGTCATATTATGCCATATTATGACATAATCCGCCAAATTATTTTCACCAGGGTAAACAATAAAAGTAATGAATTAAATAAATTATAATTTGTTACAAACAAAAAAGCCTTTTCAAGGAATTAATTTTTTTGTTTAATACAAACGATTTATTTTTCTAATCAAACTAATGATAGGGGAAAGCGGGGCAAAATGGAACACTTAAGGAAAAAATATAAATCGATGTGTGACAATAGTATTTTCCGATTAGTTTTTTTCACTTATTAATAAAAAAAACATAAATAATTTTTAAAAATTAAAAAAAAAAATTATTATTATAAATTTATTTATCGTTGTTTAATAAAATGTAATATTAATCACAAAAATTAACTTTTTTTTATTTCTCTTCATTTATAATTACGAACAATTGCTTTTAAATTAATTTATCACTATTTTTCTCGACGAACAAAAAAAAACATAAAAAATAATTTTCTTTGTTCTCAAAAAAAATGCTCAAAAAATTTTCTAAAAATTTTTTTTTTTATTGCATCTATTTTCTTCCGGCTTTTTTAATCGAAGAGTGACGAAAAAATGAAAAAAAATGTGAGTCAAAATATTTTTTTGGGTGTCCCATTTTGCCCCGCCGTTCCATTTTGCCCCGCTTTCCCCTATGTTGAAAATGTGACGAAAAAAAAAAAAAAAAATTATTTTTTTTTCGTGGTTAATTATTTATTTTGTTGTTAACTCAATCAATTTTCAGGTGATTGATTTTTTTTTTTTTTTTTTTTTTTTCCTAAACTAAATATCTAAAGACGGGGATCGAACCGAGAACCTTTGGGGCGAGAGGCGAGCGCGTTATCCGATTGACCGCGAGATCGAACGTAGAAATCGAAAATTAATTCTGATACATAAAGAACTTTGGAATTGACAGAAATATTAATTTTTTTCTTCAAATAATAACTTGTTACTATTTAATTAATTAACTTATTAACATATTTTCTTTCAAATAAATGATATTCAATTACAATTATTTGATGAATTAAAAAATAAAGTTTAATATTTTTTTTTTTAAAAAAAAACATTATTTTTCCGGGTCTAAGTCGTCATAACTTTGTTAATAATTAATAAATCGACTTGAAACTTGGCACATAGTTTTGTTATAGTTTAGCGATAATAAAAATGACATTAACAATATTATTCACTTGTATTTATTAATTTATTGAGTAATGCCTGTCGGAAAATACGTTTTTCGAAATTTAAGATCAAAAAGTGTCGAGAAAATTTTAGATTTAAAAAACTTGTCAGTGGCAACATTGTTCATCTATATATCAAGAAGTTTTTCTCAAATTTTCAAATTGTTTTAACAATAATTAACCAAGTTATTAACCAATTAACAAAGTGTGGGCTGCCGCTGCCAATATGAGAGTGCGCATACGTTTGCTACGAACCTACGATCGTAGCGGAAGCTTACACTTTGTTAATTGATTAATAACTTGGTTAATTATTGCTGAAAAAATTTGAAAATTTGAGAAAAACTTCTTGATATATAGATGAACAATGTTGCCATTTAGTTTTATATTTTTGTATTTAGTATTTATTATCAAACTTGATTTTTTTTAATTGGAATATGATTTAATTTTTCTTCTTAAATGTCGTGCTTTATGAGAACAGAAATTTTCGTCCCGTCATGTACATGTGCTCGTGGCTCGGTGGGAAAATCGTTGGGTTTAAGATATCGTGGTTTGCGCCGGTCAAGGGTTCGTTCCCCCTCATAGGTCATTAGTTTAGGAAAAAAAAATATGGTTTACAAAGTAAAGTTGCACTGTACTTCTGGTAATTAACAAAAGTAATGTTAAATAAATAATTTTTTTATTTATTCAAATCAGTAGTAATTTACTTCTTGAATTGAATCTAATTTTGACTTGATAGAAATCTTTTTGTTCTCAATTTAAGACACAACTTGATTATTTCCAAGAAGTCTTGTTCTAAAATTTAGAACTGTTGTTCTTGAAATGAGAACAAAGATTTTTTTTAAGAAGCATGCGTCTCAATTCAAGGCCATTCTAGATTATTTCCAAGAAGCCTTGTTCTAAAATTTAGAACTGTTGTTCATGAAGTGAGAACAAAAAGATTTTTTTAAGAAGTATGCGTCTCAATTGAAGACCTTTTTAGCATTTATTTCAAGAAGTTTTATTATCATTACAAGGATAATTTTTCTTTTTTCAAATCTATTTTAGGTTCATTTCAAATCTAAATCTGTCATGTTTCAAGAATTTTTTCGTCTTTTAACAAGAAGTTTTCTATTCATAACAAGAACTTTTTTTCTTCTTTCAAATCTCAAAATTTCCTAGAACTAAAATTCTATTTTCAAGAAGTTTCGTTATCAAATATAGAATTTTTTTTTTTACAGTGAATTCAAATTCATGGTTTGGAAGTTTATTGATAAATGATATTAAAGAAAAACTTAAAAAACAAATTAAAAAATAAATATTATAACACGTGCAACGAAGTTTTATATAATTCATATAAAATTATTATCGATTATTATATTATTATAATTTATATTACTTTCATATTATTAGATTGATATATCTAACATTATACATATGTTGCAGTAATCTATTTTCTTTTAATTATAACATGTTGTGGAGTTTGACAATATGATGATATTGCTTTGATTTAAATGTATATTTTTTCCGACATTATCGCAATAACACGATATTTTATCGATTATCGTCAGTCAAATATCGTATTGTGTCGTGACGACGATACGTTAAAAAATGGTATTATCGTATTGTCTTGTCGCGATATTATCGATTATCGCGGCATCTCTAGTTATGAATAAATAACCGTTCACGTAGAGTTGGGTTGTTAAACGCTGAATTCATAAAATCGTGTAATTAACAGAAGAAAAATGATTATCATTACTCAAAATCTAATTGGCAAAATGTTTAATCAATAAACTTACCGGTTTAATTTGTATTTTATGGTATCTGGAATTTTGTAATAATATTACCTATAGTTAGGTAATAATATTTAATAAAAGGAAGCAAACAAAAATAATTTTTTTTTATTCTTAAAATTAAAAATAAATAAGTATAGTTACCAAGTATGTAAAATTGGACCAGCCATGAAATAACCATAGAGAATATATCGCTGAATTACTTGCCAATCATAATTTTCAAGTATTTTCATAATATCAATTTTTTCATTTTCATTTGTTTCATAATGTTTTATTTTCAATGTTCCAGATGGCATTCGACTGTTTGTATTTTCCAACATTAAATTTTGTGCCTAATGGAAAACAATTGTATATCAATAAATAATTTGGCAGCATGAAAATCATTTGAAAAATATATATTTAAATTTTATTTACAATTTCTCTTTGCTGATATGTCTGTTGTAAAAATTCAGCACAAATATAAAATGATCCATAAACCATGGAATTTATAATGATTGGTTTTCCTTTAAAAAATGCAAAAATTTGCCTTGACATGGACATTTTGATATTTATTAATACTTCTGATACTATCAAAAAATTGACAAACTTGTTGAACTTTTCACCTCGTTCTTACTCTTAAGAAAATCAAAAAGAACCAAAATATGTAATAGTACAGACAAAAAAGTAATCGAGATCATACAAGAATTTAATAGAATTTAAAGTGATTAAGTAGATGAAATCGAATTTTTAAATAAACAATAATTAACGGTCATACTCGAGTGATGATCTCAATAAATGTCAGAACAAAATTTACTCATATCTGTTTTACAACAGCATTGCAACAGTATCACTCGTCAACTAAATACTTTTTTATGAAAAAAAGTTGTCGATGTGTCTAGGAATATTCTTAACATGAATTTATAGTCCAGTAGAATCTACTTGATACTCGACAAATGAATAAACATCAATATAGGGGTCCCTTAATAGGGTCTAATTTAACATGTAATTTGTCGTTTAAACTTATCATTACTCATATAGACAAAAAGTTTCAAAACAGCATTAACTATGAACATAGTATTTAAACAAGTATATTAAATAATGTCGGTTGAATTAGTATTAATTTTTTCAGATAGTAATTTTAAAATTGATGAAGGTTTGGATATCTGTATATATTCCCTGGTGGAAATAAGTTAAATTTCAACCGATTTTAAAAAATTTTACAAAATTTTTTTAAAATGTGTTTAAATTCCCTGGTGGAAATAATTTCTCCAGAAATCTCCGGAACGCTCCAGACTTTTCCGGATTATTCAGAATTTTTCCGGAGTATTCCGGAATGGCTCTAGATTATTCCGGAATTGGCTCACTTTGAAAAAACATAGAGAAATTCGTAGCATTTTAAAAATACTCGACTTACTAAGTACAATGAAAGATAATAAACGAATAAAACATTTTCGTCAAAAATTAAATATTGTTGTATCAAAAAACTGATAAATGTTATGAATAATACACTTTTTGAGCTGTCTGGAATTTTGATGGGCCAATTCCGGAGTTTATTGAGTGTTCTGGAGTTTTACGGAGTGATTCCGGAGTTTTACAGAGTGTTTCCGGAATTTCACGGAGGGATTCCGGAATTTTACGTAAAATTTTCAGAATTTGACGGAATATTTCCGGAGAAATTATTTCCACCAGGGTTTGCCAGTTTTGATAATTAATAACAGAATCTGTTACTTCTGTTAAATTCCAAGAGATTTTAAGATATTTCAAGAGAATTTTCAAGATTTTTAATAATTCCAAAAAAAAGTAACAGATTTTGCCAAATTTTCATAAAAAAAAGGTAACAATATTTAACACTTTTCGGTAGACATTTCATTGCCAAGAACTATTAAATTTTATTAAAAAGTAACAGTTTTCAACAGATTTTCATAAACTTTGAAAAGCTGAATAAAATTTAATTATATAATAAACATTAATGAATTCTTGAGTGACACCACGATGGTTGATATGATAATGTCTTGGAGTTTCCCATGTGAGTCCCGAGTTCAAGTTCTCGTAGCTATCGTATATTTATGTTAAATAAATTCAGTTTTATCAAAACGAAAGAAAATCTCAATGTTACAATTGAACGTGTCAAGTTTTAACAAATTTTGTTAAAAGTTATCACTTTTTGATGATAAATAACAGACATGTTCCAAATGGCGGACAAATTTCAACAAAATTAAAGAAATACAAGTACCAAATTTCAACAAATTTTATAAAAAAGGTTCCAGTTAAAATTTTTTCTGGGATCAATCTTATTAGCAGCTCATGAAACGAACGTCTAAGAGATAACTGAAACAAGAATTGAGGTCAGAGTTGGATTAAAATAAAAATTATTTTTTCCGTCTGAGTTTTAAATTGTAATATTTCTGAAAAATTATCACATTTATTAATTTAATTTTCATACAATTGAAACGAAATTTTTTGAAATATCATTGACACGGTGGTTAATTTTTTATATACTTTGATATTCGACAAGAAGTTTCAGTTTGTAGCCAATTGAGCCAATTGTCAGTAATATTTTTTTCTAAAGTTATTTCTTTGAAATACTTACTGCGACTGATCTGGAAAATAAATCGAAAAAAAAAGACATTTTTTATATAAAAAAAAAATAATGTTGAACAAAAGGTGAAGTTAGTTAAAATCTTACCTCGGCAAATCCAAGCTTAGTAAACATTTTTATACTTTTTTCATTATCAATTTTTATTTTTGCAGTATATTTTAAAACCCCGAGTTCCTTGATACCTAGAAAAATTTATACCTTTCAGTCATAAAGTCTACAAAAATGAATACAAAAATAATGAAATTTGATAAATAAACTTGAAAAATAACATGAAAAAATAATTTTACCATAATAAAGCATGGTCGTAATAGCTTGCCAGCCTAATTTACGGCCCCTCGCTTTTTCTTCCGCAATCATAATCTCACACTCAGCTGAATGATCATCATAAAGTTCATTGAAATATAAATTAGTATCCCCAATCATTGATTCAACTTCATCGTTAGTTGTAACGAAAGTCTTTTCATCTAAAATTATGAACGTACATTCTGTGACAAAAGAAAATTTGTATCATGTATCATACTCTTTCAATTCGATTAATGTAACTTTTGTTGATTTGATTAAATATACTTTTTTTATCAGCAACCCAAGATTTTTGCATTTTGTATTCTTCCTCAAGAGTTAGGGGCTCTGAACCAGTTAAATGCTGTAACTCTGTTGATTTCATCCATCCGTGATATCTATATATGACATAAAAATTCATTAGAAATTAAAGAACAAATTTTCACAAATTATGAAGTTATATAAACAAAGAGTTAGACATCTTAACTCATATAATATGATCATGAGAATACTGGATTTCGAACTAGTTTCATTCAGCGAACAAAAAATAATAATAATAAAACTCGCCTTTTAACATGTTTTTCTTGATATGGAACAAGTATAACATTATCACAATAAATGCATGTGTCAAAATGTTTATCCATTAAAATAAGAAAAAAATTAAATTAAATTGAAGGATAATATTCGTTTGAATTGTCCAGTTGTTTTAGCCAATGGATAGAATAGAGAAAGGCTGGCAGAAGGAGATCACAACAATTACATAGAGTGAAACCGGCAGAAGAATCTAGTAGGGCACCGTTCAGGGGTAAGTTCCGTGAAGACTAGAGAACTTTCTCAGTTGGCTCGTGATCTCGAAGATGGCGGATATCAGTGTTATATATACTTTTTTTTTGGTGGCAGCCTTGACTTTGGCGGTGGACAGTTGGCCGTAGGCCACTTGGCCGAGAGGGTAACAACGACAAAAGTGATAAATTTCTCTATGCAATATTCCAGGCTTTACAGTTTACGATAATGTGTGGTACGAGCTATGTGACAATAACAAACAATCACAACAAGACACAAGTCAATTTTCTTTTTATTTCGGTTTGATATAAACATTGAACAGTAATCCATCCAAATCAAGGTCTCTAGAATGTCCCAATATACAGGTCATCCGAAGTAAAATCGTCGATATCCCCAATATGGCGGAGCCGCGCAAATTCAAACTGCTACGGCGTCAAGTTATATGAATTGCAGTCACAAAATAAATCATTAAATTTTTTTTTTTGCATCTGTAATCATCATAAATGATCAATATAATAATATGAAATAAAATAATACTAAGAATATTAATGTTTATAAAATATTATTGAATAAAATAACCTGAACGAATTTTTTTTTTTTTTTCTTAGAAATAAAATATAATTATGATAGTATATTAATTTAACTTTGTCTATTTGAATATAGGAGTACTAATATTATCACACAAATTGTATTTATAACTAAATATCAAGTATCTATAATTAACAAATTCAATTCAATTGAACGTCAGACAATGTCAAATATAAACATTGATAAACATGTGTGAATGTGTGTGACTATCCCATGGAGTTTAACATACACCTCCATGGACTATCCACGCATACATACGTACCTATCTTGTGTACCTATACGCATGCACACAACTACTGATCCCCAATATGGGGTCTCAAATTCTAGCTTCGGATGACCTGTCTAAATCTAGTAACTCATCTAGGGACCTTGATCCAAATAATGCCATGTGCTAGTACTGCCACTACAAGAAACAGCTTTTTTCTATAAAATTTTGGTCGGTATTACAGGGCGAAATTGCAGAGCGAAAAAAAAATTTTTATTAAAGGAATGCACCCCTTAAGGCGTGTGGCCACTATCATAGTTTTTCGAACAAGTTCAACTGGTAGGATTACAACTGGTAGGTTACAACTGGTAGGATTATATGCTACCGGTAATCTACTGGTAGCTTACCAGTAACTACTACTGGTAGATAACTGGTAGCTCCTACCAGTAATTTAAACCAGTATATTACTGGAATTCTACTGGTAAATACTACCAGTAAGAACTACCAGTAATCTACCAGTAGAATTCCATTAAAAAATTACTGGTAGGAACTACCAGTAATCTACCAGTAAATTTCCGGTAAAAAATTACTGGTGTCAACTACCAGTAGTCTACTGGTAGATTACTGGTCAATCATTTTAATAAACCCGAAAGCCTCAGCTGTAGAGTATTTGCCGTAATAAATATCACGCTTGCTTGTAATAATATTATTGAATAAATTAATATTTTACGGCATACAGCTAAAGTATAAATGCAGCTAAAAAAATTTATTTTTTTTAAAAGAAAAATGTCCCAGAAGAAGATGTAGCTGAGGAATTAATGTTGCTTGAAACATGATTTTTCTAGCCACATTGATTCCTGAGCTACATTTTTCCCTTAGCTACTGGTTGTCCTATGAATAAATTCATTTATTTAATAAATAAAGTAAATGTAATTTAATTTTTGAAGGATAATAATGTCTAAGGAAAAGATGTAGCTAAGGAATTAAAGTTGCTTTAAACATAATTTTTCTGGCCACATTAATTTCTTAGCTATATCTTTTCCTTAGCTACATCTTTTCTTTGGGGATTTTATTTTCGAAAAATGAAATATTATATTTTTTAGTCATTACAAAAATAAAAATCGCAAGAACAAGCAGTAGCTAACGAAAAGATGTAGCTAAAAAATTAAGGTTGCCAAAAAATTATGTTTTAGGCAACATTAATTGCTTGAAAAATAATTTCTTGGCAACCTTAATTCCTTAGCTAAGGATGTAGCTAAGTAATTAAGGCTGCCAAAGAATTATGTTTCACGGGAACAATTCCTTAGTCACATTAATTCCTTAGCTACATCTTTTCCTTAGCTACTGCTTTTCCTTGGACATTTTTTATTTATTTTATAAATAAAATACATGTAAATTCATTGTTTAAAAATACAAAGTTCCAAAGAAAAGCAGTAGCTAAGGAAAAAATGTAGCTAAAGAATTGAGGCTGCCAAAGAATTATGTTTCAAGGAGATAATTCCTTAGTCACATTAATTCCTTAGCTACATCTTTTCCTTAGCTACTGCTTTTCCTTGGAAATTTGTATTTTTAAAAAATAAATTTACATGTATTTTATTTATGGAATAAATAAAAAATGTCCAAGGAAAACCAGTAGCTATGGAAAAGATGTAGCTAAGGAATTAATGTGACTAAGGAATTATTTCCTTGAAACATAATACTTTGGCAGCCTCAATTCCTCAGCTACATCTTTACCTTAGCTACTGCTTTTCCTTGGACATTTGTATTTTTGAAAAATAAATTTACATGTATTTTATTTATAAAATAAATAAAAAATGTCCAAGGAAAAGCAGTAGATAAGGAATTGATGTGACTAAGGAATTATTTCCTTGAAACATAATTCTTTGGCAGCCTTAATTCCTGAGCTACATCTTCTCCTTAGCTACTGCTTTTCCTTGGAAATTTGTATTTTTAAAAAATAAATTTACATGTATTTTATTTCTGAAATAAATAAACAATGTCTAAGGAAAAGCAGTAGCTAAAGAAAAGATGTAAATAAGAAATTAATGTGACTAAGGAATTATTTCCTCGAAACATAATTCTTTGGCAGCCTCGATTCCTTCGCTACATCTTTTCCTTAGCTACTGCTTTTCCTTGGAAATTTGTATTTTTTAAAAAATAAATTTACATGTATTTTATTTATAAAATAAATAAAAAATGTCCAAGGAATAGCAGTAGCTAAGGAATTAATGTGACTAAGGAATTATTTCCTTGAAACATAATACTTTGGCAGCCTCAATTCCTTAGCTGCATCTTTACCTTAGCTACTGCTTTTCCTTGGAAATTTGTATTTTTAAAAAATAAATTTACATGTATTTTATTTATTAAATAAATAAAAAATGTCCAAGGAAAAGCAGTAGCTAAGGAAAAGATGTAGCTAAGGAATTAATGTGACTAAGGGATTATTTCCTTGAAACATAATTCTTTGGCAGCCTTAATTCCTTAGCTACATTTTTTCCTTAGCTACTGCTTTTTCTTGGAATTTTTATTTATTTTATAAATAAAATAAATGTAAATTTTTTTCTAAAACAATTAAACTTTCAAGGAAAAGTAGTAGCTATAGAAAAAATGTAGCTAAGGAATTGAGGCTGCCAAAGAATTATGTTCCAAGGAAATAATCCCTTAGTCACATTAATTCCTTAGCTACTGCTTTTCCTTGGACATTTTTTATTTATTTTATAAATAAAATACATGTAAATTTATTTTTTAAAAATACAAATTTCCAAGGAAAAGCAGTAGCTAAGGAGAAGATGTAGCTAAGGAATTGAGGCTGCCAAAGAATTATGTTTCAAGGAAAGAATTCCTTAGTCACATTAATTCCTTAGCTACTGCTTTTCCTTAGACATTTTCTATTTATTTTATAAATAAAATACATGTAAATTTATTTTTTAAAAATTCAAATGTCCAAGGAAAAGCAGTAACTAAGGAAAAGATGTAGCTAAGGAATTAATGTGGCCAGAAAAATTATGTTTTAAGCAACATCAATTTTTTTAGCTACATCTTCTCCTTAGTAATCCATTTATCTGTAAATAAAACACATGGAATTTGATAAATAATAAAATTAATAAATAATAAAACTCCATGTGTTTCATTTATTAATAATAAACTCCATGTGTTTTATTTACCGATAAATGGATTTATTATAGAAGATTAACAAGAAATTAATGGTTTTGCTCAAACATTTCCCTGGCCAAATTAATTTCTTTCGCTACTGCTTTCCCTGGGGGGTGTTGGTTTTAAAAAAAAATATCACATATGTATTAATATTAAATAAAATAATATTTGAGCACCCTTCTTTGGTTTTTCAGAAGCTGTTTCACGTATTTTTAGACAACGTCAGCCAACAGATGAAGAGTTCAACAAATTCATGCAATGTGCATTCAAAAGTACCAAAAATCGTTGGGCTGAAAAAACTAAAACAGCCGGAGCAGCATAGATCGACATTTAAAAAAAAAAAAACATTACAAATAATAATTAATTTTCCTGTTCTATTAATTATATTATATTTAATCCATTTCATAAAATTTTCATCAAAATATACAATATATTTATTCATGTAGATTTTATTCAAAAAATTTATTTATAAAATTATATATTCATCACAAAACTATATATGTTTCTACATTTATTTCCTGTTCAATCATCATGCTCTGAATTTATTTTGTGTCACCGAGCATATATTGATACAATTAATAGCTAAATCTTTAGTTTTCAAACTGCGAATTAATTGACTGGCAGAAACTAATGTGTTCTGTTTGTAGATAACTGGTAGGAACTGGTAACCTATTGGTAGTAACCTACAGTAGATTGCTGGTAGGACCTACTGTAAATCTTACCAGAATTCTACCGGTAAATTACTGGTAGGAGATACCGGAAAGACTTACCAGTAATCACCAGTAGGTCCTACCAGTAATCTACTGGTAGGTTACTCAGGTACCGTTAGTTCCTACTAGTTATTCACCAGTAGATTACTGGTATGTGGTTATCTGGGCACCCAGTGTGGGAGTTAGCCGAAAAAAAAATTCTAATTAATTATTGCAAGATTTTTTATCGTTAATTTGTAGAGTTTGATTTGCTGGATCCGAATTTCCTTGTCCCGTTATTTGCCTGATAATAATTAATTAACTACAATAATAATAAAAAGCTCAAAGATTAATAACGAGACAGAGTGAGTGCGCATACTTGATCAGCTGCAGTCCAATTCACAGGGCATTACAATTTAGGGCTTTTTTCCTCCACTGGCGGTGCTTGTGGAGCTCTTGTATTAGAGTGGGTATAAGTAGAGTGGTGCCAACAGCGAAAAGCTGCCCAGAAGTGACGTATATTTTACGGAAACATTTAGTGCCCTCTGCACCAAACATGGCGTCTGGCGGTCTGGTTATGAATATTATTAATGGTTGTTGTAATAAATAAAGTGACACAGAGTAAATAAAAGTATGCAAGCAGTATGAACAAATTGATTTTAATTTTAAAAAAGTGATAGATTACAGTAAGTATATAATTAATTTTATAAATATAGTTCAACAAAGTGTAAGTTGATATGAAGTAAAATTGTATTTGTTGTTATTATTTAATTTTAATTATACAATTGAAATTGAGTTTTTTTTTTTATATTACAAAAATGTGTCAATATTTGTTATTTATTAATAATTTTAGTATTGAGTGGGAACTAATTGATTTATTTTTAATATATGTAACAGGTATTTGGTGACATGGGATATTGTGCTGTACCAGGATGTAAAAATAACACAAGGTATCATGTAAAAATGAACATGCTTCCAAAGGATAAAAGTAGACCAGCACAGTGGGTAAAAAATGCTGGTCTAGATATTACAAAACTCAATGAGCAATCGTTTATCTGTGAGGTAAAAATATTATAATTATTTATTATTTAAGTAAATAATTTTTCAAAGCTAATTATATTTGATATTACTTACTGTCTTGTCAACATAACCTCATTATAAGTATTTGTTGATCAAATATAAATTGTTTAGAATAATTAAATAAAAGTAATTATCATCAGCATAATATAACTATAAATACAAAATTTAAAACTACAATTAACTTAATAATTTTTTAGTACCACTTCACCTCAGACATGTGGGAAAAAGTACGTGTTGATGGAACAAAGAAAATGAAAAAAACTGCTGTTCCAACAATTTTTGGTGATTTAGTTACTCAAGTTAAATATGACTTGAAGGAAACAAGTAAGGGTTGTTAAAAATTATATTTTTTAAAAATAATTTATTTAGTTGTTTTATAAATTTATCGATATTCATTCAGATGAAAGTCCAGTACCATCATCATCATCATCATCATCATCACTAGAGCTGGAACAACAAATAATAACGATTCATGGAGATTCACCTGATGATAAAAAATATTTAATCGTTTTGCAATATTTCGACTTAAAATTAATTCTAAAAAAATTACTTTACAGAAAAATTATTACAATAGCAAAACTATGGCTATGCATGCCAGAGTTAAATAACTTTTATAACTAAAGACTTTATTTTATTATCTATAAAACGTTTCTCAAATATATGTTGCTCAATATGTTAAATTCTAATTTTGTATTCTAACATAAGTTGATTTTATTATATAATAAATAAAATTTATGTCATGTAAATGTTTTGTGTTTTGTTAAATTTAAAAATGCACATGTCACTATAAAATAATATTTTGTTTCAGAAAAATAGAATATACCAGGAACCACCTCCAGAACTTGCACTATTGTTGGATAAAAATATGGCATATTTGAAGAGTAAAAAAAAAGGCACAGGAAAAAAAACCTCTAGCTTCAAGTAAATTTGCTGAAAAATAATAATTGTACATATATTATTGCACAACTTTTAATTGTACATATATAAATTTTGAGTATTCAATACTAACGTAAATTTTTTATTTAATTATGTAAAATGGTTGGAATTGACAACATTAAAATCAATTAATAAAAATAAAAATATTATTTGTCACTTTATCTGTAGTGTTTTGCCTCTTCAAATATCTATATATCTATCATATTTATATTGAAATTATAATAATATATAAATTTAATAATTATAACCATACTATATATATAATATCAGAATATATAGGTATATTTATATCAGTTAAATTCAAATAAGTTTTTATAAATATAATTTGAATATGAATAAAATTAAGTTATTAATATAGCTGTGTTTATTTAAATTATTTCTTGAATTATTAAATAAATAATTCAATAATTAATTTAAGATTAATTTAATAATTAAAAATATAAATTATTATTTATTTAAAATATATATTTACTTGATTTATATATTAAATTAATTTTTTTCCTTTTAAATTGTTCAAAACTCCCTCTTCTCCCCACTCCATACAAAAAGCAGGAAATGGCGGACCAATCAAAAACCAGACGGCTATTGGCACCACTCTACTTATACCCACTCTATCTTGTATGTGAAATCTATATAAAAAAAATTTTATAAGTGCCATCACCGGCAAAAGAAAGCCCTAAATTGTAAAAAATTTGCCCTGTGAATTGGACTGCTGGGGTCATATATGTTATAATCCTACAGCGTAGGACATGAGGGGCTAGATCAGCCATGTTTTAATTCTTATTTTTGAAAAATTACTTGTTCCACTTGCTTTTGTTATTTATTACAGTTGTGAAAAGTATTTTTATAATTATTAATAATAATTAAACAATAACATTTTTCTGTTGCACCTATTAAAATTCATGGAAAAAAAATCATGTCTACCACAACAAAATATCAAAAATTTTCTATGATCACAATCTTGAACTTCCGGGCTTCCGAGTGATTTTTGGAACGTACCCCTGTCATGGTTATTATTATTATTATGACATATTTTATATACTTGCAATATCGCTCTGTTTTCTAAAAATTACGGTTTTTACTTTTTAGTTCTCAAGCCAAGCTAGTTATAAAACAAATTAAATGAAGTCTAGCCAAATGACATTATAAAGTTATCACTAAAGTTTCTCTAAGTATATGGCATAGTGAACAACCAATTTCTATTTTTCGTCGGTATTTCGCTCAATACTTTGCACCTGTCTTACTTATTATGCTCGTTGAGCATTTAGTACTCTGCAGTACTCTGATTTCAACTAAGACGATCAATAAAACGTGCAATTTTATGCTAAAATTTTAGTTAGATTAGACTTAGACTTTTATAACAATTGATTGGTTTTATAACAATTGATTGTCGTAGGATGAATTATTCAAAATCATATTGGCAAGAATGTAATTCTCAACCAGCAATGATGAAAAACATTTCAGATACAACTGAAATTTTTCCACATGAAGTTATTTATATGAAAACATAAACAAAACAAAAATGTACAAAATTTATGATTTAAGAAATAAAGCAATGATATTTATAAATAGCATTAATGCTTCAACACAATATTTTACTAAATAGTATAAATTAAATTCATGTATAAAATTAATTCAAGTTAAAAAAATTATAATTTTTCTAAATTAAAATGATTAATTTCTTCTACAAGAAAGAAAATACAAAACGGAGCAATATTGCAAGTGTATAAAATATGTCATAATAATAATAATAACCATTACAGCTGATTAAGTATGCGCATGCGCACTCTTTCTGTCTGGTTATTAATTTTTGAGCTTTTTATTATTATTGTAGTTAATTAATTATCATCAGGCAAATAACGAGACAAGGAAATTCGGATCTAGCAAATCAAACTCTACAAATTAACGATAAAAAAACTTGAAATTTCAGATTGTCGTGAGTTTGAGCCCTATGTCTATTGATGTCTATTGTGAATAATTGGGGCCATACCGACCTAAGCTCGAGAATATTTTGATAATATTTTTGAAAATGATAAAATAGTATGAATAGGTTTTGGTAAACGATTGTGATTAATATATTTATCAATTTTTTTTTTTTTTGTAAAAATACAATTTTTACTATTGGAAATTGAATATTATTTAAAACGGTTGAAACGTCAAAACGGTCATGTGACGGTCACAAAATTTTTTCACATCCCTAGCCTGGCCGTTCTTAAATGAATGAGGTAGAGTCAGTGGTATACGTGTGGGTAAGTCTTAATCCACTAACTCTACCTCATTTATTCAAGAACGGCCGGGGTTATAGCTGCTGTTAAGGTAACCCTGTCTAACTCTACCCCGTAAATCTCTATTTAAGAACGCAGCAGTCCAATTTACAGATCACATTTTTCACAATTTAGAGCTTGTTCTTGCCGCTGATGGCGCTTGTAAAATTTCTTTTATATAGATTTCACATACAAAAGCTTTACAAGCGCTGCCCTAAACTGTAATGCCCTGTAAATACGGGCCCTAAATTGTAATGCTCTGTGAATACGGGTACAGCTCCCTATGCTGATGGCTGATTTATTACATGAACTCGGTGTTCAGAACACTGATGTGATCTCCATCAGCGCACGCGTAAGCGCAGATGCGCAGAATTATTTATCTTAAAAAACCTGCAGTCCAATTCACAGGGCATTACAATTTAGAGCTTTTTTCCTCCACTGGCGGCGCTTGTAGAGCTTTTGTATGTGAAATCTATATAAAAAAAAATTTACAAGCGCCATCACCGGCAAAAAAAAGCCCTAAATTGTAAAAATTTGCCCTGTGAATTGGACTGCTGGCTGTGCATTGGCACTGGCAACCACCGGCATTTATAGTGGGTATAAGCAGAGTGGTGCCTGGTGGTGCCAAAAGCGATAAGCTACCAAAGAGTGACGTCACTTTGCCTATACCGGCTTCATATACTTGGTTGGCAGGATTATGAAAATTAAAAAACTGAAATACAGAATCGTTTCGGAATGATTTGAGAAACGTTTAGGAAATGATTCTTATGATTTGGTAATGCATAGTTTGATTAATAATTAATAATCAAAGAATGGGTTAAAATTCACTATAGGTATGCGCAAGAGCCTACTGCGCATAAAGAATGATTCAGACTGGTAGAGTGGGTATAATCAGAGTGGTGCCAATAGCGGCAGTCCGATTCACAGGGCAAATTTTTTACAATTTAGGGCTATTTTTTGCCGCTGATGGCGCTTGTAAAATTTTTTTCATATAGATTTTACATACAAAAGCTTCACAAGCGCCGCCAGTGGAGGAAAAAAGCCCTAAATTGTAATGCCCTGTGAATTGGACTGCGGGTTCAGGTCCGCCATATCCTGCTTTTTGTATGTAGTTGGTATAGCAGAGTCACTTCAGGGCAGCTTTTCGCCTTTGGCACCACTCTGCTTATACCCACTCTACAGACTGGCATCACGCACCGCCATCTTTCTTTGTCGTTACTCTATAATCCACTCTTGTCTTTAATCTTCACGAACCAACCAAATAAAAATGGAAAAGCAATAATTTTCCTTTGGAGTAAATGCTAAACGTAAAATAAAAGAGTTTGAAATACAGTTGGCTAGTTATTTGATAGTCGACATGTGTAACAATAAAACTTAATGAAATAAATTTCTCTCAAATATAAATCAACATGCATATTTTATTTATTACTCTATTAAAGACGACACATTGTTTTAAAAAAACCATTAGAATAATTGGCTAGTTAACAATAATACAACATAAAATTCGAAGTTATTGACAAGAAGTGTAAGATTATAAATAACTGAATTGATGAGAATCAATTTTTTGAAAATATGTGGGATAAATCAGACGGAAAAAATGCTGAATGAAAATTACAATTAGCACATCAGTTTTAATTCTTAATTTGTTTTTTAATTGGGATCAATTCATGTATCATACACCGCATTGTTGTATGAGTTGTAGCATATCCTGCTTGTCCAGTTTTCAATTTCAAGTCATTTACTAATTAATATTTAATTCGACAAAATTAATACTATATAAAAAAATATCATAATTTTTTTGGCCTTATGGTGTCATGACATTTCTTTAGTCTTTAACGAGCGTATCCACAATGCAAGTTTGTCAAAATGTCAATTCGCTATGCAAAGCTTGCGTACGAAACAATGAATTGATGGTTTTGGTGATGAAATTGCATTGCAATACTCTACAATTACTTTGCAATTACTCCTTTATTATTTGATACTGAAATGTGGTGCCAGTGTAAATCATGCTTTATGCGCAATAAGCTTGTGCGCATACATCTAGTTAATTTTAACCCATTCTTTAATTATTAATTATTAGTTAAACTATGCATTCCCAAATTATGAAGACCATGTCCCAAACGTTTTCGAATCATTCCCAAACGATTCTATATCTCAGTTTTTTATTTTTCATAATCCTGCACCCGTATTCACAGGGCATTACAATTTAGGGCTTTTTTCATCCACCGGTGGCGCTTGTAGAGCTTTTATATGTAAAATCTATATAAAAAAAATTTTATAAGCGCCATCAGTGGCAAAAAAAAGCCCTAAATTGTATAAAATTTGCCCTGTGAATACGGGTGCTGCAAACCAAGTATATGGTGCCGCCTAGGCCAACTCCATACAAAAAGCAGTATATGGCGGACCTGAACCCACTGTTGGCACCACTCTGCTTATACCCACTATACCAGCATTATATTTATCTTAACATTTGTGTGCATTCGTGTGTTAAATATAAATAAAATACTGCAGTCCAATTCACAGGGCATTACAATTTAGGGCTTTTTTTCACCACTCATAGCGCTTGTGAAGCTTTTGTATGTAAAATCTATATAAAAAAAATTTTTACAAGCGCCATCAGCGGCAAAAAAAAGCCCTATAAATTGTAAAAAATTTGCCCCGTGAATTGGACTGCCGGTGACAATGCACAGCCATTTTTAATTTTTACCGACCGCACCCACCAACTGTAAAACCAAGGTTCCGAGGTTGCTGTAAGATGGCGCAATGAAATTTATGTAAATTACCCCATGTATGAAACTATGAAAGTCAGCCATGTAAATTACAAGCCCATCACTGCATAGAACTTGGTCGAAAAACTAGAGCTAGTGGCCACATGCCTTTATAAAACTCCCATGCCGCAGTCCAATTCACAGGGCATTACAATTTAGGGCTTTTTTCCTCCACTGGCGGCGCTTGTAGAGCTTTTGTATGTGAAATCTATGTAAAAAAAAGTTTACAAGCGCCATCACCGGCAAAAAAAAGCCCTAAATTGTAAAAAATTTGCCCTGTGAATTGGACTGCCGTAAACACTGTCCCTCTTAAAAAGTTACCGGCAGTCCAATTCACAGGGCAAATTTTTTACAATTTAGGGCTATTTTTTGCCGCTGATGGCGCTTGTAAAATTTTTTTTATATAGATTTTACATACAAAAGCCTCACAAGCACTGACAGTGGAGAAAAAAAGCCCTAAATTGTAATGCCCTGTGAATTGGACTGCGGTATTTTTCTTTTTTGATCTCTAAGCGAACGACAACTTACGAATACTTACTTTGTTGTTTATAAAAAAAAACTTGATTCACTTTTATTTACTGAATTATTATTAGATAAAGAGTGCTATTTAATAAACAGTTACAAGTGAAAATGCCAAAATTTCCATTACATGCTGCATCTGGAACTGGGGTTTTCACTGATTGGCATAGAAAAGTAATAAGACTTGCACGTTATGGATGTGCAAATCGGCCTTTTTATCATATTGTTGTTATGAACGTAAGATATAATTATTAAGTCTTAAGTAAGAGCTATATATAAGCAATATTGTTTTAGTCTATCATATAATTGATGAATGTATAATTTCAGTCAAAAGCGGATCCAAAGACACCGCCTATCGAACAGCTCGGTACATACGATCCAAAGGTTAATCAATACAATGAAAAACTTGTGTCATTTAATTCAGAAAGAATAATGTTTTGGCTCGGTCAAGGAAATTGTGACATAAGTCCTCCTGTTGAAGAAATTTTTGGTCTTGCTGGATTTTTGCCGATTCATCCAAGAACCTACATTAAGGCCTGGCGAAATCGCAAAGACATAGAGAAAAAAGAAAAAAAAGCCGATGACGAAGCAGCTGAAGCACTAAATAATGTCCAGTCTAATTGAAAAAAATACAATAACTAAATGAATTCTAGAATTTACTTATCATTATTAAACTCCTTTGTAAATGTATATACAATCAGTAAATTTTCATATTAAATGTTATTAATAATATCTGATCATCGTAACGTCTCTTTTATTTTAACAGTCATATCATCACAATCAATATTGTTATTATATTCGGTATTTTGTTTTTAGGCTGTTGGTAAAAGTCATCGTCGAACCAATAATTGTAGTTTGAGGGGCCCGTATATCGTAACGCTAAATCTCATGCCCGGGTACCCGAAATTTTGTTGCGCTTCTGTCTCGAAAACCGGCTTTTGAGTGTGTCCGTGCATATACAGGCAGACACTAACACTATTTACTGCTAGCAAGCAAGTACAGTACACAGCTACATTATATGCTTGTGTGTGTCACGTCTATGTGCATCACTTGCCGCGAGAAAGCAAATATTTTTTTTTTTAAACTTGAATAACTTTTAAAATCCGAGGTAAACATTACTTATTTTTTCAAATTATATTCGTTTTTTTCTTATCTACAATTTTATAGAAAAAAATCAGTTTTCGAGTAGACAACGAATCTACTATACGCTGTTTAAGAAAAAAAAAACTGTTTTGCCCAATACTCGTGTATAAAAGTTGTCAACTTTGACAGTCATTATCTTAAAAAAGCCGAGGCAAAAAAAATTGAAATAAATTGTCAAGATAGATAATTATTTCATTTAAAAAATAAGCCTAATTAAAAAAAAATCGAGTAGAAATTCAATTATTTACCAACAGCCTTAAAAAATTAAAATAATTACTCAATTTAGACTTGAATTGAATGCTAAAATAAGAAAATTGATTTTTTTTTTGTGATAAAATTAAATTGAAAAGCAAAAATATTCCCCAGGTGAGGCTCGAACTCACAACCCCGGCATCGCTCACGATTCACTGTCTTATAAGTACCGTGCGCTAACCAATTGCGCCACTGGGGACGTGATGTTTTGTAGTTAAAAATTTTCCTGCTGGCTTTTTATATTTTTTTTCATTCCAAGAATACTATAGCCCTAGTCTTCTTGTTTCTTACCATCAACCAGTTTTGATTTTTGCCGAAGAATCTATAAGTTTTTTTTCGTACTCTTTTAATTAGCGTTCAATTGAAAAGTTTCAATTTTCAGTATAGCACAGTATTTTAATTTATGTATTGTTAGGTAAATTTATTTTTGAATTACAAAAAATATGTTTACGTATTTACATTTTACTTTAAACAGTTATATTAGTATCATTGCTTGCCGATAAATTATTAGTTAGACTAGATGAGTATATTTCAATCAAATACAGCTTTGATAAATCTTGTAACTTGTTTAATCTGTTGGACAGTTTCACATTTGTTTGAGTATAAAATCTTAAATGTAGCTAAGGAAAAGATGTAGGGCCCTTAACTATTTTTTTAGTAATCAAAGTAGGTACTCTAACTTGGGTTACTGTATATCAGCCTTACCATATTTGTGCGTGCCTAACACTCAATGCACTTAGCGCTACGTGTGGGCAGATTTCAATTCACTTCAGTTTTTTTTTTTTTTGTTGTTTTTCAAATATTCTCTTTTTCTGTTCAAAGAATTATTACCTCAGACAAATCATAAGTAAATCAGTTTTAATATTCTATTGGTTCACGTAGCTGAAAGAAAGAAATTATTCAGACACAGACCTGGTACTTATTAAATTATTATTCTTTATGTTTATTTATAATTAATTCAGTCAAATTACTATTTTACTCAATTGACATATTACTTCCTTAACTTAAAAAAAAAAAAATTATATTTAATTGTATTAAATTAGTTTGTACATAAATTCTTAAGATAGAATTTGGCTAAATAAATACTCAATTAGGAAGTGTAGATATGTATCATTTTTTTTTCTCATAGACAAAGAAAATACAATTTTCAAAACAATAATTAGGACATCAATTTTCTCAATTTATCAATGACATCAAACAAAGCCTTGAGACCCAAACCATCAAGCTTACATCCAATTTCTACTTCAACAATTTCTGGTATTGTAGTAACACGTATTGTCCTGATAAATCTTCCATCATGGACAATAAAAACAACTGTTTCTACACCAACATTAACTTGCAGCATGATTTCATCCAATTTGTTCACATAATACTCAATGGCTTTTGATGAATAACTATAATCATTATCAAGTTTACCTATCGTTGCCAAATCTTTCAATTGAAGATCAACATTAAGTTTACTTATTTCTTGCTGAATTTGTCGTTTTTTATCATGCCCGAAAAATGAGTTCATTTCATCATGGTAAATTGACAAACGTTCACCTTGGTCTAAGCAGATATTTGAACTATTCTTATTAAAATTATTAACGTCTGGATATCTTATTTTTTTAACCAATTGAGCATCATCTTTGATCATTGAAGAATCATTTAATTTTTCATTTACAACTGGTTTATTTGTTTTTGATGATTCAACGTTCAGTTGATTATTACACGTTTCACGTGAATCAGATAATTTGGGTTGTAAATTTAATGACTGGAATGTCAAGTCAATGTCACATGGCAACTGTTCCATTACCTCCCAATTAGTATCACTTTTGCTAATAATATCAATATCATCACCTTGAAGTTTTTGCATTCTTTCTAACTGATTGTCAGCTTCATGTTTTTTTGTGCCATATATATCTTTGTATGAAGTATCAAATAAATTTTTTGGAGATTTTTTATTCTCATACTCACTATTATCATAGTCGTCATAATAACTATCTGAAATTTTTTTAATGTTATCAATGGCGTTTTCCTGTGAAAATTCAGAGAATTTATTAAGTTTTTCCAGCATAATTTTTGCTGCATCTTGTCGTGTTAAATTTTCACTCTTGCCATGGCCGACCTCATCTAAAAATTGTTTATAACCATACAAATCAACGAGAACAGTACAATGACAATCTTGTATAGAATTTTTAGGATTGGGAATCGGTGTTGAATAAAATGGATCTCCGAATTGTTTTTTTTTGCAGTAACTCTGAAAATGCAATTGGAAAATTGTTGAATGAATTATTATTTTCGGAATGTATCTTGTTTTCATGTTTAAATAGATAAAATAGTTGAAAAATTTATATACCTCGAGTAAAACAACAAAATTGGTCATCATAAATATTAGTAGTTCTATATTTTTGTTTTAAATGTTGGCAAAGCATACACACGACAACATGTGAAACCTTGATTTCTGTTTTGCTTCTTCTGAAGGCCTGCGTTATAGCCAACTGGATAGCTATTCTCGACATAATTATCCCCTCAGTTATCCCCGGCGACAGGGATAACTATTTTGTGGAAATTCACCTTAATTTATGGCTTTATTTGTATCTTTTTCAATGGTTTCCATCAAACGACTATATCGCTTTCGAGCGTTTTCATGTTATCCCCGGTACAGGGGATAATTATGTCAAGAATAGCTATCCAGAAAGACAACTTGAGCTGTGTTCGTTCACTTTTCACACCGAGCGTACGCACGGAGCGTTATGCAAGGAAGCGCTAGAGTCGTGCGGTCATTTAATGAATCTTTAGCAACTAAAATTTACCGACGCATTCGTTATTTTCAGTCATTGTGTTTATTTTGTTAATTTAATTATTTTTTCTAAGACGCAAGAACAAATTACCAATTATTGATGAATAACGAGAACGAAAGAGCTAGAAAAAACAAATAACAATAAATAAATAGTAAATTTTAGTTACTAAAGTTTCTTTAAATGACCGCACGACTCTAGCGCTTCCTTGCATACGCTCCGTGCGTACGCTCGATGTGAATAGTGAACGAACACACCTTTGATAAATCGAAAACTCACCACGAGGAAATCCCATTTAAATATTCGAAATTATAATGTAGCAGTGCTGACACTACAAACATATAAAATAAACCATAATGAGAAATTGGCCGAATTTTTTTGGCCTCGGCCAGCACCCGTATTCAGAGGATGTTCTCATTAGGGCGTTTTTTTTCCGATGGTGGCGCTTGTGAAGCTTTTCTATGTAAAATCTAAATAAAAAGTTCACAAGCGCCGCCATCGGAAAAAAAAAGCCCTAATGAGAACATCCTCTGAATACGGGTGCTGCACCCGTATTCACAGGGCATTACAATTTAGGGCTTGTTTCATCCACCGGTGGCGCTTGTGGAGCTTTTATATGTAAAATCTATATAAAAAAAATTTTATAAGCGCCATCAGTGGCAAAAAGAAGCCCTAAATTGTATAAAATTTGCCCTGAGAATACGGGTGCAGCAGTCCAATTCACTGCACCCGTATTCACGGGGCAAAATTGCTCTCATTAGGGCTTTTTTTTCCGCTGATGGCGCTTGACAAAATTTTTTTTATATAGATTTCACATAGAAAAGCTCCACAAACGCCATTATCGGAAAAAAAACGCCCTAATGAGAACATCCTCTGAATACGGGTGCAGGGCATTACAATTTAGGGCTTTTTTCCTCCACTGACGGCGCTTCTGAAGCTTTTGTATATAAAATCTATATAAAAAAAAACTTTACAAGCGCCATCAGCGGCAAAAATAGCCCTAAATTGTAAAAAATTTCCCCTGTGAATTGGACTGCAGCACCCGTATTCACGGGGCAAAATTGTTCTCATTAGGGCTTTTTTTTTCCGCTGATGGCGCTAAACAAAATTTTTTTTATATAGATTTCATTGGATTTCATATAGAAAAGCTTCACAAACGCCACCATCGGAAAAAAAACGCTCTAATGAGAACATCCTCTGAATACGTATGGCAGTGCGCAGCCTGGTTTGGCCGCTGTGAATCGACCAATCAAAAGGTCGCCTTCTCGCCACAAAAATGGAAGACTTTATGCGCGCGCGATACAAATTTGTTAAGAAAATTTTGAAGTTTTTTTTAAATTTTTTAAAAGTTATCATATTTATTCAACTAGATTTGGTATATTTTATAATGATTCACATACATCAAAAATAAAAATTAATTATTTATATTATATAAATAAATCCAAGTATAATAAATACAACACAACCTCCATTGTTTGTGGCATAAAAAAAAACAACAATAATGAAAATATTATAATTTATTTGTTAAACTGTCTTGGTTTTTTTATTTTTCTTATTTTTTATAAACATGCTCCACATATATTTATTAGTATTTACAACAATATAAAAAATAGTTGTCAAAACAATATGTTAGAGAGAGAGGCTCTTATAATAGAGATTGCGTGTTAGAAAGAAAAGCAAAACAGCTCGATGGCGCGTTGTTGATTGGTTGAAAAAATGAGGCTGCGCAGAACGCGACGAAAAAAGCATGGACTACTGCCATACCTGTAGTACTTCTACCATGGGACGGTAGTACGGAAGCCGGCCAGCAGTCCAATTCACAGGGCAAATTTTTTACAATTTAGGGCTTTTTTTGCCGCTGATGGCGCTTGTAAAAATTTTTTTTATATAGATTTTACATACAAAAGCTTCACAAGCGCCGTGAGTGGTGAAAAAAGCCCTAAATTGTAATGCCCTGTGAATTAGGCTTAGCCGGCAGGATCCAATTCACAGGGCATTACAATTTGGGGATCTTTTCTTCCACTGGCAGCGCTTATGGAGCTTTTGTATGTGAAATCTATATAAAAAAATTTTTACAAGTGCCATCACCGGCAAAAAAAAGCCCTAAATTGTAAAAAATTTGCCTTGTGAATTGGTCTGCGGGTAGGGACATTGAGTGCTTACGTGCAATCGTACGAACGCACACAGAAAACACCAATGTTTGCGTACTTGCAATCAAGGTCTGTAGATTAATAGACGGCTGGGATCAGGTCGTCGCATGACTTAGTGCGCATGCGCGGTCAGCCATGTTTGGTGCTATTCCCCACTACTAATGTTCACCACATAATGTAAACCAATGTAAACAAACAGTGTATGGCATGTCAAAAAAATTTCAACATCAAAATTTAATCATTTATTTATTGAATAAATATTATACGTCAATGTTGTGCGATCGGTTGCTTCCCCCAGAGATTCAGATTGTCGTCGAAAATGATCTACTGCTGCTGGTGTGAGCAAAATAAAACCAGGCTCAAGGTTATGTCATGTAAGTTTATTTCTTCACATAATTTTTGTTTTTCTAATTAAATTTATTAGTTTACTAGTTAAAAAATATTGATATTTACAGATATATTTATGAAGATCCATTATGATGAATCTCAATATGAACAACATCGTCAGGATGGCTCAAAAAAAATTAAAACCAAATGCTGGTACGTGAGTACCAACTTTGTTTGGTGATATTTTGATAGATTATTTGAGTAAAATCCATTAAAATAAAAGTAACGTGAGTAAGAATAGACATTGAATTTTAACTTATATTAAAGTTGTCTTGATAAAAAAATATTAATAGTTATTTTTTTTTTAGTACATGATGTTAGTTGGACTTCATTTGAATCACTAAAACAGTTGTCAACAATAAACTTAGGTAAATCTTTTACCAGACCATTGCTTGATGTAATTATTGATGAATATACCACTGACAACAAAAAGAGTTTATTCAAGTTACCAAAGTCTAATAATACCAAATCTTTACCAAGTGATGAGCAGCAGATTGAATTGCCACTAGTAAACTTAGATGAGGATCATTTAGTATCAATTTTTACTCATAATATTTATCCTGATACTTTCAACAGTTTTTTATCAATTCTTGCTGATGAATTACAAGCAGAAATAATGAAAAAATATAATAAAGGAGTTATAAAATTTAATTTCATGCTTCAAAATCAACATCGTCTTAATCACCAAGAAATTTCGAGTTTAAACTAGGAAGTAGAAAGCTTAAAGAAAATAAATATTAATTTAGACTGTGAATTACGATTTGAATAAGAAATAAGGATACAGAAAGACAACGAGAAAAAATTAAAAACAAGTTTAACAAGCTTCTTAATGTATTCGAAAAATTGTCTATTTTTGAAAAACCTTGTAATTGAGTTATTTTATTTACTTATTCATAGTATGCGACAGGTAAAAGCCTACTGAAGCCAGAAAAATATATTTTGTTGTCAGATAAAAAATTATATTCGATTATTTTATTTTTATATTAAAAAAGAAAAAATTATATTTTTCTAGTAACTTTTGTTTCACTATTTTACAACTATTTATATTAAACTGTCTGCTAACTTTGTCAATTTTTCAGAATATTTAATTAATTATTAATTGAAAAAAATTAAGTGTTAACTTTTTGTTATATACTGTTTCTGTTATAGACCAGATGTAAGCTATAAAGATGGTTTAAATAATGCGTGCCTAAAAATCGGCCATGTTTGGTGCTTGTGCGACGACCTGATCCCAGGGGAGCGTTCGATAGCTGGCCGAGAGCCTCAGCCGGGGCCAACGGAAAAACAACTTGATAAATCAAAAACTCACTATGAGAAAATCCCATGTAAATATTTGAAATTATAATGTAGCAGTGCTGACACTACGAACATATAAAATAAACCATGATAAAAAATTGGCCGGATTTTTGGCCTCGGCCAGCTATCGAACGCTGCCCAGCCGTCTTATTAATCTAAGGTGCGTTCCGTAGAGGACCGCGGTCTACCAAAAATAGGCGTGGTTTATCATGGTGAATTTAATTTCGTTGTAGTGTCAGCACTGCTATGTATTAGAAAACGTAAACATCCCAGATAACCACATACTGGTATGATACCGGTATGTTTCCGGTATATAAGTGGTAGAAAAGTAGTATTATACAACCGGCATAAACAGGTATTATACCGGTATACTGTACTGTCACAGCGTACCAGTAGAATACTGGTAAAATCTCAGACTTTTTATGACAAGCTGTCTACGGAATGTTTACTGGTATGATGCCGGTATTTTACTAATATATATAGAGTAAAAATAATACTAGCAATATACTGGTGTTTTACCGGTACTTTGTTAACGATATATTCTTAATTTATAATAAATAATTTGTGATTTATCAAAAAGGAAATTCTATCAATTAAATCAATAAGAAAAAGTCCAAGGGAAAGCAGTAGCTAAGAAAAGGTGTAGCTAAAGAATGACAGTTGCCAAAAAAATTATGTTTTAAGCAACATTAATTTCTTAGCTGCAACTTTTCCTCAGCTACTGCTTGTCCTGGGTATATTTTATTTATTCAATTAATAAAATACATGTAGTTTCAATTTAAGTGAATAAAAATCCCCGAAAAAGAGCAGTAGCTAAGGAGAAGATGCAGCTGAGGAATTAATGTTTCTTGAAACATAAGTTTTCTGGCCACCGTAATTCCTTAGCTAAATTTGTTCCTTAGCTACTGCTTTTCTTTAGACATTATTATTTTTTTTGAATACAATGACATGTATTTTATTTATTGAATAAATAAAAAATACCGAAAATACAATATGACGCTGAAGCTGGTGTCCGAGCTAGCGTCTGTATCAGGGGCGTAGAAGAACCGGTGCCACGAACTGAAACTTTTTTTTTTTTTTCTAGACTTTGTTAGGGTTTCACGTAACAATAGGTGCTTTCTTTTGTGTATTTATTTTTTTTCCTGTTTATTTTCGCGCATGCGCGATTAAATGCGCAGTCAGCCAAAAGCCAGTTTGCAACAGCGTAGGACATTAGGGGCTGGATCAGCCATGTTTTAATTCTTATTTTTGAAAAATTATTTGTTCGACGCCACTGTTCTCTCAACAAGTTAGCATGACAGGCGCATGTGCATGATCATGCGCATGAAAGTGAAAAAAAATAAATACACAAAAAAAAGCACCTTATGCAAAATCGATTTCCCTTAAAGTACCCTAATGAGTTTAGGCACTGTAAACCATATTCTGAGAAGTGAAAATAAGATGACGCTGAAGCTGGCCGCCAAACGCTGAATAGTCAGGGACGTATAGGGGCCCCGTGCTTACAATACCGAAAATTGCTTCGTTCTCATGTTTCACTACTTAATCTATTATCTAAATCATAAACGAAGTAGATAAAACCTAGAAATACATTATTTACCCTCAGCATAGCGTTTAAGGGGGTAAAAAAGAGGTGAAAACGCGTATACCAGTAAATTAATTTTTAAACTACTTTAAAACGAAAATTGGACTAAGCCATTATTTTTTAAATTAGTATTGAAACAATACAAGGCTAGATAAAAAAAATCAACCCTTAACATAGCGTTTTAGGGGACAAAAGGGGGGTAAAAACGCGAAATTTTTTGAAAATAATTTTTTTAACTACTTTAAAACGAAAATTCGACCAAACGGTTAACATCTAAATCAATATTAGAACAATAGAAAGCTAGAAAAAGAAAATTAACCCCCAACATAGCGTTTTAGGGGGGGCCAAGGGGGACGGAAACTTTAATTATTTTTTTTACTAACTTTAAAATAAAAATTGGGGCATGAAAATATTATCTAAATTCAAAGTCCACTAATAAGAAGCTAAAAAGAAAATTACGACCCTTAACATAGCGTTTTAGGGAGTGAAAAGGGGTGAAAACGCGGATTCTAGACAATTTAATTTTTTTTTCTATCTTAAAATCAAAATTGGGGCATGAAAATATTATGTAAATCAATAGTCGACTGATTGAAAGCAATAAAAAAATATCAACCCTCAACATAGCGTTTTAGGGGGGGCCAGGGGGGACGGAAACTTTAATTATTTTTTTTACTAACTTTAAAATGAGAATTGGAGCATGAAAATATTTTCTAAATTAAAAGTCAACTAATAAAAAGCTAAAAAAATAATTACAACCCCCAACATAGCGTTTTAGGGGGGGCCAAGGGGGGCCGAAACTTTAATTATTTTTTTTACTAACTTTAAAATAAAAATTGGGGCATGAAAATATTATCTAAAACCAAAGTCCACTAATAAAAAGCTAAAAAAAAAATTACGACTTTTAACATAGCGTTTTAGGAGGTGAAAAGGGCTGAAAACGCGGATTCTAGACAATTTTATTTTTTTTCCTATCTTAAAATCAAAATTGTGGCATGAAAATATTATGTAAATAAATAGTCGACTAATTAAAAGCTAAAAAAAAAATTACGACTCTTAACATAGCGTTTTAGGGGATGAAGAGGGGTGAAAACGCGGATTCTAGACAATTTAATTTTTTTTTCTATCTTAAAATCAAAATTGGGGCATGAAAATATTATCTAAATTCAAAGTCCACTAATAAAAAGCTAAAAAAAAATTTACGACTTTTAACATAGCGTTTTAGGGGGTGAAAAGGGCTGAAAACGCGGATTCTAGACAATTTAATTTTTTTTTCTATCTTAAAATCAAAATTGGGGCATGAAAATATTATGTAAATTAATAGTCATTTAATTGAAAACTAAAAAAAAATATCAACCCCCAACATAGCGTTTTAGGGAGTGGTAGGGGGAACTAAAACTTTAATTATTTTTTTTACTTACTTTAAAAAGAAAATTGGACCAAACGGTTATCATCTAAATTAATATTAGAACAATAGAAAGCTAGAAAAAGAAAAACAACCCCCAACATAGCGTTTTAGGGGGGGCCAAAATTAAATTGTCGAAAGTCCGCGTTTTCACCCCTTTTCACCCCCTAAAACGCTATGTTAAGGGTCGTAATTTTTTTTTTAGCTTTTCATTAGTGGACTTTGAATTTAAATAATATTTTCATGCCCCAATTTTTTATTTAAAATTAGTAAAAAAAATAATTAAAGTTTCCGTCCGCTCTGGCCCCCCCTAAAACGCTATGTTGGGGGTTGTAATCATTTTTTTATCTTTTTATTAGTTGACTTTTAATTTAGGAAATATTTTCATGCTCCAATTTTCATTTTAAAGTTAGTAAAAAAAATAATTAAAGTTTTCGTCCCCCCTGGCCCCCCCTGAAACGCTATGTTGGGAGTTGATATTTTTTTATTGCTTTCAATCACTCGACTACTGATTTACATAATATTTTCATGCCCCAATTTTGATTTTAAGATAGAAAAAAAAATTAAATTGTCTAGAATTCGCGTTTTCACTCCTTTTCACCCCCTAAAACGCTATGTTAAGGGTCGTAATTTTTTTTTTAGCTTTTTATTCGTTGACTTCTAATTTAGAAAATATTTTCATGCCCCAATTATGATTTTAAGATAGAAAAAAAAGTTAAATTGTCTAGAATCCGCGTTTTCACCCCTTTTCAGCCCCTAAAACGCTATGTTAAGGGTTGTAATTTTTTTTTTTAGCTTTTTATTCGTTGACTTCCAATTTAGAAAATATTTTCTTGCCCCAATTTTGATTTTAAGATAGAAAAAAAAATTAAATTGTCTAGAATCCGCGTTTTCAGCCTTTTTCATCCCCTAAAACACTATGTTAAGGGTCGTAATTTTTTTTTTAGCTTTTTATCAGTGGACTTTGAATTTAGAAAATATTTTCATGCCTCAATTTTGATTTTAAGGTAGAAAAAAAAATTAAATTGTCTAGAATCCGCGTTTTCAGCCCTTTTCACTCCCTAAAACGCTATGTTAAGGGTCGTAATTTTTTTTTTAGCTTTTTATTCGTTGACTTTTAATTTAGAAAATATTTTCATGCCTCAATTTTCATTTTAACGTTAGTAAAAAAAATAATTAAAGTTTCCGTCCCCCCTGGCCCCCCCTAAAACGCTATGTTGGGGGTTGATATTTTTTTTTAGCTTTCAATTAGTTGACTTTTAATTCAGATAATATTCAACAGGCCCAATTTTGTTGAGTAACAAAAAAAAAAAAAAAAAAATAAGCGCAGGGCACCCGACACACCATATGTTTTCAGGTCCAATTTACGTTTGGCGGCCAGAGTGGCGGCCAGCTTCAGCGTCATAAAATAAGAAAAAGGATATTTGAGTAAAAATAAAGAAAAATTAATTTATCCGAAAATACTCGTAGCTACCTCGAAATTTTTTTACCGTAGATTTACCGATGTAGAGGGATGAAATTTTGGTAGGGGGTTAAAATTACATCGATAACAATTACGGTAAAAAAATTTTAAGGTACGAGTAGTTTCGGAAAAATAATTTTTTTTTTGTTTTTATTAAAACGTGTACCTTAATTTTACCCCCCAGAACACGACAACCTAACCCCCTACAAGAATTTCATTTCTCTACTTCGTGTTTTAGGGGGTGAAATTAAGGTACACACTATATTTATACAAAAAAAATTAATTTCTCCGAAACTACGCGTAGCGTAAGAAGAATTTTTTTTCCGTAATTATTATCGATGTAATTTTAAGCATTTTCAAAAATTTCATTCCTCTACTTCGTGTTCTGCGGGGTGAAAGTAAGGTACACGTTCTGATATAAATAGAAAAAAAAAAAATTTCGCTGAAACTACTCGTAGCTACCTCGAAATTTTTTTACCGTAATTGTTATCGATGTAATTCTAACCCCCTACAAAAATTTTATCCTTCTACGTCGTGTTCTAGGGGGTGAAATTAAGGTAAACACTACATTTATACAAAAAATTTCGAGGTAGCTACCGGTAGTTTCGGAGAGTCTAATTTTTTTTGTATAAATATAGTGTGTACCTTAATTTCACCCCCTAGAACGTATAGGGATAAATTTTTTGTAGGGGGTTAAAAATACATCGATAATAATTACGGAAAAAAAATTTCGAGGTAGCTACGAGTACGCTAGCTATAATCACGCTAAAAGAACGCTATCCTTAGCGTCTATACAAAGGACAGGTATTATACCGTTATGATTCTGGTATTCAATACCGCTACAGTGTACCGGTATTTTATAGGTAAATTTCTTCTCTTTCATTCTCTGCAACATCTTGGTAATATGTACTGGTATTTTACCGGCAATATAGCTTCACTAGTTCCTAGTATATTATACCAGTATTGTACTAGTATTATACTAGTAGTAAAATCCACTGCCATTTTGTAATATTCTGTACCAGTGAGATACCGGTATATAGCTGATACAAATTCCTAGTGGTACGCAGTGGTTATCTGGGCAAACATAAGCAAACGTAAACACCGAAAAATATGATTAACATAATAGGTGTGTTCGTTCACTATTCACATCGAGCGTACGCACGGAGCGTATGCAAGGAAGCGCTAGAGTCGTGCGGTCATTTGAAGAAACTTTAGTAACTAAAATTTACTATTTATTTATTGTTATTTGTTTTTTCTAGCTCTTTCGTTCTCTTTATTCATCAATAATTGGTAATTTGTTCTTGCGTCTTAGAAAAAATTATTAAATTAACAAAATAAACACAATGACTGAAAATAACGAATGCGTCGGTAAATTTTAGTTGCTAAAGATTCATTAAATGACCGCACGACTCCAGCGCTTCCTTGCATAACGCTCCGTGCGTACGCTCGGTGTGAAAAGTGAACGAACACACCTATTATAAAGAAAAAAATAATTTGGCATCAAAAAAAAAATTGTCAATTAAAATAGTAGGTGTATATTGTTGTTATCTCAATTATTTAGCCTGTAAATTGTATTTCTTTTCAAAGTTAATGCTTCAAAACCTATCATAACTCAAATGTAAGGTTAGGACAGCACTCATATTTTTGTTATCTTTCAAGATCTTAAAGTGGCTGATGTTGCTGTTCATTTTCAACAAGAACATTACATCAGTCAATAGATAATGTGTTTGAAGTGGTATTTTTCTTTTCATTTTGTTAACTGTTATTAACAAATTTATTGTTTTAATAATTTTATCAGTACAAAATTCAGTAAGCACCACATCCACAACATTATCAATACATGCATAGAAAGGTGTAAAAAAGAGTATACATGAGACTGGTTGTTTTTCAGGGATTCCTAGGGAGATTTTTAATTTTTATGGATCCACTCTGATTATGGCCAAAAAGGACCGCGGTCCCCCTACGGAACGCACCCCTACAGACCTTAGGTGTGTTCGTTCACTTTTCACACTATGCGTATGCACGGAGCGTATGCAAGGAAGCACTAGAGTCATGCGGTCATTTAATGAAACTTTAGTAATTAAAATTTACCAATGCATTCGTTATTTTCAGTCCTTGTGTTTATTTTGTTAATTTAATAATTTTTTCTAAGTTTCGAGAACAAATGACCAATTATTGATGATTAAAGAGAGCGAAAGAGCTAGAAAAAACAAATAACAATAGATAAATAGTAAATTTTAGTTACCAAAGCATCTTCAAATGACCGCACGACTCTAGCGCTTCCTTGCATACGCTCCGTGCGTACGCTTGGTGTAATCAAGAAGACTAGAAATACAGGAGGACGAACTTGCCTCAAAAAACCGTTCCGCGCACGTTACCCGGGTACTACTAGCGCCCCTCAATTATGCGGCGACCATATAGCGGAACGGTTTTTATATACAGGCGAGATAGGGAGTAAGTCCTCCTGTATTTCTAGTCTTCTTGGGTGTAATAAGGTGTGTTCGTTCACTTTTCACACCGAGCGTATGCACGGAGCGTATGCAAGGAAGCGCTAGCGTTTTGCGGTCATTTGAAGAAACTGTAGTAACTAAAATTTACTATTTATTTATTGCTATTCGTTTTTTCCAGTTCTTTCGCTCTCTTTCATTATTATTAATTGGTAATTTGTTCTTGCGTCTGAGAAAAAATAATTAAATTAACAAAATTAACACAATGACTGAAAATAACGAATGTTTTAGTAAATTTTAGTTACTAAAGTTTCTTCAAATGACCGCAAAACTCTAGCGCTTCCTTGCATACGCTCCGTGCATACGCTCGGTGTGAATAGTGAACGAACACACCTATAGTGAACGAACACGCCTCTTGCTTGCAATCGTACGATTGCACGTACGCACGAAAGAAAAGAATAAAAATCGACGCGCACATGCTTTATTGACAATAGCTGTGTTCGATGGTCGTCTCGGCTCAGTTCCGTCTCACTAACGGCTCACTTATGGCGCTAGCGACGTACGGTTGTTTGAAGAACTACAAAGGCACAAAATCTCAATACAGGTGCCTATCTATAGGTGTGTTCGTTCACTATTCACACCGAGCGTATGCACGGAGCATATGCAAGGAAGCGCTAGAGAGTTTTGCGGTCATTTGAAGAAACTTTAGTAACTAAAATTTACTAAAACATTCGTTATTTTCAGTCATTGTGTTCATTTTGTTAATTTAATAATTTTTTCTCAGACGCAAGAACAAATTACCAATTAATAATAATGAAAGAGAGCGAAAGAACTGGAAAAAACGAATACCAATAAATAAATAGTAAATTTTAGTTACTACAGTTTCTTCAAATGACCGCAAAACGCGCGCATACGCTCCATGCATACGCTTTCGAGCTGAACACACTGTAAATAAACAATAGCTGTGTTCGATGGTCGTCTCGGCTCAGTTCCGTCTCACTTACGGCTCACTTATGGCGCTAGCGACGTACGGTTGTTTGAAGAACTACAAAGGCACAAAATCTCAATACAGGTGCCTATCTATATCATCTGTAAAATTTTTATTTTTATTTCTTTCATTTACTATTTGATCTTACCTGAGTTATATTATCTATATTCATGTTGATTATATATTTATTAATTTATTGTAATAGATTATTATGATGACACTGTTTGCATAAAGTAAATAAACAATATTTATTGGGGCATTAATACAGTTATGATATAGATAAGCGCATGGCCAGGGTACGTATGGCAACCATCACTGGCACCATGTAATAACAGGCTAATGGCCTATTAACCAGGGCATTAATACAGTGATGATATAGATAAGCACCTGTATTGAGATTTTGTGCCTTTGTAGTTCTTCAAACAACCGTACGTCGCTAGCGCCATAAGTGAGCCGTAAGTGAGACGGAACTGAGCCGAGACGACCATCGAACACAGCTAATGCAATGAAACAAATTATAAATTGTCTTTCTACAAAAGAAAAAGAATTAATAAATATATTAATAATAATAGATTACCAAAACAAGTTTTTTTTCGAAGTTCATATTAATATTGCTTTCTTTTATACTATTTCATCAATTTTTCCAAATTTTATTTTCGAACTTGAATCAGTATGGCTCTAATCGCTCCTATTATTCACAATAGACATACATATGTCATAAATCATAATAGCTGTGTTCGATGGTCGTCTCGGCTCAGTTCCGTCTCACTTACGGCTCACTTATGGCGCTAGCGACGTACGGTTGTTTGAAGAACTACAAAGGCACAAAATCTCAATACAGGTGCCTATCTATATCATTACTGTATCAATGCCCCAATAAATATTGTTGATTGACGAAATGACGATTGTTGTTGTTGTTCGTTGTCGTTTCAAAATTTATTGTTATTTATTAAAACTTTAATTTTGTAATAACAAAATGAGTTCATAATATTATTTTGATTGTTTTCATCTATTTCCTATGTATAAAAGATGAAAAATTATTGTTCAATGGCACAGATAATAATTCTATCTCCAAAATTTGTATTTTCATTTTTATTTCTTTCATTCACTATTTGCTCTCACCTGAATCATATTTTCTATATTCATTTTGATTATATATTTATCAACTCATTGTAATAGATTATTATGATGACACTGTTTGCATAAAGTAAATAAACAATATTTATTGAAGCATTGATACCGTGATGATATAGATAAGCACCTGTATTGAGATTTTGTGCCTTTGTAGTTCTTCAAACAACCGTACGTCGCTAGCGCCATAAGTCAGCCGTAAGTGAGACGGAACTGAGCCGAGACGACCATCGAACACAGCTAATCATATACATATGATCGATGTGAACTCCAACGTAACACAAAAAATGAGATCTCTAGTCATGAATTACATTCAGCATAGAGGTTTGACGAGAAATTTTTCAAGCGCCTCCATCGGAAAAAAAAGCCCTGAAGTGTACCTAAAATTTATTTTGCCCTGTGAATTGGACTGCAGTTCCGTTTTACTTATGGCGCTAGCGTCGTACGGTAATTTGAAAAACTAAGAAGGCACAAAATATCAATACAGGTGCCGATCTATATCATCACTGTGACACTGTCACTGTCAATAAATACTGTTCATGGAGGTGAATAAGGAGTGTAAGCTTTGCTTTTTTACTGAAGCCGACATTTCGGAGTAAATGAGGGCGCTGGGATCGGACTCGAACGACAGTATCACGTGTAATCTTTAATCTTTAAACATAGTTGTACAGCACCCGTATTCAGAGGATGTTCTCATTAGGGCTTTTTTTTCCGATGGCGGCGCTTGTGAACTTTTTATATAGATTTTACATAGAAAAGCTTCACAAGCGCCACCATCGGAAAAAAAACGCCCTAATGAGAACATCCTCTGAATACGGGTGCAGGCTAGAGTGAATGAAAATATTTTGTTCTGTCTTTTTATTTTATCAAGGGCTGAAGTCAGCGCTGCAGCTGGTAGTTTTTCGAACTGACTTACTCCAAAATTTAGGCTTCAGTGACAGCCTATGCTTTAACACAGTAAAAAAGCAAAGTTTACTCTCCTTATTCACCTCCATGATACTGTTGATTGACGAAATAACGATTGTTGTTGTTGTTCGTTGTCGTTTCAAAATTCATTGTTATTTATTAAAACTTTAATTTTGTAATAACAAAATGAGTTCATAATATTATTTTGATTGTTTTCATTTATTTCCTATGTATAAAAGATAAAAAATTATTGTTCAATGGCACAGATAATAATAAGTGGAATAATAAATGAATAAAGTCATACATTTTTTTGATCATGAATTTTCTCTTCGTCATCATCATTTTGGTTCATATCATTTCTCCATCTCCCAAATTTGTATTTTCATTTTTATTTCTTCCATTCACTATTTGCTCTCACCTGAATTATATTTTCTATATTCATGTTGATTATATATTTATTAACTTATTGTAATCGATTATTATGATGACACTGTTTGCATAAAGTGAATAAACAATATTTATTGGGGCATTGATACAGTGATGATATAGATAGGCATCTGTATTGAGATTTTGTGCCTTTTTAGTTCTTCAAATTACCGTACGACGCTAGCGCCATAAGTAAGACGGAACTGCACCCGTATTCAGAGGATGTTCTTATTAGGGCGTTTTTTTTCCGATGGTGGCGTTTGTGAAGCTTCTCTATGCGAAATCTATATAAAAAAAATTTTGTCAAGCGCCATCAGCGGAAAAAAACAGCCCTAATGGAAACAATTTTGCCCCGTGAATACGGGTGTGGAGCCGAGACGACCCATCGAACACGGCTGGTTTGTGAATGGTGTGCAAGAAGACTAGAAATACAGGAGGACGAACATGCCTCAAAAAACCGTATCGCTATGTGATTGCCGCATAATTAAGGGGCGCTAGTAGTACCCCAGTAACGTGCGCAACTTGGATCGCTTTTTTTTACAATGCGCATAATACAAACATACTCTGCACCCGTATTCACGGGGCAAAATTGTTCTCATTAGGGCTGGCGCTGATGAACAAAAACAATATTTTTATATAGAAAAGCTTCACAAACGCCACCATCGGAAAAAAAAACGCCCTAATGAGAACATCCTCTGAATACGGGTGCTGCACCCGTATTCACAGGGCATTACAATTTAGGGCTCTTTTCTTACACTGGCGGCGCTTGTAAAGCTTTTGTATATGAAATCTATATAACAAAAATTTGACAAGTGCCATCAGTGGCAAAAAAAAGCCCTAAATTATATAAAATTTTCCCTGTGAATGAAACGGGTGCTGCAGTCCAATTTACAGGGCAAATTTTTTACAATTTAGGGCTTTTTTTTGCCGTTGGTGGCGTAAAAAGTAAAATTTTTTTTATATAGATTTCATATACAAAAGCTTTACAAGGGCCGCCAGTGGAGGAAAAAAACCCTAAATTGTAATGCTCTGTGAATTGGACTGCTGGCAAACTCTAAATAGAGCATCATACAGCTCTCAGGTTTTTTATAAAAATTACTAATTTATTTGATTGCTATAATAATTTGAAAAACTTTTGACAAATGGGTAAAAAAAATAATAAAACCGAATAAATTAATTTCTTAGCCATTTGCCAATAATATTTTAATTTGTTATGGAAAATATTGCAAAGAAATTAATGTAGACTATAAATTAATTTATTTTGTTTAACCCTTTTCTTAGATTCATTTACAAAATTTATTATAGATCATTTGACCAGACAAGTAAGCAAAATGACTAAGCTATATAATATTTAATTATTTTTTCTCAACCTAATTAATGGAAAGTTTAAAATACTAAAATTTAAAAAAACAAAAAAAAATAGAGTCCATACTTTTTCGACTGATATAGTACACTTGAACAACTACTTAAATTTATAAATTGACAAAAAAATTCATATAATATTAATTTGTTCTTTTACATATAAAACTTAACAAATTTATACGATTGAAATTTAATAAAGATGTCATACAGCCTTATTAACATAATTTTATAGATGAAAAAAAATTATCAACTTATTACAACATAATTGGGTTTGAGAAAAACACTAAAACCAACATTTTTTAAAAATCAAAAATATTGTGTCGAATGGCTGATGAATTATTTAGACCGTGATTTATAATTTATTTGGGATTATCTTTCTCTTGGATACATTTGTCATATTTGATAAATTAAAAAGCTATTGGCAAATAATTCTTAGGAAATGGTGTTGCGAAATAAATTAATTAGTAGTTTCTTCGCATATTTTTTTTCAATTAATTAGTAATTTTTATAAAAATCCTGAGAGCTGTATAATGCTCTATTTAGAGTTTGCCAGTGTATGTTTGTATGATGTGCATTGTAAAACAAAAGCGATACGAGTCGCGCACGTTACCGGAGTACTACTAGCGCCCCTCGATTATACGGCGATCACATGGCGATACGGTTTTCATATACAGCACCCGTATTCACAGGGCAAATTTTATACAATTTAGAGCTTTTTTTTGCCACTGATGGCGCTTATAAATTTTTTTTTATATAGATTTTACATATAAAAGCTCCACGAGCGTCACCGGTGGATGAAAAAAGCCCTAAATTGTAATGCCCTGTGAATACGGGTGCAGGTGAGATAGGGAGTAAGTCCTTCTGCACCCGTATTCAGAGGATGTTCTCATTAGGGCATTTTTTTCCGATGGTGGCGTTTGTGAAGCCTTTCTATATGAAATCTATATAAAAAAAATTTTGTCAAGCGCCATCAGCGGAAAAAAAAGCCCTAATGAGAACAATTTTGTCCCGTGAATACGGGTGCGAGTGCTGTATTTCTAGTCCCTAGCGAAAATGGTGACACCGATCCGACACCAATCCGACAGTCGGTTTGTGCACTGATCTCATACAAAAACGACACAAAACCGACACACGCCTATAAGAATTTCTGAGTCACAAAAATAAATAGTAAGAAGCATTTAAAAAATAAAATATTATGTCTAAAAATTTCTAAATAATATTCTCACAATTTAAGACACATTAGAATTTTTTTTTAATAATTTTTATATTGGAAACTCAATTCTGTTTATGTATTAAAACCGAGGTTAACTGCACCCGTATTCAGAGGATGTTCTCATTAGGGCTTTTTTTTTCCGATGGCGGCGCTTGTGAACTTTTTATATAGATTTTACATAGAAAAGCTTCACAAGCGCCATCTTATCGGGCTCTAATATCATCTGCAGTCAATTTCACAGGGCATTACAATTTAGGGCTTTTTTCCTCCACTGGCGGCGCTTGTGGAGCTTTTATATGTAAAATCTATATAAAAAAAATTTTATATGCGCCATCAGTGCCAAAAAAAAGCCCTAAATTGTATAAAATTTGCCCTGTGAATACGGGTGCTGTACACGACTGTGAGATTTTACAATCCTCACACAATTCCGACACACGACTGTGAGAATTGTAAATCCGACACAATTCCGACACAATTCCGACAGACGTACGACAGTATATTTTTATTTTGTATTTAAAATAAAAAAAGCATTTTATTAATGAAAATTTTTATTCAATATTAAAGTTATAATATTGTAATGATTTTAGGCGTATTAGATTTTTTTTCTTTAAATAAATTTTGACAAAAAAAATAAGTGGAATCGTCTGTGAGAATTTACAATTCTCACACAATTCCGACACACGACTGTGAGAATTGTAAATCCGATAATATCGAGGTAAATTGATTTTTCCAACTGTTAACAAAAAAATGGTCCGTGGATTTTTAAATTCAAAATTGATTACTAATAATTATAGGAACTATTGAAATTAAATCGTAAGTTAATTAATAAATTGATACGTATACTTGGTTTTTCATGAAATAACTCATTGAATCTCATCAATCATGAATTATTCATTCATTCATTTAATCCATGCAGATAAATTGGCGTATTAATAACAAATTATAGAAAAATTATAATAAAATTTTCAACAATGTAATTTTTTTTATTAATTATAAGACCAGAAAATAATAATTAGATTTTCTATTTATTAATAATATTTTATTATACAATACTCAGAAAATATAATAATGAAAATGTGTAATTATTAATCAACATTTTATTGAACCATGGCTATGCAATAATGAATACACAATTCCTCAATTTTTTACTACTGATTATAGTTTCCAATGATTTTGTTATTATCAATTGTCAACTGTCTATTTAAAACTCATAAGTTCACACTCATAAATTCACGGCTAATTAAATTAATACGTATATGTTTGAATATTCTTTGATCTTTGATTGGCTGTGGCCATTCAAGCCGCCATTAAAATTTATTGGTAAGTAGTTTTTCAGTCGGTATATCAACCGATATTTTCGTGACGATATTCCGAACGAAGTGTCTATTGGCACTATTCCGCATGCTCTATAATATAGCATGCTGGTAAATATCCCGCATGCGAGATAAGTGACGGTCAGATAAAAATTTACATTATATAGCATGCGAGTACGTTCAGTATCTTTACCAAAACTTCGATACATCCAAGAAGACTAGAAATACAGGAGGACGAACTTGCCTCAAAAAACCGTTCCGCTATGTGATCGCCGCATAATTGAGGGGCGCTAGTAGTACCACGGTAACGTGCGCGACTTGTATCGCTTTTTTTTTACAATGCGCACAATACAAACATACTGTGACAAACACTAATAGAGCATTATACACATGATGTTTGTCAGAGTATGTTTAGCAGTATTATTATATTCCGCACGTTGTCGAATCACTCGCCCTAACAGGCTGGTTCCTCTCTCAAAGGCGAGATAGGGAGTAAGTCCTCCTGTATTTCTAGTCTTCTTGGATACATCGATAATAATTCGAGGCTACTCGGCAACTGGTGCATGCTATGTGTATAGAGCATGCTATATACATATGTACAAGGCTAGATTTTTTACTTAGCTAGATTTTTCACTTAGCTGTAATTATAGCCAAACAATCGATACATTATTTTACTTATCTAGATTTTTCACTTAGCTAGAATTTTTACTTAGCTAGATTTTTTACTTAGCTAAATTTTTTACTTAGCTGTAATTTGTAGACAAACAATCGATACATTATTTTACTTAGCTAGATTTTTTACTTAGCTAGAATTTTTACTTAGCTAGATTTTTTACTTAGCTAAATTTTTTACTTAGCTAGATTTTTTACTTAGCTGTAATTTGTAGACAAACAATTGATACATTATTTTACTTAGCTAAATTTTTTATTTAGCTAGAATTTTTACTTAGCCATTCAAAACCAAGGTGAGGATAAAAATTATGTAACATGTGGTTAAAGATGGTATACACATATAGCATGGAGGTTTACTTCATGGGGACGTTCCAAAAATCACTCGGAAACCCGGACCGGCGCAGTAGATGAAAAAATATAGAGATAAAATAAACTTAAAAATAACTAGAGGTTACTGTAGATATTGTAAGCAACAAAAACAGCCATATTGCATATGCCATTTACTTTTGTTACTTATTACAGTTGTGAAAAGTATTTTTTATAATTATTATTAATAATTAAACAATAATAATTTATTGTTTTGTGCCTATAAAAATACATGAACAAAAAATCATGTCTACCACAACAAACTATCAAAAATTTTCTATGATCACAATCTTGACCTTCCGAGTTTCCGAGTGATTTTTGGAACGTCCCCCATGTCTCCATGACATATAGCATGTATAGCATGCTCGATAATATAGCCTGCAGTCCAATTCACAGGGCATTACAATTTAGGGCTTTTTTCCTCTACTGGCGGCACTTGTAGAGCTTTTGTATGTGAAATCTATATAAAAAAAAGTTGACAAGCGCCATCACCGGCAAAAAAAAGCCCTAAATTGTAAAAAATTTGCCCTGTGAATTGGATTGCTGCTCTAAATATACATATGTAGCATGCTCTATGCGCATATAGCATGCGCCAGTTGCCGAGTAGCCTCGAATCATTATCGATGTATCGAAGTTTTGGTAAAGATACTGCACCCGTGTTCAGAGGATGTTCTCATTAGGGCTTTTTTTTTCCGATGGCGGCGCTTGTGAACTTTTTATATAGATTTTACTGGATTTTACATAGAAAAGCTTCACAAGCGCCACCATCGGAAAAAAAACGCCCTAATGAGAACATCCTCTGAATACGGGTGCTGAACGCACGGGCATGCTATATAATGTAAATTTTAATCTGACCGTCACTTATCTCGCATGCGGGATATTTACCAGCATGCTATATTATAGAGCATGCGGAATAGTGCCAATAGAAACGTCCTATTCCGAAAGTGATATCGAATATCCGATATTTGACGCTTATCCATATCGAATAAATATATCGTCGATATCGGGTAAAAATATCGGGTCATCCGATATATCGACTGATATCGCACATCCCTATGTAGAGCTGTGAGTCGGTAATTAACCGGTTAATAGCAGGCGGTTAAAATTTTTTCGGTTTTTAACCAAAAAAGAGAGGAGCCTACGCACGAAAAGCTGCGCGTACTTCATACTGTGTATGTATTATTTATTTATTTTCAATAATAAAAATATTAATTTACTATAAATAATATTAACATCAAATATTATTTATTTAATGTTAAAAAAATATACATAATTAAATTATGTTAACGAAAATTCAATCATAGTGTCAACTGAAAAATTTATAAATAAAAAAAGAAAGTGAAAAAGGTAAACATCATAACAACTTTAATTTTTATTGTTATTAAAATTTTTTTAAACATTTTTCTAAAAAATAAGAATTATCAGTGATAATAAATTTCAAATAATTATATAACAATTAATATTATTGATGGGTATGTCATATCCAGTTCAGAGAGACTTATTTATTGTAAAAAGGAAATGTAAAAAGTGAGGTTAAACCCAGAGTTGACAATCTACATTTTTGTTGTTGATATGTCATATATGTAAGTAAAAAAAGTAATTAAATTTAGTTCAAAGAATAACAGTCTATATATTTTATATATACCAATTTTAACAATGGGTTGTTTCCGAATCTGAGATTTGAAAACATTTTAATGTTGTTGCAAATACAAGACTGTACCCGTATTCAGAGGATGTTCTCATTAGGGCTTTTTTTCCGATGGCGGCGCTTGTGAACTTTTGATATAGATTTTACATGGAAAAGCTTCACAAGCGCCACCATCGGAAAAAAACGCCCTAATGAGAACATCCTCTGAATACGGGTGCAGGAAGTTGTAAATATTGTGGAAAAAAATATGTTTCAAATGTTGGTAGAATGATGAAGCATTCTGCTCAAGAATGTCAAAATTGTGATGAAATTAAAACAAATTTTATAGAAATGATTGTGCCAAAAAACAAACCTGAAGTCAGACAATCATCTGAGCAAGTTGTAGCACTGATTACAAAGAACAAAACAACTCAAAACGAAGGCTCAATTGACAAGTTTATTGATACTAAAATGTTCAAAGAAAATCATGATAAATTAACTGCTTCTTTTGCACGAGCAGTATATGCCAGTGCTTGTCCATTGTCTTCTTATGATAACCCGTACTGGGTTAATCAACCATCAACATCTGCTGCTTGTGAAAGAAATTGGAAAGACTTTGCAAATCTTCATACAAAAAAAAAGAAACTCTTCATTAATTGATCGTTCTCAAAAACTTGTTAGTATCAAACACAATTTACCACTTGTTGAACCTGCTCGATCAACAAAATCATCAGTAGGAAAAAAATCATTAGCAACAAACAATGATACAAGTTTTGAAGAATTTGTTGGAGAATTATAAGATGATGATGATGATGACGATAATGATGATGATAATGATGAAATATCTGATTGGGAAGATGAAGTTTGGGACGATTGTTTTCTTTATGATGATGAGAAGTGAAAATTGAAATTTAATTTAATTGTGGACCAAAAATTTAATTAGTTTTTCAAAGTGAGGAGCTTAAATTATCATTATTGTACTCAATAAAGGGTTACAAGTTATAACTTTCATGCGAAGTTCAAAGTACACCAAAAATTAATCATATAAAATTTAAAAATATATCTAGTTTTCAGTTGAGTATCTCTTTTTTTTTTCTCATGAGCAAATCGCTTCTTTTTTGTTTTTTGTTTTTCATTTCTATTTTTATCCTTTTATTTTTTTTTTTCAAGGACAAATTGCTAGTGCAAAATATTGACAAACTAATGTCAAAATAAAAATAAAAAGCTTTATTATTTTTTAACAAGTTCATGGTATAAAAAAATATAAAAAACGTTAAAATATGGTATAATTATAAATTTATATTATTTTACTTGTTACAATATTATTGTATAATATTGAAAATTTTATTAGTCTTAATTTTTCTTCCATTCATTGTTACTAATAAATATAATATATGGAATCTACAGGTCTTGGTAATAGTATTCCCAATCATTATTATTTTTTGTATTTATTTTTATTTTCAGATGTATCATTAAAATTTTTTTTTTAACCCGACTTCTATATGGATAACTCAAATATTATATTTTTTTTGTTTATAACAATTTATTTAATTATAATGATTTATTCTTGTATTATTAAAAATTACTTATATTAATAATATTATAATAATATTAATATATAATAATATTATATATACAATTATAATATAAGTCTCTGATTTTGGACCTATCATGAAGCTTTAAATTTTGCGCATGCCCGTCGATGCCCCGCCGCCGTTTGTTTTTAAACCGGTTATTAACCGTCGAAAAAATAAATGACCGGCTAATTAACAGCTCTAGGTAACCCGTATAAATAACGTAAATATATGGGCGTAAGTTACCGATAGATAAGAAATATGGGGGTAATTTACCAAGTTACTATTTTGTACGGTTTTACCCGTAGTTTTTAAAATATCCTTATATTAAATGTTTCCTTACACTGTCATTGCATACCTTGCAAAATTAAAATACGGATTTTTGAATTTTAATACAAACACCAAAATAAATTATTTACGTTTTTGAGAAAATTTTTATATTTTTTTACTTATTATAAATTATTGTAAAATTGAAATTATTTTTTCTTTAGTATTGAATAATACTATATATTCAATTAATTTATAATTATGAATATATTCAACGAAATTATGATACTAAAAGAGAGTAGTACATATATATTTTATAATACCACTGTGCCTTTTTACAGTATGGGAAATTGGGCATAACTATTTTTTTTTTATTTTTTTTTTTAATTGTACCCATTCAAAACGATGAATTAATAAGCAAGCTTTACACTCGAGATATATCTCTTTTTGAACAAATTTATAAATCTCACAAAATCTCTGTCCATCCATTTTATTTTTCTAATAACTCTTTCTACTACAAAGAAAGGATCGCATCTTCGAAAAATTGTTTCACATTCAAAATGTGAATACAGGTGCTGGGGTGCGTTCCCTGCAGTCCAATTCACAGGGCAAATTTTTCACAATTTAGGGCTTCTTTTTGCCGCTGATAGCGCTTGTAAATTTTTTTTTATATAGATTTTACATACAAAAGCTTTACAAGCGCTGCCAGTGGAGGAAAAAAGCCCTAAATTGTAATGCTCTGTGAATTGGACTGCAGGGCACCCAGTCCGTACGAAGTTCAAAATGGCGACGAAAAAAATAAAAATCATAATAGTAGTAAAAGTTACTATGATACATCACTATAGCCAAAAAAAAGGCCAGAGATTTATAAAAATTCAAAATATTAAGTATTACCATTTTTTCAAGGTTTTATATGACAGAGTTTCTATTTAGTTATTCCAAATCTGTCAAATAAATTGGCTAATGACAAATTTTATCAGATTGTTGATAAACGAAAAAAATCAGGGGTACTATTCTTGGTCCTGTTTTGCGGAAGTTATTGCAGCACCCGTATTTAGAGGATGTTCTCATTAGGGCGTTTTTTTTCCGATGGTGGCGCTTGTGAAGCTTTTCTATGTAAAATCTATATAAAAAGTTCACAAGCGCCGCCATCGGAAAAAAAGCCCTAATGAGAACATCCTCTGAATACGGGTGCTGGTCCCGCAATAACGATTCGCCGACAAGAAATTTTAGTCGCGATAGAAAAAGATGAAGGCGCTTGTTGTTGCTTTCATGTGAAGCTGCCATAGTGGTATGCAAATGCAAAAATATGGTAGCTGTATTTCGAGCGAAATCAATCCACCACTTACGCTATATGCTATGACGTACGGTTGTTTGAAGAATCAGGCGGCATGTCCCAATACAGGTGCCTATCTATATCATCACTGTAAATAAACAATATTTATTGGGGCAATCATACAGTGATGATATAGATAGGCACCTGTATTGAGATTTTGTGCCTTTGTAGTTCTTCAAACAACCGTACGTCGCTAGCGCCATAAGTGAGCCGTAAGTGAGACGGAACTGAGCCGAGACGACCATCGAACACAGCTGGTAAAAGCAACAAAAAGCCTCTTCATGTTTTTCTATCGCGACTAATATTTCTTGTCGGCGAATCGTTATATTGCGGGACCCGCAAAAACTTCCTCAATACGGGACCAAGAATAGCACCCCAGATCTACCACAGCAAATCATGATCAACTCCGCCATTTTGAAATTCGTACGGACTGCACCCGTATTCAGAGGATGTTCTCATTAGGGCGCATTTTTTCCGATGGTGGCGTTTGTGAAGCTTTTCTATATGAAATCTATATAAAAAAAATTTTGTCAAGCGCCATCAGCTAAAAAAAAAAGCACTAATGAGAAGAAGCCCTTATGACAGATTGACACAGATTGACAGATGCAGACAGGTACGTAGCTAGAGTCACGACGCCAGAAGGCCGTGAGAATAACAAAAATAAATTGCGCTAAAACTTATTGCGCATGTAAATAATTAATTTTGTAATTACTCATCGAAAATAATTAATTAAAATTATTTAGACAATTTACTAAACTCCAATATTGATTGACTAAACTTAATTGAGCGATGTCCTATCGAATAAAACCATAATTTTAATTTTTCCATAACACTGCCAGCTAACTATATGTTCACTTTTAATTAGCAATTACCAAATTAACTATTGTTTACTAAACTCTAATTTTAATTAACTAAACTTGACCAAACTCTAATCTATCCAGCAGGCAATAAATGAAGTAATTACCAAATTTTTTCCAACTAAGTATATTGAGCCGTCCTCAAGCCATGTGAAATCTATACTTCTCACGCTTTCAGCAGTCCAATTCACAGCACCCGTATTCACAGAGCAAATTTTATACAATTTAGAGCTTTTTTTTGCCACTGATGTCGCTTATAAATTTTTTTTTATATAGATTTTACATATAAAAGCTTCACAAGCGCCACCGGTGGAAGAAAAAAGCTCTAAATTGTAATGTCCTGTGAATACGGCAGTCCAATTCATGGGGCAAATTTTTTACAATTTAGGGCTTTTTTTTGCCGCTGATGGCGCTTGTAAAAATTTTTTTTATATAGATTTTACATACAAAAGCTTCACAAGCGCTGTGAGTGGTGAAAAAAAGCCCTAAATTGTAATGCCCTGTGAATTGGACTGCGGGTGCTGCACCCGTATTCAGAGGATGTTCTTATTAGGGCTTTTTTTCCGATGGCGGCGCTTCAAAAACTTTTTGTCAGAGTTCTGTATGAATCGTATTCTATGACAAGAGGGGTGCATTCCTTTAATAAAAAATTTTTTTTCGCTTTGCGATTTCACCCTGTAATACCGACTAAAAAATAGAAACAGAAACAACGACAAAAGTGATAAGAATTTATAGGTGTTCGAAATTATTCACACCGAGCGTGGCGGCATGGTAGGCAGGCGAAAGCGCTAGGTGCCAGGAGTCATTTGAAGAAACTTTAGTAACTAAAATTTACTAAAACATTCGTTATTTTCAGTCATTGTGTTTATTTTGTTAATTTAATAATTTTTTCTCAGACGCAAGAACAAATTACCAATTAATAATAATGAAAGAGAGCGAAAGAACTGGAAAAAACGAATAGCAATAAATAAATAGTAAATTTTAGTTACTACAGTTTCTTCAAATGACCGCAAAACGCTAGCGCTTCCTTGCATACGCTCCGTGCATACGCTCGGTGTGAAAAGTGAACGAACACACCTTATGTAATTCTCCAGACTTTGAACATTTACGATAATATCCTGTGCAACTTATGTGACAATAACAAGCAATTACAACTAGTAAATTCTCTTTTTATTTCAGTTTGTCATAAATATTGAACAGTCATTTAGGTAATTTTTTCAATAATTGAAAGCCAAAAGAAACAATGTCATGTGCTAGTACTGCCACTACAAGAAACAGCTTTTTCCTATAGAATTTTGGTCGGTATTACAGGGCGAAATTGCAGAGCGAAAAAAAAATTTTTATTAAAGAAATGCACCCGAGAGCTCATTTTCATGCTGCCGAGCTAGGGTTCACATCGATATATATATATACTATTTAGGACAATGATGACAAGAAAGTTAATTTTTTTTTTAAATCAATTTGATAAAAATACATTTTTATTTTTTTTTAACACCTAAAATAAAAAAAATATCTTGTTTAAAACCTAAATTTTTCTGAAAACTGTTGCTCACTCATATATTCAATAGGATCAGACATATTGCGAATATTATTGTTTAAACTTATATTAATTCATCTTAATCTCCCTGGAATATTCATTTTGTCCTTCTCTATTTCTATTTTTGTTTGCAACAGTAACAACAATCAACTTGAAAATTTGACAGCTTTATTTGTTTACATCCTTAATAGGGTTATGGTGCTTAAAATCATCAAAACATGTCGTATATACATCGATCTGAACCCTAGCTTGGCTCTCTTGTCATAGAGTACATTTCATAAAGAACTCTGACAAAAAGTTTTTAAAGCGCTGCCATCGGAAAAAAAGCCCTCATGAGAACATCCTCTAAATACAGGTGCTGTACCGGCAGTCCAATCGACAGGGCAAATTTTTTACAATTTAGGGCTTTCTTTTGCCGGTGATGGCGCTTGTAAAATTTTTTTTATATAGATTTCATATACAAAAGCTCCACAAGCGCCGCCAGTGGAGGAAAAAAGCCTTAAATTGTAATGCCCTGTGAATTGGACTGCGGGGATAACATGAAAACGCTCGAAAGCGTTTGATATAGTCGTTTGATGGGAACCATTGAAAAAGATACAAATAAAGCCATAAATTAAGGTGAATTTCCACAAAAAAGTTATCATTGTCGCCGGAGATGACTGAGGGGATAATTATGTCGAGAACAGCTATCCCGCACCCGTATTCACGGGGCAAAATTGTTCTCATTAGGGCTTTTTTTTTCCGCTGATGGCGCTTGACAAAATTTTTTTTATATAGATTTCATATAGAAAAGCTTTCACATCGGAAAAAAAACGCCCTAATGAGAACATCTTCTGAATACGGGTGCAGCACCACTGAAATATAATGAAACGGGAAGCCGAACTTAGCGTCGCCGAGAGAGAGATTCGATGGATGGGCATTTGTCCTTGTCGGTACAGTCACGTCAACTAAAGTTTACATTACAATTTAGGGCTTTTTTTCACCACTCACGGCGCTTGTGAAGCTTTTGTATGTAAAATCTATATAAAAAAAATTTTTACAAGCGCCATCACCGGCAAAAAAAAGCCCTAAATTGTAAAAAATTTGCCCTGTGAATTGGACTGCTGAAATATAATGTAACTTTTATATCGTGTAGTACTAGTTTGTTTTAACGATGACTGTACAAGATTTAATGTGCGCATGCGTGAGTGAGAGGGAACACTATCCAATATATTGCTATCTCTAGCGACACTCCGTGCATTGGCGAAGCATAGGAGTTCACCTTCCAGCACCCGTATTCAGAGGATGTTCTCATTAGGGCTTTTTTTTCCGATGGCGGCGCTTGTGAACTTTTTATATAGATTTTACATAGAAAAGCTTCACAAGCGCCGCCATCGGAAAAAAAAAGCCCTAATGAGAACATCCTCTGAATACGGGTGCAGCACCCGTATTCACGGGGCAAAATTGTTCTCATTAGGGCTTTCTTTTCCGCTGTTGGCGCTTGACAAAATTTTTTTTATATAGATTTCACATAGAAAAGCTTCACAAACGCCACCATCGGAAAAAAAACGCCTTAATGAGAACAGCCTCTGAATACGGGTGCGGTTTTATTATATTTCAGTGTGCAGCACCCGTATTCACAGCGCAAATTTTATACAATTTAGGGCTTTTTTTTGCCACTGATGGCGCTTGTCAAATTTTTTTTATATAGATTTCACATACAGAAGCTTCACAAGCGCCGCCTTAAATTGTAATGCCCTGCGAATACGGAAAAGGGAGGCATTACAATTGTATTTCTTTCCTCTACTGGTGGCGCTTGTAAAGCTATTGTATGTGAAATCTATACAAAAAAATGTCCTAAATTGTATAAAATTTGCTTAGGAGTACGTTCTAAAACCTTCGTTCAGTTCGGTATATCAAGATGGCGGATTTCAGTGTTTTTTTTGCCATTTTTTTTATCGCAATAGAAGTTAATCACACATACCTATTATAATCAATAGAATAAATTAGATTAGAATAAAAAATAACCAACTAATATTATTTTCCTTTCTCTACTAAAAAATAAAAATACATCAACTGATAAAGAAAAGTTTATAGGGGGTTTAAAATTTTCATATATTTGATTTGAATCGCTGCCATCTTGATATACCGAACCGAACAAGATTTTCGAACGTACCCCTGTGAATACGAGTGCGATGTAAGCTGTGTTCGATGGTCGTCTCGGCTCAGTTCCGTCTCACTTACGGCTCAGTTATGGCGCTAGCGACGTACGGTTGTTTGAAGAACTACAAAGGCACAAAATCTCAATTGATCTCAATACAGGTGCCTATCTATATCATCACTGCACCCGTATTCACAGGGCATTACAATTTAGGGCTTTTTTCATCTGCTGGAGGCGCTTGTGGAGCTTTTATATGTAAAATATATATAAAAAAAATTTTATAAGCGCCATCAGTGGCAAAAAAAAGCTCTAAATTGTATAAAATTTGCCTTGTGAATACGGGTGCTGTATCAATGCCCCAATAAATATTGTTGAATGTTGATTGACGAAATCAGACGAAATGACGATTGTTGTTGTTGTTCGTTGTCGTTTCAAAATTTATTGTTATTTATTAAAACTTTAATTTTGTAATAACAAAATGAGTTCATAATATTATTTTGATTGTTTTCATCTATTTCCTATGTATGAAAGATAAAAAATTATTGTTCAATAGCACAGATAATAATTCCATCTCCAAAATTTGTATTTTCATTTTTATTTCTTTCATTCACTATTTGCTCTCACCTGAATTATATTTTCTATATTCATTTTGATTATATATTTATCAACTCATTGTAATAGATTATTATGATGACACTGTTTGCATAAAGTAAATAAACAATAGCTGTGTTCGATGGTCGTCTCGGCTCAGCAGTCCAATTCACGGGGCAAATTTTTTACAATTTAGGGCTTTTTTTTGCCGCTGATGGCGCTTGTAAAAATTTTTTTTATATAGATTTTACATACAAAAGCTTCACAAGCGCTGTGAGTGGTGAAAAAAAGCCCTAAATTGTAATGCCCTGTGAATTGGACTGCAGTTCCGTCTCACTTACGGCTGACTTATGGCGCTAGCGACGTACGGTTGTTTGAAGAACTACAAAGGCACAAAATCTCAATACAGGTGCCTATCTATATCATCACTGTAAATAAACAATATTTATTGGGGCATTAATACACCTCCACAGCTATTAGCTGTGTTCGATGGTCGTCTCGGCTCAGTTCCGTCTCACTTATGGCTCACTTATGGCGCTAGCGACGTACGGTTGTTTGAAGAACTACAAAGGCACAAAATCTCAATACAGGTGCTTATCTATATCATCACTGTATTAATGCCCCAATAAATATTGTTTATTTACAGTGATGATATAGATAGGCACCTGTATTAATTGTGCTGCTTCAAACAACTTCACGTCGCTAGCGCCATAGTCAGCAAGTGAACGGAACTGAACCGGCGACCATCAACTTGTTTATTGAAGCATTGATACAGTGATGATATAGATAGGCACCTGTATTGAGATCAATTGAGATTTTGTGCCTTTGTAGTTCTTCAAACAACCGTACGTCGCTAGCGCCATAAGTGAGCCGTAAGTGAGACGGAACTGAGCCGAGACGACCATCGAACACAGCTGTAGATATCCATCAAAAAAATATCGACAAATCAGCTGAAAAAAAATCGGCTAAAAGTAGCCGACATATATCGGTATATCGCCGAAAATCACACATCTCTACTTGTCCGTACTTTGAGAGTTTGAACTTAAAAAACCGCACCTACCTTTGCTACCTGTTTAGACGATAAGCCGAAAAGTGTTTATAATCTTATCCTTAATAATTTCGTATGAAGTTTTCGCTTTTTGTTGTATTCAGCGATCAACTTATAAATACATTGGTAAGTGAGAAAGAAATATTAGGTCAATTTTCACTTCTTGACCGAAATTTTGAGAAAACTTTTGTTTTTTCTTTTACAGTCGTGATGGTAAATAGTTTCTCAGTTTTAAATCGTTGTCCGACCCGTTTTTCATTATAAGTTCGACCCGTAATATATTTTTATTTTTATTCTTTATACGATCAGTCTCATTAATTCATACCGTTAATGTCATAAATCGAATTATCAAAATTATTCTACTCTAAATGATTGTTGTTGATTTCATACCATTTTGATAAGGTTATAATTCAATGTGAAAGAAAAAAGTTCCATGGGAATATTTTAGGTTTTGAATGTATGTTATGGATATGAACGCTTATCGTATTAAGAATTTTTATATTAACATATCTTTATACATATTGTGGACAGTTGATTCCCTGGCGAAACTTGCAGTATCGCACTCACCGCCCGGGCGATAGCAAAAGCGGAGTAATACCAGAGACAATAAAAAATGCAATACAAATATTAACAAACTTTATTACTACCTCTGCATGCAAATATTATCAAAACAAAACATTATTAAAATAATTTTTAAACGTAATATTTTTAATTAAAAAACAAGAGATCGAAACGTTGACAAGTTTTGACTTTTGGAGAATGAAGATTGCGCTCGAAGGGAGCTCCCTACCTAAGATCAAACTCCAAAATCATTAGCAATAGCGATAGCATATCAAAAACTTTTTCAGGCTTATGATCAATTCTTATATTTATAAAACTATAATATTGAAGGATAAACAAAATGAAATGATTTAATGTTAAGCTATTTCCGGCGTTATTAGCGGTATCAATTAGTGCGGATCAGTGTTGGGTAAAAGGTTGATTTTAGGTGTGTTCGTTCACTATTCACACCGAGCGTATGCACGGAGCGTATGCAAGGAAGCGCTAGAGTTTTGCGGTCATTTGAAGAAACTTTAGTAACTAAAATTTACTAAAACATTCGTTATTTTCAGTCATTGTGTTAATTTTGTTAATTTAATTATTTTTTCTCAGACGCAAGAACAAATTACCAATTAATAATAATGAAAGAGAGCGAAAGAACTGGAAAAAACGAATAGCAATAAATAAATAGTAAATGGCAATATTACGATATCCGTGGCGACAAAATATGACAGCTGAAATTAGAACGTCTTTTCGAGAGAAAAATAATGGCCGCGACAGAATTTCGATATCTCGAATACTTTTCGAGATATCGAGGGCCCAAGATATCGAACTTTTTTTTTTTGTTATTTTTTTTTAAAATAAATGGTATATAAAATAATTACTTTCAAGATCGTTTTTGGTAGTATTTTTCACGAGGAATAAGATGGATTAAACAGCAATATCGTATCTTTAATATTTTTCGAGATATTGAGCTTTAAAAGTGAAAAATATCGAAATTTGTTACTAATTTTTTATCATTTTGCTATTTTTCACTATTAATAAATTTAAAAAAAAATAAATTTATGAATGATTTTAGTAGTATTTTTTACGAGGAAAACAATGGTGATAATAGAAATTACGTGAAATATCTAGCAAAGGAAAAGATGTAGCTAAGGAAAAGAGGTAGCTAAGTAAAATATTTAGCTAAGTAAAATATTTAGCTAAGTGAAAAATTAAGCTGGTAAAATTATGTAGGTATTGTGTGTTTGGCTAAAATTGAGACTACGTGAAATATCTAGCTAAGGAAATAATGTAGCTAAGTAAAATATTTAGCTGAATGAAAAATTAAGCTGGTAAAATTATGTAGGTATTGTGTGTTTGGCTAAAATTGAGACTACGTAAAATATCTAGCTAAGGAAAAGATGGAGCTAAGGAAAAAATGTAGCTAACTAAAATATTTAGCTGAGTGAAAAATTAAGCTGGTAAAATTATGTAGGTATTGTGTGTTTGGCTAAAATTGAGACTACGTAAAATATTTAGCTAAGTGAAATATTTAGCTAAGTAAAAGATGTAGCTAAATAAAATTTTCAGCTACGTAAAAAAAGTAGCGACTAATCATTTTTCTTTATCCAAGTCCAAGCGTAACTATGAAATCTAGTTTTTTCTGGTGACATTTCGTTATTATATAAATATATCGATATTTTGAATTTTCAATAATTAATATTTCAAAAACTATTAGAGATATTGAATTTCTATTATCACCATTGTTTTCCTCGTAAAAAATACTACTGAAATCATTAATAAATTTATTTTTTTTTAAATTTATTTATAGTGAAAAATAGCAAAATAATAAAAAATTAGTAAAAAATTTCGATATTTTTCACCTTTAAAGCTTAATATCTCGAAAAATATTAAAGATACGATATTGCTGTTTAATCCATATTATTCCTCGTAAAAAATACTATTAAAATCGATCTTAAAATTAATTTTTTTATATACCATTTATTTATAAAAAAAATAACAAAAAAAAAAAATTCGATATCTTGGACCCTCGATATCTCGAAAAGTATTCGAGATATCGAAATTCTGTTGCGGCCATTATTTTTGTCTCGAAAAGACGTTCTAATTTCAGCTGTCACATTTTGTCGCCACGGATATCGTAATATTGCCCTCGGTGTGAAAAGTGAACGAACACACCTATTTAAGCTTATTTATACTGTCGGACATATAGTATAATACTGTCTGAAAGTATGAAACTCAGAAACGCCTTCTACGACATCAGGGAGGCTATTCTCGAATTCATACGAGTCGACTCGTTCGCACGGATCGAGGTCCGTGGACGGTTCTTGCCTTGAGTAGAGATGTGAGATCAGTTCACGGACCTCGGTCCGTGTGAACGTGTGAACGAGTCGACTCGTATGAATTCGAGAATAGCCCCCCTGAACTTTCACTGCTCAAACTCACGACAGTTAAGCTAGAGTGGGTATAATCAGAGTGGTGCCAATAGCGGGTTCAGGTCCGCCATATCCTGATTTTTGTATGTAGTTGGTATAGGAGAGTGACGTCACTTCAGGGCAGCTTTTCGCCTTTGGCACCACTCTGCTTATACCCACTCTAAGTTAAGCGGATTCATTACGCTGCAGACAATCAGCATTTTTTCAACATAGTCCTCGGCGGCCATTTTCTAGTAAATTTCTAGTTAGATATAGTGACACAAGTGCTATGGCATAGAACTTGGTCGAAAAACTATGCTAGTGGCCACATGCCTTAAGGAGGTTATACACAAATTACTCTTTTTTTAAAAAATATAATGAGAATGTTCTGAAATTTTGTATACAAGTAGATCTTTTCATTCTGAATACAACGGTATAATTATTTTCTTATGTTGATCGGTTAAATTTTTTGTAATTAATTATTGAAAATAATATTTAACATTGGCTCTTATGGAGATTTCAACCATTTTTTTCGGATAGAAAAAATGATGAAAAAGTCTTGAAAAAAATCACACATATACTAGAAACCGAGTTTTATTAATTGCGCGAAAAATTTTCATATGTTGATCGATCAATTAATGAGAAATTAATTATAAACTTGACAAAAATTAGATGTGGCAACGTATGGCATGTTCAAACACACACACATATCCGCAATCCCATATATTGTATACGGGGCGCAGGCGCTTTACACTTTATTATTTTACAGTGTAGCCAAGTTTCACATGAGACTGTGACGTCAGAAGCTCCCCGCAACATCCGCAATGAATTTGTGTATAACCTCCTTAAGATTTCTATAGCGTGGAGACCAGTGATGGGTAAATGGTCGATTTTTGAGGTTTCATACACTTACAGTAAGATACTGTAAGAAACTGTAAGATACCTCTGACGCCATTTTGAACATTCTTATTGACTGTCGACTCGACAATTAGTTCTTATTGCTCGATATATATTGGTACATGTAATTTATTTGTTATATAAATATATATAATATCAAGGAAAACCAGTTTTAAGGAATTAATGTTGCTTGAAACATAATTTTTTGGCAACATTAATTCCTTAGCTCCATCTTTTCCTTAGCTACTGCTTTTCCTCGGACATTTTCTATTTATATTAAATAAATAATATACATGTCATTTTATTTTTTAAAAATAAAAATGTCCAAAAAATACATATAAATTTATTTTTAAATAATACAAATGTCCAAGAAAAAGCAGTAGCTAAGAAAAGGATGTAGCTAAGGAATTAAGGTTGCCAAAAAATTATGTTTCAAAGAAATAATGTTGCTTAAAATATAAATCTTTGGCAACCTTAATTCCTTATTCTATTAACTACTGCTTTTCCTCGGACATTTTTATTTATTTTATGAATAAAATACATGTAAATTTATTTTTTAAAAATACAAATGTCCAAGGAAAAGCAGTAGCTAAGAAAAAGATGTAGCTAAGAAATGAATGTTGCCAAAAAATTATGTTTTAAGGAATTAATGTTGCTTTAATTCTAAATAACTAATTTTTTAAATAAATAAAAATCCCAAGGAAAAATAGTAGCTAAGGAAAAGATGGAGCTAAGGAATTACAGTTGCCAAAGAAATTCTTTTTTAAGCAACATTAATTCCTTAGCCACATCTTTTCCTTAGCTAGATTTTTATTTATTTAATAAATGAATTACATGTATTTATCGGATAAAAAAAAATTGTAGCACGAAGGTTCCACTTTTATTCGTAGGAGGCGCTGGGAACGCAATGTAAGATACCTCGATGTATGAAACCGATGATGTAAGATACGGTATCTTACATGGTATCTTACACCACGGTATCTTACCTACCCAACACTGGTGGAGACACCTCTTTACGAACGTCTGGAGTTACGGTCAGTGTTAACTTATCCCCACCAACTCTAACCTCACCCAAATGCCATTACGAACATATGTTTATTACGTCTATATTGCGCATAGAGCTCGATTTTGCTGATTGCTCAAACGGTGCAGACAATCTCTCTGTCGCAGTCTTTGGAAGCTTTAAGCAATGACAAGAGTGGGGATTCGGCAGAACTCGGCTTACATGCATGCGCAATGAATTTTTGTGTATTATTTCTGTGTTTAAATATATGATGCATATGCTATTACTATTAACAGATTGATGTTTCCTTGGGTGCATTCCTTTAATAAAAAATTTTTTTTCGTTTTGCAATTTCGCCCTGTAATACCGACTAAAAACTAGAAACAGAAAAAACGACAAAAGTGATAAATTTCTCTATGCAATATTCCAGGCTTTACAGTTTACGATAATGTGTGGTATGAGCTATGTGACAATAACAAACAATCACAACAAGTCAATTTTCTATTAATTTCAGTTTGTTATAAACATTGAACAGTTATCCATCTAATCAAGGTCTGTAGATTAATAAGACGGCTGGGATCAGGGAGGCTATTCTCGAATTCATTCGAGTCGACTCGTTCACACAGCACCCGTATTCACAGGGCAAATTTTATACAATTTAGGGCTTTTTTTTGCCACTGATGGCGCTTATAAAATTTTTTTTATATAGATTTTACATATAAAAGCTCTACAAGCGCCACCGGTGGATGAAAAAAGCCCTAAATTGTAATGCCCTGTGAATACGGGTGCGGATCGAGGTCCGTGGACGGATCTTGCCTTGAGTAGAGATGGGAGATCCGTTCACGGACCTCGGTCCGTGTGAACGAGTCGACTCGTATGAATTCGAGAATAGCCCCCCAGGTCGTCGCACAAGCACCATACATGGCCGACTTTTAGGCGCACATTATTTAAACCATCTTTATAGCTTACATCTGGTCTATAACAGAAACAGTATATAACAAGAAGTTAACACTTAATTTTTTTCAATTAATAATTAATTAAATATTCTGAAAAATTGACAAAGTTAGCAGACAGTTTAATATAAATAGTTATAAAAAAGTGAAACAAAAGTTACTCGAAAAATATAATTTTTTCTTTTTTAATATAAAAATAAAATAATCGAATACAATTTTTTATCTGACAACAAAATATATTTTTCTGGCTTCAGTAGGCTTTTGCCTGTCGCATACTATGAATAAGTAAATAAAATAACTCAATTGAAAGGTTTTTTAAAAATGGACAATTTTTCGAATACATTAAGAAGCTTGTTAAACTTGTTTTTAATTTTTTCTCGTTGTCTTTCTGACTGTATCCTTTTTTCTTATTCAACTCGTAATTCACAGTCTAAACTAATATTTATTTTCTTTAAGCTTTCTACTTCCTAGTTTAAACTCGAAATTTCATTGTGATAAAGACGATGTTGATTTTGAAGCATGAAATTAAATTTAATAACTCCTTTATTATATTTTTTCATCATTTCTGCTTGTAATTCATCAGCAAGAATTGATAAAAAACTGTTGAAAGTATCAGGATAAATATTATGAGTAAAAATTGATACTAAATGATCCTCATCTAAGTTTACTAGTGGCAATTCAATCTGCTGCTTATCACTATCGGTAAAGATTTGGTATTATTAGACTTTGGTAACTTGAATAAACTCTTTTTGTTGTCAGTGGTATATTCATCAATAATTACATCAAGCAATGGTCTGGAAAAAGATTCACCTAAGTTTATTGTTGGCAACTGTTTTAGTGATTCAAATGAACATTATGTACTAAAAAAAAATAACTATTGATATTTTTTTATCAAGACAACTTTAAGGTTGCTTATAAATAATTAAATCGTCACTCAATTTTTTTTTTTTTTGGCTCATTTTTCAAATGAAATAAATATCTATACTCTCAATTTTTTTCAATTTTTTCTGACGTCGTTTTTTTGAGATAATTAATGTCAAAGTTGACAACTTTTATACGCGAGGATAGGACTATAAGTTGATATACCGTACATTTTTATTTTTAACGAGTTCGTTTTTCACTAAAAAATTTTCAAATTACTATCAAATTGTAGTGCTCGACAAGACGAATACGATAAAAAAATTTGAATTTTTTCTGACGTTGATTTTTAAAGATATTTAATGTTAAATTTTTAAATTTTCGTCTTTCTCGCAACGAGAGGACATGAGAGAATTGCGATCCGGCAACACTGCTCTCTTGTCCTTGTTTACTTTTCACTTGCCGAGCGGGATGTTATACACCAACGTGACATACACAATGATGCACTGTAGTAGTGGTAGTATATAAAAAAATACAGTGTCTCACAATTTCCATTTTGCTTGCTGGAATAGTGTTGGTGCCTATCTGTTTACACACACACTACGATTTTTAAGGCAAAAGCGTAACAAAATTTTTAAAGAGGGGCCACAAAATAAACGTAGTGGTATACGAGTCCTCCGAGCCTAAATAATAGTACGACTATGTCCCTTGTAAGCAACCTTAATATAAGTTAAAATTCAATGTTTATTCTTACTCACGTTACTTTTATTTTGGTGGATTTTACTCAAATAATTTATCAAAACATCATCAAACAAAGTTGGTATTGCATTTGGTTTTAATTTTTTTTGAGCCATCCTGACGATGTTGTTCATATTGAGATTCATCATAATGGATTTTCATAAATATATCTGTGAATATCAATATTTTTTAACTAGTAAACTAATAATTTTGATCAGAAAAAAGAAAATTATGTAAAGAAATAAACTTACCTCACATAACCTTGAGCTTGGTTTTATTTGGCTCACACCAGCCCCAGTAGATCATTTTCGACGACGATCTGAATCTCTGGGGAAAGCAACCGATCGCACAACATACCGATCGTACAATATTTATTCAATAAATAAATGATTAAATTTTCAATTGGAAATTTTTTTGACATGCCATACACTGTTTGTTTACATTATGTGGTAAACATTAGTAGTGGGGAATAGCACCAAACATGGCTGACCGCGCAGGCGCACTGAGTCATGCGACGACCTGATCCCAGCACCCGTATTCAGAGGATGTTCTCATTAAGGCGTTTTTTTTCCGATGGTGGCGCTTGTGAAGCTTTTCTATGTAAAATCTATATAAAAAGTTCACAAGCGCCGCCATCGGAAACATCCTCTGAATCTGAATCAGTATATCTTATTAATCTACAGACCTTGCATCTAATAATTGGAAGCCAAAAAAAATAATGTCATGTGCCAGTACTGCCACTACACGAAACAGCTTTTTCCTATAAAATTTTGGCCGGTATTACAGGGCGAAATTGCAAAACGAAAAAAAATTTTTTATTAAAGGAATGCACCCCTTATTTTTGATGGCTATTATAGGTTATATATCGTATAGATATTAAAATAACGATTCATTCTAAAATTTATTAATATCAATCAATAAAGCTCGTCAAGGAGAAAAAAATGTTTCGATAAAAATTTAGATAATAATTTATGAATTTCAATGTATATTTTTTTTTTTCAAATATAATAATGGCAGTCGATAAAACTTTTCGAGTAAAAAAGTAAGTCTCGGGATAACTTGCGTATAATAATGTCGAGAATAGCTATCCTGGTCTCTAGTCTTCTTAAAATAGACATATTGTTTATACACTCATCTCACGTATGAAGAAACTTGTGTATGTGTTGAGCTATTCCGAACGTATCTGAATCCCTACATTGTCATTGCCTAAATCTTCCAACGACTGAGACAGAGAGATTGTCTGCACCGTTTGAGCCCTCAACGTTTCACCTATGGGAAAGCATAGGCGATGCGCAATATAGTAGTATTACGAATGGTTCGCTATTCTTGATCGAATGTCTATAATCTTCGCCGGCATGAATTTTCACGGTGACATGGAAGTAAAAGTCCCTTCCTGACTTATTCCACCAAAATATGGTCAGTTCATATGAAAATATTTCGAGCGACTTTACTTTTCCATAACTCGATCATGCCGGCGAAAGATGTCGGACCCTTACCCTTTGAATTACCGGAAACTTACCAAAGAGGGCGGAGATTTCTCTACACGGAGAAAAAAAAACGACAAATATTGTTGAGAAAACAGGACAAAAATTGTCGTGCCGCACAACAAAGTGGAGGCGAAGTTGAAACTCTATAATATTTGTTCTGCCGGTAGTACAGTTTTTGTTCATCTGACAGAGTAATAATTACCGTGCTGTTTAACAAAATTTGTCATGCTCCAAACAAAAATTAATAGACATACAACAATTTTTGTTATGCTCCAAACAAAAACTGTTGAACATACAACAATTTTTGTATTTAGTTTAATAATTATTATTATTTCACATAACAAAAATTCTAAAACCATATTAAATTTTTTTTTTTTCAAAATTACGAAATAAATTTTCATTATGATAATTAAAAAGAAGAAGGAAAACAATTAAGAAACAAATTAATTCAAATTAATGCTTTGATTTATTTTTCATATTTATAATTATTAAAGATTAAAATAAAAAATCTCTGCATTAAAATGACAGATGCAGGTTATGTTTGTCATTTTCATATAATTTCATACTTTATTGTTAATGTGATTTGTTAAATATCAAGTTTGGTTATTTATCTAGTTGCTCACAAATATTTTAGTTTATAATTCAATGATTAAAATGTTATTAAAACTTGACATCTTGGGATTAATTAATTTATTTTCAAAACGTCAGTCACACCAAAGCTGATCTCAACTTAGACTGACTTAGAAAATTCCACACAATGCCATGTAGATATACCGAGGCACACGAACAAGACCGAGTCTTACCGATAACACCCGAAAATCAAATTGTTGTGCAGCACTGTAATATTTGCCTTGAAACTGGACAATATTTATTGAGCAGCCGAACAAATATTATTAAGCAACACAACAAATATTATTGGATGGTAAAATTTGTTGTGCAGCTAAATAAAATTTGTTCAACGATACAATAAAATTTGTTGTAGCACAACAAATTTTGTTTAACGATAGAACAATTTTTGTTGCAGCACAACAAAAAGCGACAGGATAGGATTTCGCCTGTAGTTTGTTGTGCTCTCACAACAATTTTTGTGGTTTTTCTTTCTCAGTGTATTGTTCATAACTAATCAGATAACGCAAAGTGGCGTGAATAATTAAATATTGATATGATGACAGTTAGATTAATAATCTACCCTCTAAATCCCTCCTAACAGCTGTCTCGTTATTTTGCAATATTTTTTTTTGGGACTTTAACTCGTTCCTATATAATTCGGAAGTAAATTTTTCCCATATTATCATTGCCGAATAATTCATTATTGTCAATTAAGGTTGCCGTCCTTTATCCCAAATCAAATTCCCCGAATGGCTTTTTTCCCGAATACATTTTGCCCGAATGCATTCTTCCCGAAATATAAATCCCGAATATTTTTTCCCGAATAACCTTTTTCTCAGTATTTTTTTTCCCGAATAAATTTTTTCAAGTGTATTATTTTATTTATATTTATTAGATTATAATATTATGTGCAATAGCTTTTAAAAACTCTAACTCGTGGAACGATCCATAACTAGCCACAAGGGACATTATTCTTTTCATTATCATTATTTCTGCGTCAGCTTGTTGTTTTTGAAATTCACCAAGTACAAAATACAGGTCAGGATGGTGTTTCCCAACAACAAGCTGAAAGCGTTTTTCAATTTTTGAAACGAAATTTATCACCCGTGAGTGTTTTCGGATATCGATCAGGAAGAGTACCCAAGTCAGCAAGACTTTTTGGATATGGTGGCAAATTTTTTCTTAAAAAAAATAATAAATGAATATTGTATTAAAAAAAGATAATTAAAAGAAAGTACCTCCGGATTTTTCGCATTGATTTTTTTAAATTATCGTGCTCAGATAGCTGGCCAAGGATGCCCTCAGACAGTCCAGCTAGCTCTGCACGTAATATTTGAGATGGGGGTTGTTGGGGATGGTCCTCAGCCCTCCGTTTCAAAGAAATTTTTAAAATCTCAGCTTCAACCTGTTCTTAGTTGGGAACATGAGCATGATCGTCTAATGTTGGTTCACGTATAGAGTAATGTTCATTCTTCATGACGTAACCTTTGACACTCCCAATAAATTTTACCTTCAACTGGTAATTTAGACCGCAAATAAACGGAACAATTATGAACTAATATTGTTTCCCCAAGAATTTTGATATCATCGATCATTTAAAAATATTAAAAAGAAATAAAAATTTGAACAAAATTTACTTAAAAATTTGACATTCAAAAACGAAGATAATGAATTGAATAAAATGAAACAAATGACGGTAAATAATGAAATTAGTATTAGTACTTTCTTTTTTTTCATAAATTTTATTTTAGTATTAGTTCTTTCTTTTTTTAAATTGTTTTTTTTTTTTTTTAAATTCGGGCACAATAATATTCGGACGAAATGCATTCGGGCAAAAAGCATTCGGGCAAACAGACTTTCGGGAAAAAGGTCATTCGGGAAAAAGGCCATTCGGAAAAAAAACCGTGAATCGTCAATTTATTGTAACCAGAAATGACATATTAACGTTGACAATTTTTCTTCCGGCAACAGAAGGTAAATTACCGGAAAGTTACCGGACTCACATCACTATGAGTTCGTCCTAGTGTTCATTGATATTGAGCGATATACTGGAGACATGAGTTTCTACTCGGTATACCGAGTACTACACTATTCGGTATTTCTTTCCCCCGATATTCCGGTACTCGGTATTTTTTTGGCCAATATCGGACACGAGTACTTTGACCGGGGGCGACACCAAAGTGAACTTAGATAATTTTTTTTTTTTCGGTTTTTTTTTATAATAATGCCATTTTAAATAAACTACGCGCACCATTTTTAGAGATTTTACATCGCCACATATGAAACCAGCTTTATTCAATTTGATATTAATATATTGAATTTTTATGCAATATTAAAATTATTATTTAAGGAGGTTATGCACAAATTCATTGCGGGTGTTGCGGGGCGCTTCTGACGTCACAGACTAGAGTGGGTATAAGCAGAGTGAAGCCATAGATGATTTTTATCTCGGAAGTGACGGAACCCTCTTATACCCACTCCATACGGTGAGCTCGGAAGTGACGAAAACCTCTTATACTCGCTCCATACGGCGAGCACAAAATGTCGGACTAATAGGACCTCGGTGGCTTCACTCTGCTTATACCCACTCTATCACAGACAAAACTGAAATCCGACTACACTGTAAAAAAATAAAGTGAAAAGCGCCTGCGCCCCATATACAATATATGGGATTGCGGGTATGTGTGTGTGTTTGAACATGCCATACGTTGCCACATCTAATTTTTGTAAAGTTTATAATTAATTACTCATTAATTGACCGATCAACATATGAAAATTTTTCGCGCAATTAATGAAACTCGGTTTCTAGTATATGTGTGATTTTTTTCAAGACTTTTTCATCATTTTTTCTATCCGAAAAAAATGGTTGAAATCTCCATAAGAGCCAATGTTAAATATTATTTTCAATAATTAATTACAAAAAATTTAACCGATCAACATAAGAAAATAATTATACCGTTGTATTCAGAATAAAAAGATCTACTTGTGTACAAAATTTCAGAAGATTCTCATTATATTTTTTAAAAAAAGAGTAATTTGTGCATAACCTCCTTAACAAGTTTTATATAATATTGATATATTGAATATTTATTCAATATTAAAGAAATTGATTACTATTAAAGAATTTATAAAATCATCTATGTTTGACTTGACTTTGAATATATGTATTAATTTTATCTTCATTGCATGTATTATAATTATTATTGTTGATTATAATTAATTATTACATGCAATTTTTGTACTGACTAATGAGTCATAAAAAGATGAAAGAATATCTTACAACATTTTGTTTTATTCAGCAAAAAATAGTAGTTAAATTCTATTTAGCTTAATGTGGATAAAAAAAAAAAAATAACGTACTCGGTACTCGATAGTCGATATACCGGTAGTTTTTTGAGCCGATATACCGAGTACCCGGTATTCCCGCGAAACTATTCAATTCATTTTATACCGAGTACTTTTGTTGAATATCGAAGACCACTAATTCGTCCTCCTGTTCAAATTTGAATTTATATCAACTAGTCTTTCAATTTTAAATAAATATTAGGGTTGAAAGTAAATAGAATTTTCCACTATACGATTTTTTATTTTCAGAGCATATAATAATGATTATGTACAATCAATTATAATAAATGAATTAATTTTAGGCTATGTCGAACGTTATAATGTTTATTTTGCAAATATTTTATATTTCCATGTAGAGGTAATGATAATGTTCAGTTATATTTATTTTGTATTTCTATCGCAACAAAAAAAAAAAAAAAAAACAAAGTTTTTTTTTTACAAAAAACAGTCAAGTATTTGAATTTGTCACTATAATTGTATAAATATGTATATTAATTTAGGTATCACACTAGAAATTCAAGAAAGAAATATATATTTTTGAAGTAGTGAACTTGATTGAACCCCACTTGATGTGAAAGATATATCTATACCTAATGTAATATTTAATTTTATTTTGGACGAACCAGGTGGGGTCAAGCAGAAAATTTTTAATTTCAATAGTTCAGACTTAATTACATGCGTCAAAAATATATATTTCTTTCTTGAATTTCTATTGTCATATCTAAATTAATCTACTTATACAATTATAGAGTGACAAATTCGAATTCTTGACTCTTGTTTGTATAAAAAAAACTTCGTTTTTTTTTGTTGCGATATGACATCTTTGTGTGAAGTCATTTGGTCATACCGAATTTAATAAATCCAGCCTCAAAATTATTGTTTTGTAACTTTGACACATTTTCACATTTGTTTTGAGTTTGACACATACTTCACCAAAAGTTGTTACCAAAAAAACAAAAGAATCTCTTGATATTCATAAAATATCAAGAAGGCAAAAGAGAGTTATAGCGACTAATAAGAAAGTATGAGAGAGATAAAAATTTATCTTTTTTTTAACGTAAAAACGCACAACTGTATAATTCATTTGATTATTAAAAATGAAATAAACTATTAAATAATTTGGTTTTGTTTTATAGCAAAGCTCGATACAATAGAATTTTGAATAATAAAAATCATTTATTTCTATCGCAATCATCATATTTTAGATCAATTTTTAGAAATTAGCGAGGGATAAGGTTACCTCTATTCGGTGTATATAAGGCTCGGTAGTGTTTTCGCTTTCTTTTTTTTTCGGTATTATTATTTTTTTTTTCTTATAATTGACACGAGGCACTACCGTGCCTCTTGATTGTCCCAAGATGAAATTTTTGCGTATGGAAACAGCATCTGAAAACTCTATTATTAATATAAATTTGGAAAAAAAAAAAAACCTTTAGAGCAATCATTTAGACTTAATCTCATTAATACAATATAATAATGAGATTGACTCAATGGATGAAAGAAAAATATTACATAGAAAACGCGACCTAATTTAATTACCCTTAGTCAGACGGGGTGCGTGAATCTAACCTGCATAAGTCCTAGAAAAATTATCTAGGATACTCATTAGAAGCGTCTCGATTTGTACTAATTTGTACCACCATTGATTTAATTTGTACCTCAAAATTAAAGGGTCCAGAAAGGGTTAAATATCGACTTTTTTTCTAGATGACTTAGGGGGGTAAAAAAAATTGATACAGGCGCAGAATAATTTGTACCACCAAGCTCGGAATTTGTACCTTAAGAATGACAACAAAAAAAAATTAGTTACTCCAAAAAGATAATATTAACAATTGCATATCTACTTTAATTATTGAGGTACAAATTCTAATTTAATCGGTACAAATTAGCTTTTGCTTTGTTATTTAAAATAAAAAAAAATTATTGAAAAATATTGATATTTGAAGGCGCCATGCATTTGTTAATAAAAATATTTGATAAACAATTGCATGGCGCTTTTAAGAATTAATATTTTTTAATAATTTTTCTTTTATTTTGAAGAGCAGAACAAAGACTAATTTGTACCGATAAAATTACAATTTGTACCTCAAAAATAATAATAATGAAGTATTGTTGTTTTGATATTTTTAGATAACTTGTTTTTTATTATTATTTTTTTAAGGGTACAAACTATAATTTTAACGGTACAAATTAGCCTTTTTCTGTTCTTTAAAATAAAAAATTATTATTATTAATATTTGAAGGCGCCATGCATTTGTTAATAAGAATATTTGATAAACAAATGCATGGCGCCTTCAAATATTAATATTTTTTAATTATTTTTTTTTTATTTTAAAGAGCAGAACGAAGGCTAATTTGTACCGATAAAACTAGAATTTGTACTTCAATAATAATCACGTTTTGACAGCATTTCGACCGCCTTTCGACAGGCTTTCGACACCGAATTGAGAGGTGTCTAATTCATTCATTTTTCATTGTTTTTAATTGTTCAAGCATCATGATAGTGAAATATTGTAGCCGGATTATTTATTAGACAATCAATATTGCCCTGTAAAATAATCCAACTAGACATGTATTTTTATTATTAACCCTGTTTATCCTGCCCAGCAAAGGAACATTAGAAAGGTAGGGAGATAAAAATTGCGTAATGTAGGGAGAGGTAAAAAGGAACCTGAAAAATACGCGAGAATAGCACACAAATTAAACACACATAATTTATAAAAACTGGAGTCAAACACAAAACATATAATGTTAAATCAAATGGTGAATTTATTATTAAAATACCACAACTGTACCAATGGTATTGATGTTCAGTAACAGATAGTTAAATTCGGACCGACGTGGACTTTGAGTTAATTGACGCACTTGTGTAACACGGAATTTACAATAAAAATTATAAAGAAGATCACTTTTACATTTGTTTGATTTAATAATTACATAAACGTTTTACTATACTTTACAGATCGTAGCTAAAACCAAATTCATGATCACGAGGTCGTTGATTGTTATATTTAAAATAATTAAATATTTTTAACAAGCAAATTCTTGCTTAAATCGACCAACTATAATTTACTTTATTCAATATTTATTTGATTAAATAATTTAACACAAAAGTATGCACTTGAATTTAATTTAAAAGAACAAGACAACTTAGACCATGCGGTCGGGACTTACAAGTTAACTCCAAGATGATTTTAATGAGTTTAATTTAATAATTCATGTAACCAAATATTATGTGAATTTAAGTGAGAATATTTAAGCAAAATAAATCAATGGAATATTGGATAAATATAACTTACAGTTTTTGGCTGGTGACTCTTAAAATTATTCTAAGACTTTTTAAAGTACTTATTAAAGCAGTTAAAGCAGTTAAAGCAGTTAGAGCTGGTAGTCACAAGATCAGAGATCCCAGTGAACTGATCGATATATTGGGCACAAGCTAACCGTAGGGTAGGTCGGGAATATTCGGGGGTGCTCGGGGATGCGTTTGCTCCCTTAAATGTTACCCTTATGATTCATAAGATGGAGCTAGGGGTATCCAATTGGACCCTGAATATATAATTTTATAAAATACAATTTATATGAAATAAAAAAAGGTTCGGCGCTTACCGCAGGACATTACAATGGACTTTAATAATGACAGATTTGTATTTTTTTTTTTTAAAACTAATAGAAAATATAATAAAAAAACTTGTAAAAATTATAAACAAAAAAAATTTTTTTTTTCAATTTTTACAAGTTTTTTTACATTTTCTATTAATTTTTTTATAAAAAAAATGCAAATTTATCATTAATACAGTCCTTCATAAAAAATGAATAAATTAGACACCTCTCAATTCGGTGTCGAAAGCCTGTCGATTTAGTGACGAAATATCTCGGTAATATCGACCGAGTCAATTACCGATGAATGGTCTGAGGCTCGACAGCTTTCCGACTCCAGTAGATATGTGAATCATGTCAATCTAACCTCTCTACCGTGTATAATTTCATCTCTTGTATAATATTAAATAGATATACTCAAGGTTTCATTCAGTTTAAGTTATTGTCATTATAATCCTGTTACATATATTAAAAATGAATCAATTAGTTCTAACTTAATAATAAACTTATCAATAAATAACGAATATTTATTTCATATTTTTCCAACTCATTTTGAGTATCCGGTGCTCGTGAATTACGTTTCATATATGCTGTCGAATGGCTGTCAAATCGCTGTCGACTGAATGCTACTAGAGTGGGTATAATCAGAGTGACGCCAATAGCCGTCTAGTTTTTGATTGGTCCGCCATATCGTGCTTTTTGTATGGAGTGGAGAGAAGAGGGAGTTTTGAACAGTTTAAAAGAAAAGAAATTAATTTAATATATAAATTAAGTAAATATATATTTTAAATAAATAATAATTTTTATTTTTAATTATTAAACCATCTTACTAAATACCTGTTACATATATTAAAAATGAATCAATTAGTTCTAACTTAATAATAAACTTATCAATAAATAACGAATATTCTCACATTTTGAAATATAAAAAAAACTCAATTCCAATTGTATAATTATAATTAAAAAATAACAACAGATACAATTTTACTACACGTCTCGTAATTTGTTTGAAATATACCCTGGTGAAAAGAATTTTGACAAAATTTTGTCAAATTTTGTCAAATTTAGTCAAAATTTGTCAAAATTTGGCAAATTTTGAGAGGAAATTGGGACTCCTCAATTTACGGACAATCTAATTTTGTCAAATTAAGGTCAATTTTGTCAAATGATTTTGTCAAAATTTGACAAAATTATTTGAATTGAAAAAAAAAAAAAAAACCTAGTTATGTTGTCTGCATAATCATATTATGTACCCAATTTCCACCAGGGTACCTATTCATAAAATTAATTATATACTTACTGTAATCTATCACTTTTTTTCAATTAAAACAGTTTATTCATCATGTTGTTGTACTTTTTTTTTCTCTGTGTCACTTTGTTTATTATCCACAAACATTAATAATATTCATAAACAGACCGCCAGTCGCCATGTTTGGTACAGAGGGCACTAAATGTTTCCGTATAATATACGTCACTTCTAGGCACCTTTTTGCTATTGGCGTCACTCTGATTATACCCACTCTAAATGCTACATTGGAGAGTCACATCCCGATCGAATAGGTGTCAACGCATCCGCTAGGGGGTTCTCCATGAACCAAAAGAACACAAAAGAATACATAGATTGTCATATCATGAAAATATTCAACCGATGAAAACAATACTTCTAGTTTGTCTACTCAAAAATAGTCAAACAGATAAACTATTAATAACAACTATTATATTTTCTCCGTCATCGATCCCATGCCGGAAAAATTTCTCCGCCATCAATCTCATGCCAGAGTAATTTCTCCGAAAATGGGCCGATAACGGAATAATGCCGGAGAAAGCCGGAGTGATGGCGGAGAAATATTTTTACCAGGGATAAGTCGTCTGAGATTAGTAGATGTAATCCAATCACAAACAAACCCTATAGAAACTTCAAACCTCAGAATAACCTGATTTCAACCCACGAGACTGATTGGGTCATATCGTTGCGGCAACCTCGAAGTAACCGAAATCCAACCGAAGTTATTGAACGGTTAAATAAGGGTTACAGCAAACTGGCCTTCGGTTCGTATAACCTTAGAATAACCATTATACAACGCGGTTAGAGACGGTTGTTTTTGCGCACATTACAATCGTCAGGTAACAGTTATCCAACCACGAACAAACCTTAGAAAAACTTAACCCCAAAATAACCCAATTCCAACTGACGAAACGGGTTGGATCGTACCGTTAGGGCTGTGACAACCGCGAATGAAAATTTGTCCTTTTCATTTCGTCTTTTTTATCAAGTTCTTGCTGAGCAGACTGTAGGGTACCGATTTTGAGGAACCTGCTCTCGCTAATTTCCTACGGGCTGAGCCACTGAGCGTTTCGGGCTTGGTCAGGGGCAGTCCCTGTCTAAGAATCTCTGTAGGAAAGGTGTTATCTTCCCCGCCTCTCTGGTCGATGGTCCACATTTCTGTATCCCTTCTCCCTGGGTGCTGCCCTTATCTACCAGCTCCACCTTCTCGGGTATCTCCTGAGTAGTCACAGTCTTCAGTAAGCTCTGCGGCATAATGTTTCTGGTGTTTTTGGTATCCATACGAAATCCCACGAGTATCTAGGGAAATATAATTCCAACCCAGCAGAGTCCCGAAGCGACTGAGCTGGGCAGGGGTCTAAATACAATTGGAGCTCGACCTGGGCCTCCAGTGGAACTTTTTTCGACATTTTCTATGGTCAAGTGTCATTCAGCCATCAGCACGGTGTCCCACACTTTAGCTTTACAGGGCTATTGCCAGGCAGCTCGAGCGATGGGTGCGCCACTTTCCCTTTGTTAGAATTACTTGTTTGTCTGATCTCTCCCCTCCGGCCTGCCCGGTATAGTCCATCGGATCACCGAGATACTCAAGCCTTCTCACCGACATCAAGGTCATGTAATCCAGAGAGAAGGTGTTATTTCTATATTTGTTAGCATATAGTATCAATAAACATAATTATACTTTATTAAAAATAAATCAATAGGCACGGTACTGCTTCGTGTCAAGTGTGAGACAAAAACATAATATAGCGAAAAAAGAAGAAAAAGAAGCGAAAACACTACCGAGCCTTAATATACACCTAATAGAGGCATCCTCATCCCTCGCTAGTTTTAAAAATTTAATTTAAAATGAGATGTTGACGATAAAAATGAATCATTTTTATAATTTAAAATTCCCTTATATCAAGCTTTTGTATAAGAGAAAAATCAAATTATTTGATAGTATATATAGTTTTTAATCAATAAATAAAATTAACAACTTTTCTTTTTTGCGCTTAAAACAGATAAATTTTTTTTTTTCTCATACTCGCTATTTCCTACACGGAGAGAAGTTTCCAATAAAAATTGTTGTGCTAGCACAGTTAAAAGGTGGCCAAATGAGAATTTTATAAAAACTGTTTTACCAGCAAATAAATTTTGTTAAACACAGCACAACGAATTTCACTGTGCTGGCACAATAAAATTTGTTGGCCGCATAATAATTTTTATTGTGCGTCAAACAAAATTCATTAAATTATTAATAAAAATTATTAGAATGAAAACAATTTTCATTGTAATGAAAAAAAAATTTATTATTTCCCTGGTAGAAATAATCTCTCCGGATTTTCTTCGGATTTCTCCGGATTCCCCGGATTTCTCATGATTTTTCCGGATCTCTCCGGATTTTTCCGGATTTTCTGCGTAATTGAGACTTCCGGAGATATTTACGGAGTAATCTCCAGACTATTTCTATAATATCTCCGGATTTTTTCCGGAATTTTGACTTAAAAAAAAAACATAAAAATGAAAAAATTAATAAAAAAAACTAGAAATAAGAGTTTACATACGAAAAATAAAAAATAAATTTTTCCTGAAAAAATCCAGAGAAAATCCGGAGAAAACCCGAAAAAACTCCGGAATATCTCCGGAAGTCTCAATTGCGTAGAAAATCTAATTCTAATTTGTTCATTTAATTATAAACTTTTTTTATATAATCAGTTGTTATTAAAATAATTGGATTTCATCATAAACAATTTTCACTGCTGAAATGTGACTTAGTTATTGACATTTAACCGGGCAGCTAGCAATTCAGCACTCACACCGAAGATCCACAATCTTCTGAATTACGTTCGGTTTTGTATGGAAGAAAGGTAAAATTTATTGTGCTAGCACAACAAAGTTTATTCCATTGCGCTACAATAATTGCAAGAAGAGCAACAAATATTGCTGGACCGTAAAAATTGTTGTGCTGTTCAATCAAAATTATTCAACTACTAATAAAATTTGTTTTACGATTAACAAAAATTATTTTTCTTAAAACAAAAAATATAATACATATAATAAAAATTGTAGGTTCAGTAAAAATTGTTGTGCTGTTTAACAATTTTTGTAGAACACATAATAAAATATGTCAAAAAGAAAACAAATATTATTATAAACTTAACAATTTCTACGAAAATTCAGTTTGGCAACATTTGTACTGTGCCAGCACAATAATTTTTATTAGAAACTTCTCTACGTGTACTCGAAATTTTGAAATATAAGTCCAGACCAGTTTCTTTTGTTACGCCCTGGTAGAAATATTTCTCCGGAATTGCTCCGGATTATTCCGAATTGCTTCGGATTATTCCGGAATTGGCTCACTTTGAAAAAATTACGGAGTAATCAGGAGCTGTCCGGAATTTTGCGGAGTTTTTCCGGAGAAATTATTTCCACCAGGGCATTGATAACAACTTTTTGTGAAGTATGTGTCAAAACTCAAAACAAATTAGTAAATGTGTCAAAGTTATAAAACAATAATTCTGAGGCTGGATTATTAAATTCGATATGATCAAACGATTCTACAATAAGATGTGATATCTCAACAAAAAGAAAAAAAACAAAGTTTTTTCTATAAAAAAAGTGTCAACTATTCGAAATCGCCACTATCTGTGAGTATATCAATTAAGATATGATACCAGAAAGACGAGAAGGAAATATATTTTTGACGCATGTAATTAAGTCTGAACTACTGAAAAAATTTTATACTTGACCCCGGCTGGTTTTTCCAAAATAAAATTTCAGTATTAAAGACATATATTTTACATCAGGTGGGGTCAAGTATAAAATTTTTTCAATAGTTCAGACTTAATTACATGCGTCAAAAATATATTTCCTTCTCGTCTTTCTAGTATCACATCTTAATTAATATACTCACAATTAGTAACGATTTCGAATACTTGACACTTTTTTGGTAAAAAAAACCGTTTTTTTTTTTTTTGTTGAAATCTTAGTTATAGACAAATGCTAAAAAACTTTGACCAATCAGATTACAAATTAAATGCGGTCAAGTGTCTTTTTTATAATAAGAGGATATATATAGCAATAAATTTTTGTTTTTGTCTAAATACTTGAGTGGAAGTCAGAAACAATATTTTCTCTCTTTTTATCCTTTTCGCACTCATGAAAAATATTATGTTTCTGTAGCCATCTGCAAAATATCTCTAATTTTCTGTGCAAATTCCTGAATTGAAGCAACTCACAAAGAAATTTTCTTATCACAATTATTTTTTTCAGGACCATGGAAAAAAATAAAGTGACGAAGCTATCGAAGCTTCGTGAATTAATGGCGAAAGTGGAATTTGAGGGTATGCAACGGAAGGGCGTTCAAGCTTTTATCGTCAAATCCGAAGATGCACATTTATCAGAATATATAATGGATCGCGATAAGCGGCGAGAATATATTTCAGGTTTTCGGGGTTCATATGGTACTGCTATAATTACCGAAAATAAAGCAGCGCTTTGGACAGATGGTCGATACTATGCACAAGCCTCGTCAGAATTATATCCACCGGAAGACTGGATTCTTATGAAAGACGGTACAATCGGTACACCAAGTCAAGACGAATGGTTAAAATCAGTATTACCTCTGAAATCTACAATTGCAGTGGATCCTACTCTCATCAGTTATTCCAATTGGGCTCAACTACAATTATCTCTCACAGAAGCTGGCCATTTTCTATATCCTATTAAACAAAATTTAATTGATGAACTATGGGGAGATGAGCAGCCCCCCTCGACATTAAATCCAGTCCTTCCACAACCATTTATATACACTGGTAAAAAAGCAGGAGAAAAAATTGCAAAGTGTCGAAAAGAAATGATCAAAAGTCAAACTGATATTCTTGTAATAACTGCTCTCGATGAAATTGCATACTTATTGAATTTACGTGGTTCAGACATTCCTTATAATCCAGTCTTTTTTGCTTATGTCATTATCACAATTACCGAAGTGCATTTTTTTATTGATGAAAGTAGATTGACTGCTGAAGCCAAACAACAACTTTGCAATGAACATGTTAATGTGACTTACCACCCATACAGTCATGTTACGACTGTTTTAAAAGAACTATCTTTTAGTGTAATACGTGGACAAACCGACACTGCTGATAAAATATGGATCCATAACGATGCTAACTATGCTTTACATCAAGCATGTGGCGATGTTCGAAGACATTTTCAGGTTACACCAGTAAGACTGATGGTAATTGTGAAAAATGATGTTGAAATTGAAAATATGAAGAAAGCTCATTTAAGAGATTCTGTCGCACTTGTCAAATATTTTTCTTGGCTAGAAGATAAAATAGTAACTAAATCGGTACCATCAATTACCGAAGTTACTGGTGCTGATCAACTGGAAAAATTTCGTCGGTAAATTTGTAATTTTATTATATCGAATGATCGAAATACCTTGTTTAGAAAAAAATAAGCGGCTCTGACTGGAAATAATAACAGTATCCGTTTGAAATAAGGTTGTTTGTAAAAATCATCGTCGAATCAATATTTGTAGTTTGAGGGGCCCGTATATCGTAACGCTAAATTTTATGCCCGGATACCCGAAATTTTGTTGTTCTTCTGTTTCGAAAATTGGCTTTGAGTGTGTCCGTGCATATATACAGACACTAGCAAGCAAGTATAGTACACTTTTACATTATATGCTTGAGTGTGTCACGTCTGTGTGCATCACTTGCCGCGAGAAAGCAAATATTTATTTTTTTTAAACTTGAATAACTTTTAAAATCCGTGGAAAACATATAACTTATTTTTTCAAATTATATTCGTTTTTTTCTTATCTACAATTTGATAGAAAAAAATTAGTTTTTGAGTAGACAACGAATCTACTGTATGTTGTTTAAGAAAAAAAGTATTGTTTCGCTCTATTCTCGTGTATAAAAGTTGTCAACTTTGACATTCATTATCTTAAAAAAGCCGAGGCAAAAAAAATTGAAATAAATGGTCAACATAGATAATTATTTCATTAAATTTTAAAAAATAAGCCTTATTAAAAAAAAATCGAGTGGAAACTCAAATATTTACAAACAACCTTAAGATACTTATTGCTTTTATTTTGTCAAGTCTGATGCTCGTTTTTCTCTGAGTACTTGAGGACTTGAATGTCAATAATGGTTTTAAACAAAAATATTTTTTCTTTTTGGCATCATAGAGAACAAGAAAACTTCGTGGGTTTAAGCTTTGAGACAATTTCTGCTGTAGGAGCACATGGTGCTATTATTCATTACTCACCAAATAAAAAGACTGATGTTCCAATTACTGATCAGGAAATTTATTTGTGTGATTCAGGCGCTCAGTATTATGATGGTACAACTGACGTTACGAGGACATTTCATTTTGGCATTCCAACTGACTTTGAACGAGAGTGCTTTACCCGTGTTTTCAAAGGTCAAACTGCACTAGCATCTGCGACTTTTCCTATTATGATTAAAGGAAACTATCTTGATACTTTGGCACGAAAAAGTCTTTGGGATGTTGGGTAAAACGTTTCTATCAAGTTTTTTAAGGCAATGCTCAACTCCAACTTTTTACGTTCTAGATTGCATTACCTTCATGGGACTGGCCATGGTGTTGGAGCATACTTAAACGTCCATGAGTCCCCAACTGGTATCTCATGGCGACCGTATCCCGATGACCCTGGCGTTCAACCTGGAATGTTTTTATCCAATGGTAGTTCAACATTTATCTTAAACTGTATCATATAAAACTTTTTAACATTTTAAGGTAATACTTTATTTTGTAACAGAGCCTGGATTTTATGAAGACGGAAAGTTTGGTATTCGCTTAGAAAATGTGATGTGTACTACCGAAGCCACCACGCGTTACAGCCACCGTGATCTTCAATTTCTTAAGTTTGAGACAGTGACTTTTGTTCCCATCCAGACCAAGCTTCTTGACGTTTCGTTACTAACAAATGAAGAGGTAAAAATTCTTTTAAAAAAGAAAATGAATGATCGTGATTTATAGATGTGAATGACCAAAACAAATTATTAGCTGTTTTGCATATGTTATCTTTTTTCGTGGTTTTTTCTTATCGTAGTACCGTAAAGTGTATAACATTATAGTATTAATATATGCATAATTTAAAGTATACATCATATATCATACATATATACATAGGGTTCTGACTAAATAGACTGGGTATAATCACTGCTTATACCCATTCTAGTTCTGAACATCGGGTGACACACAGTGTTACTATTTCCAAATGATTGAAACTACCCAGGAAAAAATCGCGTAGATCTACGTAGATCAAATTAGATTTAACTGCTTTAGATATAATTAGATCCGCAAAATGGCGCAATCTACTCGTATATAACTAGATCTAATTAGATATACTGAGATCTAATTAGATGTACTAAGATTCCAAAAATTTATTAATAAGGGGACATGATATGTATTTCTGTTTTAACATGGATGATAAAAATAATAATATTTTCAATACCAGTTTTTTTCAAAACGGTGTGATAAAAAATTCCAGAAATTTGGGTATAAGTGCGAAGTGATGCCCTCGAAGGCACCCGAGTCAAACTTTTTCAAAATTCCGAATTTTTTTTTTTTTAATACAGTAAAAAAAAATTTTCAAAACCAGTTTTTTTTTTATTGACTCGGTCAAAAATTTGAAATAAAGTATACAATGGTGTCCTCGAGGGCATCCAACTCCAACTTTTCCAAAATTCCAAAATTTTTTTTTTTATATAGAGTAAAAAAAAATTTTCAAAACCAGTTTTTTTTTTTAATGACTCCATCGAAATTTCCAAAAATCTGGGAAAGAGAGGAGAATGATGTCTTCGAGGGAATCCAAGCCCAACGTTTCCAAAATTCCAAAATTTTTTTTTTTATATAGAGTAAAAAAAAATTTTCAAAACCAGTTTTTTTTTTTGATGACTCGGTCGATATTTCCAAAAATCTGGGAAAGAGTAGAGGATGGTGTCCCCGAAGGCATCCGAAACCAATTTTTTTTAAATTCCGAATTTTCTTTTTTTTTAATAGAGTAAAAAAAAATTTTCAAAACCAGTTTTTTTTTTTAATGATTCAGTCAATATTTCCAAAAATTTGGGAAAGAGTAAAGGATGGTGTCCCCGAGGGCATCCGATTCCAACTTTTTCAAAACTCCGATTTTTTTTTTTTCATATAGTAAAAAAAAAAGTCAAAATTGTCATGGTTTCTCAGCTTTTCTCCACGTTTCAGACTATTCTGAGTAAATTAAGCCAAAAAAAATGATTTTTATTTAAATGATCATACAGTTGCTGAAGCGATGGTCCAGTGGTCGCTTTAGTCCGCTTGACCACTGGACCATCGATGCAACGATTAATTTTTTTACTTTAATATTTTACGTTCAGTCACAAGAGACACAAACGAAATTATTAACATCAAAAAAAAATTATTTTGCAATATTGTATTACACTCAATAATCATATGCATATTTATTAATTAATATATATAATTGATAAAATACGAAATAGTTTCTTTGTATTTATTTGTTAAAGTTAAAGTTAAAGTAATAACAGACTGGATACATTTTGAAATAAAATATATATAGTTATCGACATTGGAAAATTTGATGAGACTTAGAAAATTTTGGCCGAGGTTTGACCAGGTTGTCCTATTATTATTCAAAATGTGGTAAGGATACTTGATTCTATCCTAAATATGGAAAATTAAACAAAAAAAAAACTTATGTATTTAAATAATATATTTATTTATTAAACTTCCGTAGTAATTAATTGGTTTATTAATTAGCTAGAAAACACCTAAGTTTGCAGACAAACTGGAAATTATTCTAAGTTCCTAAACTCCAAAATAATCTAAGTCCTCGTTGAAGCCGAAAAAATTCCAAGTGTTGAAACTAAAAGTGAGTCCCAAAAAAAAGGCTCTGAAATACTCGCGTCCACGATTCAATATGACGAGTATTTAAAAAAAAAGACTCATAAAGGCTCTGAAACACTTTAAAAGGCTGTTAAATACTCTAAATCGATAAATAAAGACTCATAAAGGGTCAAAAAGGCTCAAAAATTTTATCCCGGGATATATATAACCATAGTATGAATAAAATAACAATGATTTCAAAAATATCATCGATAATAATAATATCAATATAATATTAGTAATAATAACAATGTTATTAACCATATTAATAATAATATTGATATCAATAATAATAATAATAATAATAATAATAATAATAATAATAATATCGATATAATACTCATAATAATATTGACAATACCATTCATATATAAATATTGATAATAATTAGTATCTATATTTAAAATATTATTATTATAGATATTATTATTATCAATACTATTGTGAATAGCTGATAATATTATCGAAATTATTGTTGTTATAATTATCATCATTTATATATATTCATGGTATGGATAATAATAATAATAACAATAATTTCATAAATAATAATATTTATAATAATAATAATGTTAATTACGATATAATATTGATAGTATTATATCGGGCAAAGCGATTTTTTTTGTGTACCACAGTAATTTTTATTATGGTTAAACGCAAAATTTACTTTGTTCATTAAAAATATTATAAAAATTTTTTTTTTTAGTATGTCAATATTCATAATTTATTTATTTATTTATTTATTTATTTCCTACGATGAATAGTTTAACATAAAAAATTAAACTTAACCGGGGATTGAACCCCATATCTTCCGAATGGAGACCCTTCGCGTTATCCGCTGCGCCACAAGAAGGATTACGAAAATTAATATTGTTTCGTTTTACATTAACAATTTAAAAATAAGCAAAGTCACGCCTGCGCAGTCGAATAAAAAGTAGGGCATTTGACATTTCTGAGTCCGTACTCCGTCATTGTTTTTGCTATGGCCCATTGTAATTTTAACCATGTTGCTTTGTATTTATCAGTGACACCTATAGGATTTCTGAGAGAATCAAATTTTTAATTATTTATATATTCATATATTTCACGTCTTTTAACTATTAAAGGTACACGGAGAAAAATTTTCAGCAAATTTTGCTATGGCGCCATATCATTGAGGGTCTATCTTCTGACTATTCAAATATTTACTATTATGTTAACAAAAAAAAACAATTTTTGTCTTGAAAAATTAAAATGTACCATAGCAATTTATATAATGTTTTTTTTTTGCTATGTTCAGATTAAAAATTACAATGCATAAAGAAATTTTTACGAAGGCCAAATTTAAAAGTTAAAATAATCCAGCCTAAAAATTACATTTTACCATAGCAAAATATATATATATTTTTTTTTGCTTTGTTATTCATAAAATTTTACGTTGTTGCTGTGGACAAAATTAAAATGATCCTCTGAAAATTTACAATGTGCCATAGTAAAAATTTAATTCTCTTAGAAATCCTATAGGTGTCACTGATAAATACAAAGCAACATGGTTAAAATTACAATGGGCCATAGCAAAAGCAATGACAGACTCAGAAATGTCAACCACCCCCACTTTTTAGCCAACCGCGCAGGCGTGTCTTTGCTTATGTTTAATGAAAAACAAACAAATGTTAGCTTTTGCAAATGTTGTTGTGGCGCAGCGGATAACGCGTAGGAATTCTGTTCGGAAGGTTTGGGGTTCAAATCCTGGTTTAGGTTAATAAATTAAAAAAATAAAATAAAATAAAAAGAAATAAAAAAAAAACAAATAAATAAATTATATAGATATTGACAATAAAAAAAAAAATTTTTATAATATTTTCAATAAATGGAATAAATTTTGCGTTTGACCATAACAAAAATTACTATGGTACACAAAAAAAAAAATAGCCACGCCCACACGATATTTTGCTATGGCCCATATGAAAATATCATGAAACCGAAAGATGGCGCAGCTCAGCTATGGGCCATTGTAAAATTTGCTATGTTTTTTTCGTAAAAAAAAATAAAAAATTCTCTCCGTGTATGTTCAATAAATAAACAGCTAATAGGAAATTGAGGCTTTTTGGGGACATAAACCGTAGATTTATCTTTTGTTTTTATTATTATTTATTAAGGATGCTTGCCTTACGGTACAACGTTTGTGACACAAGATAAATGTTCTTGATACTTTATTCATTATTTTTTTTTAAATCTAACAATATTTATTGTTTTAACAGAGATGAAAATAAAAACAAGCATCTTTGATATTATTGGCAAAATCCAATATTGCTTTCCAAATATGCTTTAGTAAAATAGTATAGTAACTGTCAATATCATTTTATTTTCCTTTTTTTGGTTTCCATTTTGTAGTTTTTAAGGAATAGTGGCTACAGAACGTACCCAGGGTAGAACAGAATCAATTAGAAGACATAGACACAAAGAATGTAAGAAATGTATATTCAAATAATCATTATTTTTTTTTTATAAGGACTACTAATATAAGCACAAAATTTACAATGATGATGAAACGACTTATGGAAACTTCATTTACCGTCATAATCGATGTGGTCTCATCTTAATAAAGACTTGAACTCCATCATGCTAGTGATCACTTTTATGATTTCAGATCGATTTCCTGAATCATTATCATCGCCAATGTTGGGACCTTCTCAAAACACGTCTTCAGGGTACTGAAAATATCCAAGCATTGGAATGGCTACGGAAAGAAACAAAACCTATATCTAAGGAGTGAAAAAAAAATTGTTTTCATTTATTCATCCAGATTTGGGTGGAACATTATTATCTCGAATTCAAAAAGTAATGAATATAAAAACAGATAAATATTTTGGAATTCTTAAAACCTTTGATTTGTTTAGAATTCTTTCTTTCCACCACGTTACTAGGTTGAAAAGCGATGCGTCTCAAATAGATGTTGCCAAGAGTTAGGAACACTTAGCTTTTTTACTATAAAAAGTTTAAAATAAATCATAAGGTTCGTTTGTACAGTGTTTGTTGTTTTTTTTCTATTTTGCTTCGCGAGATGAGAATTTGTTTCTCTGGATAGCTATTCTCGACATAATTATCCCCTCAGTTATCCCCGGCGACAGGGATAACTATTTTGTGGAAATTCACCTTAATTTATGGCTTTATTTGTATCTTTTTCAATGGTTTCCATCAAACGACTATATCGCTTTTGAGCGTTTTCATGTTATCCCCGGTACAGGGGATAATTATGTCGAGAATAGCTATCCTGAAAACAGCCTCTGGTCTCTTAAAGCCTCTAACTGTCTCTAACTCGCCTTTGTTTGACTTTGTACACTCTGAAATAGTCTTTAATTATTCTCTGTATTTTCTGAAAAATATTTTTTTAGAAGTACATATTGGTTTTTTGAAAATCTCTAAAACATATAAAATTGTCTCTAGCGATCTCTGATGTTACTCTGAGAGTCCCTGTGTTTTTAGAGTTCCGTAGGACACTTATGTTTTCACTTTTCGTGTGACTTTTTGTTATTTCGCGATAAAAATAAAAGTTATGAATCGATTTGGCTTCTACGATGCTCATTATGTTCCATTTTTTATCCCAAAAGCAATCATCCCATTTATTTTCAATTTTTGGGCCTTATCAGATTTGATAGTGCCATTTTTCGACAGGGCCCAATTTTAAATATTGACGGATCGATTCCGGCAATGTTTCAATTGACGACGCTTCATTTGTAGACTCTACGATATTTTTTTGAAATTTTTTAGTCGTTTATGTTTTTCTTTATTAAACAAAATGTAGTGTCAGAATTTGTTTTTGCAAGATATTTTTTGAATCGCCGAACCGAATTAGTTGATGTTAAATGAAATTTATGTTTTTTTTTTTTCCCAAAAGCAATCATATTTATTTTCAATTTTTGGGCCTTATCAGATTTGATAGTGCCATTTTTCGACAGGGCCCAATTTCAAATATTGATGGATCGATTCCGGCAATGTTTTAATCGACGACGCTTTATCTGTAGACTCTACGATATTTTTTTGAAATTTTTTGGTCGTTTATTTTTTTTTTTATTAAACAAAATGTAGTGTCAGAATTTGTTTTTGCGAGATATTTTTTGAACCGCCAAACCGAATTAGTTGATAGTAAATGAAATTTATGTTTTTTTTTTCCCAAAAGCAATCATATTTATTTTCAATTTTTGGGCCTTATCAGATTTGATAGTCCCATTTTTCGACAGGGCCCAATTTCAAATATTGACGGATCGATTCCGGCAATGTTTCAATCGACGACGCTTCATCTGTAGAAATTACGATATTTTTTTGAAATTTACCGGTCGTTTATTTTTTTTTATTAAACAACAGAAATAGACAACATTAGAAAATAAAACAAAACAAAAAAAATAGTCATTTATTTTACAATAAAATTAAAAAACAAATCGAACAACAAAAAAAAAAAATAAAATATCCTACGGAAAACTTAGGGTGCACCTTGGGGGACTTGACTATATTTTTTTTTTACTTTGAAATTTAATAATGTTTTTTTTACGTTTCGAAATCACAGAACCTCTCAAAGACAAATATCTTAATGTGATATTTTAAAATTTGGTATAGATTTTTTAAGTATTTAAATCGCAAAGACTTGTAGAGGCAAATGTCTCTGTTAGAGAAATTGTTAATAATATATAAATTAAGTAAGGTAAGGAAAAAAGGTAAGGTTAAAAATGGCCCTTGATGGACTGAGGTAGGTTTTTTCTTCAGGTAGGACAAAAGGTAATAAAGTTTTAAAATTTACAATATCAATGTATTATTATTTGTCTTTAAGGGTCGCCTTGAAAACACATAATGATTATAATTCGTTTTAGATATTCGAAAAACTAGACATGAATGGTACAAAGTTTAAATAATTATTGAGTTCATTTATTTCCTTTTCCCTAAAAATTTTATAGATCTTTAGATAAGAATTACAGCCTAGATGACGCAAATCCAAGGTTCAAAAAAAGAAAAGATCAAAGGGATCGCGGAGTTTCTGTTTCTGAAAATAAAAAAAAATCAATATAGAATAATGACTATGACTCAAACTGAATACTTTTATCAGGGATTTAAATTTGTAAATATTGTTCGATTGAGGTTATTACGTTAGGTTTTCCATTGAACCATAAGTGAATGCTGAAAAATATCTTAGAACAAATCAAGAATCCCTAACGATTGAGAATTTGATTAAATACGATGTTTTAATCAAATTGTTGAATTCTCTGAAACTTTAAATTCACCGAATGTCGGGACGACAATCTTCATTGAGTGGAGAGTAGTGTTACGACTATGAAACTAGCCATATTCCCTGTTTCCATGAGATAGACAAAGACAGACACTTAGACTGAATAATAACAGATGACGACCACAACAGATATAAACATTAGAATGTCTTAAAATAAACGTGAGATAATGAAGATCTATCATAAAAATAACAACATTATCTTTATCTTTTATGCTCATGCGTAACAATATCATTATAGTTCGTGTATGGCTGAGGGTGATTTATTTGGGTCGCGTTTACTTATAAAATATTCCGTCTATTTACTGTATCAATCTCACTAGTGTATTGAATAAATCAATTTGTCTGTGAACGAAATATTGAAATTTTTTTTTTTTTTTTTTAATTTATCTCAATTTTTTGTGGTCAGTTTTGGATCAAGCATCCTGACTTATTCTTGACCAGGTATGTACTGTGGTCAGGTACCCGGACCATGTTCGAAAGAATTCGAATGCGAACTCTTATGAAGAGCTTTCAGAGACTATTTGCTCTATAATATAGTGTCTTTATTACAAAGGCAATCATCTCTGACTCAGAGGCTGCAGCTGGAAATTTTTTAGAGGTTGACAGAAAAAATTGTCGATAATCGCGAAGTTTTTAGCAGCCTCTAAACTGACTCTAATTTGGCCAGAATAGAGACAGTTGTAGAGGCTACTGAGTTTTTGAATGTTTTTTACAGAGATAGAAATTTTATCTCGGGTTGTGAGGTTGTCGTCTGGCAGCCGTTCCCATTGACACTCAGACCCCGTTGGCCCTCATTTTTATTGTACGGAGGCTTTATTCGGAAATAGAGTACATGAGATTATGAGAAGAACTGCGCCTTTGGATAAACAGAGCACTGGGGTATTTTCGTTTATTAACAAATTTTTTTTCGCCTTGCAATACCGGCAAAATTACCTTAAGAATAAGCTGTTTCTTGAAGTGCAACAATGGCAAAAATTCCGATAATGGCTGTATCGTATTTTTGGCTACTCGGGAAAAAACGTTTTTATATAAATATATATAATTATAAATTACATTATTAAATTATTAGTATCATCTCAGGAAAAAAAACTATCTATATCTATACTGTCAACGGTATATACTAGAAGTTGAAATCTTGAATATATTCAACGATATTCGAGTATTCGGGAAAATTTTTTGGATATACCTGGCTGACGGCGATACGGATCCCGCCTGATCTGGGAAACAGATCCAGGAGATCCAGACATATCCAGAAAATTTGTTTCCTTAGTATTCAAATATCGTTCAAGATTTTAACTTTTAGAACAGATCATTGACTGTAGATATGAAGTTTGGACTTCAATGAAAAAAAAATAAAAAAAATCATTCGACGAAAATCGTTTATCAACAATTGCATACCACCTCGAACAACGAATATTGTTGAATAATCTTTTTTTTATTCTTCAAAAATTGTCGTGAGTTTGTTCGAATTAATGAAAGCAGGATTCGTACTTCAATAATATTTTTTAAAAAATAATAGGTAACTCCAAAATTTTATTTACTAATACTTTGTTATTGTTAATAATGTACAAATCTTGATTTTATTAACACAGGTTCACATGACCACTGCACTGAGAGAATTTTCACCGGAATATCACGTGGGAATACTAAAGTGACGGAACCGTTGAGTGTTGACGTACAACGTGATTTTCAAAGTAAAATACTAAAAAAGTTTCGGTAGAACCACTTGATTTTCTGAAATTTATCATTGGATTCTTCACCATGGCTTTTTCATGTGAATAATCCTGTGAGGTATTGCCTTATGATTTTACATGTAATACATGTAAATTTATTTTTTTAAAATAAAAATGTCCAAGGAAAAGCAGTAGCTAAAGAAAGAATGTAGCTAAAAATATGAGGTTGCCAAAAAATTATGTTTAGAGGAAATAATGTTGTTTAAAATATAATTTTTTGGCAACCTTAATTTCTTTAGCTACATCTTTTCCTTAGCTACTGATTTTCCTTGGACATTTTTATTTTTGAAAAATAAATTTACATGTATTTTATTTATAAAATAAATAAAAATGTCCAGGGAAAAGCAGCAGCTAAGGAAAAGATGTAGCTAAGGAATTGAGGTTGCCATAAAATTATGTTTGAAAAAAATAATGTTGCTTAAAATATACACTGAAAAAACGTTCCCGCTGCAGGCACGGTACGTTCCTGTCTCCGTAGCATGGTAGAAGTACTACAGGTATGGCAGTAGTCCATGCTTTTTTCGTCGCGTTCTGCGCAGCCTTATTTTTTCAACCAATCAAGAACGCGCCATCGAGCTGTTTTGCTTTTCTTTCTAACACGCAATCTCTATTATAAGATCCTTTCTCTCTAACATACTGTTTTGACAACTATTTTTTATATTGTTGTAAATACTAATAAATATATGTGGAGCATGTTTATAAAAAATAAAAAAAATAAAAAAACCAAGACAGTTTAACAAATAAATTATAATATTTTCATTGTTGTTGTTTTTTTTGATGCCACAAACAATAGAGGTTGTGTTGTATTTATTATACTTGGATTCATTTATTTAATATAAATAATTAATTTTTATCATTGATGTATGTGAATCATTATAAAATATACCAAATCTAGTTGAATAAATATGATAACTTTTGAAAAATTTAAAAAAAACTTGAAAATTTTCTTAACAAATTTGTATCGCGCGCGCATAAAGTCTTCCATTTTTGTGGCGAGAAGGCGACCTTTTGATTGGTCGATTAACAGCGGCCAAACCAGGCTGCGCACTGCCATACCTGTAGTATTTCTACCATGTCTCCGTAGCAGTAAAGTAGACTGCGAAGCGCTGTACTGCTGCTGTAGCGGTAGACTTTACTGTTGATGAGTTCAGGCATATGAACGGTCCAAAGAATGCTGTATGACACGTAAAGACTGATTCGATAAATTAAATGATGTATATATGTATGTTATTAATATTAATTATTAATAAATATGATTATATATTACTATTATTATTGAATATGAATTGATTTTAAAATCTTGAATATTATCAAAAAATATGGATAAAGAATTTGAAAAAAATATATTTTATTTGAATATAGAATTAAAAAAAAAAAAATTTACATTTTTAATTTACCGTGTAATAATAATAAATTAATTCATTGAATAAACGAAGAAATTGCATTAACTATAATGATAGCGTAAAAATAATATTACACGGTAAATTAAAAATGTAAAAATTTAATTTTTAACGTGAAAAAATTTTTTCAAATTTACTTAAATGCTTACTCAAAATGCTTAATTCCACTGTTTTATTTGGTTTTTTACGCGCAATTGTTATTAACAATTAATTTAAAAATTATAAACAAAAAAAAATGTTTTTGTTTAAATTTTTACAAGTTTTTTTATAAAAAAAATACAAATCTATCATTAATAAAGTCCATTATAATGTTTAATTAATTTAAAACAATGAAAAATATATAAATTAGACAACTCTCAATTTGGTGTCGAAAGCCTGTCGATTTAGTGACAAAATATGTCGGTAATAATGACCGAGTCAATTACCGATGAATGGTCTGAGGCTCGACAGCTTTCCAACTCCAGTAGATATGCGAATCATGTCAATCTAACCTCTCTACCTTGTATAATTCGAACTCTTATTTAATATTAAATATACATGTACTAGTCAAAGTTTCATTCAGTTTAAGTTATTGTCATTATAATCTTATATTTATTTTATATTTTTCCAACTCGTTTTGAGTGTCCGGTGCTCGTGAATTACGTTTTATATATGCTGTCGAATGGCTGTCAAATCGCTGTCGACTGAATGCTACATTGGAGAGTCAAATCCCGATCGAATAGGTGTCGACGCATCCGCTAGGGTTTCACTTAGCTATATTTTTAACTTAGCTATATTTTTTACTTAGCTATATTTTCTACTTAGCTAAGTACCGAGACGTAATTCCTACGGACTTTTTTCCCACGACTGTTTCCCCATTGACATTGTACCGACGGTCTATCACCCTACCCGCACCCGTATTCAGAGGATGATCTCATTAGGGCGTTTTTTTTCCGATGGTGGCGCTTGTGAAGCTTTTCTATGTAAAATCTATATAAAAAGTTCACAAGCGCCGCCATCGGAAAAAAAAAGCCCTAATGAGAACATCCTCTGAATACGGGTGCTGACTTAGTATTTACGGACTCTTAGCCGACGACGACTAATTTCTCCCCACAGACACTATATATTTATATTGTCATAGTCAGCAGTCCAATTCACAGGGCATTACAATTTAGGGCTTTTTTCCTTCACTGGCGGCGCTTGTAGAGCTTTTATTATGTGAAATCTATATAAAAAAAATTTGACAAGCGCCAACACAGGCAAAAAAGGCCTAAATTGAAAGTGAATTGGACTAGACTATTGTGATTTCGTGTAATTAATGTAACAATAAAATATATAAATTTATTAATAATAATCAACAACAATTAATAATAATTATTATTTGTGTAATACGTGTATACATGTGTGTACACAAGTGTGTACATAATTTTGAATGCGAGTATATTACTATTATAAATATATATATTTGATGAATATTTGATTATTTAATTATAGATTTATATAGTTATATATTTTTAATTTTTTTATAATTATTTTTATAGATTGACGAAATGACTTTAAAATTATTATTATTTAAAATTATACTATTTTGTATTTGAAGTTATATAAAAATTTCAATACCGTTTATTAAGAGCTGTTGCTCTGAATATTAAAATTAAAATTATATTGTTTTGTATTTAAAGTTGTTGTATAAAAATTTCAGTACTGTTTATTAAAGTTTTTATATTTTGTTTAATCAATTATATTATCGATTATTTATTTACTGGTTTATTTATTCTATTTTTAAATTGTTTGTCTGTGGGGTGTGTGTCACGTGGGGTGAATGCCCGTGGGAAGAGAGTCTGGTCGGGTGTGGATCCGTGGGGTGTATGTTGGTGAGAGGACTGTCCGTAGGAAAAAAGTCCGTCGGATGATCATCAGGGAACCCTTAGCTAGATTTATAGACAAACACACAACATCTACATAATTTTACCAGCTATATTTTTTACTTAGCTATATTTTTAACTTAGCTATATTTTTTACTTAGCTAGATTTTTTACTTAGCTATATTTTTTACTTAGCTAGATTTTTTACTCAGCTAGATTAATAGACAATTAACACACATTATCTACATAATTTTAGCAGCTATATCTTTTACTTAGCTATATTTTTAACTCAGCTATACACGGAGAGAAAATTATATGAAATTTTCATATACAGTATATGAAAGTTGCACCAAATCTGCTGGTATATGAGAATTTCATATACTGTATATGGAAATTTCATATACTAGCATATGAAAAAATCATATACTTTGAATTTTTCAGCTCAAAGCTAGTATATGAAAATTTCATATGCAGTATACGAGAATTTCATATACGTTATACGAATTTTTCATATACTGCATATGAAAAATTCTATTAGTACAATATATATTAAAAAACAATTAATTTTTTAAATTCAAATTATATGGTCTAATCTTATTAGATTTTTTTCATTTGTCTACCATTTCTTATTTGTTCAATAACTTTTAAATTATAATTTCACAAATATTTTAATAAAATCACAACTCATGTAACATAGCCAAACTAAGTCTAATATGTTTTCAATAGTAATGGGACTAGTTAATAACACATTATGACAATAGATATAATTCTATATTTTTTCAGAAATAAGCTCAAATATTGACTGGAATAGCAAAATAGACGGAAAATTATAAAATTTCTCTTTTCAAAAGTTTTTTTTTATATCTATACGGGATATGTCACCGAGTAGCGTTTTTAAATGGATTGATAAATATTTTACAGGAGAACAGACTTCAAATATGCCTCTTTTAAGAAGTACCCAAGCTTTTTTGCATTAACCGGGTAATTACAATTGAAACTAAAATTTATACTGCTTTCTTTTAATTGTTTTTTTACGTTCAAAACCCTCAATATTGTAAAATGAGTCGTCAAAGTACAGTAAATTGCTTTCGATAATAATTAATAATCATCAAATTGTTAATTATAAGTAATTAATAATAAGGAATATTATAGTTTTATAATATATATATTTATATTTATATATTATAGAATACTATCTTTGACGACATTATCGAAGTCTTTAAGGTGAATACACTGAAAAAAAAAACTTCTGTCAGATAGAAGTTTTCTTCTTGCAAAAAAATGGATTTGGATTAAGAAAAAGTTGATTTGGATTGAGACAAAGACTTCTTAATCCAAATCATAAAAAACTTCTTGAATCATGAAAAAAACGTCTTGGTTCAAAACAAATTGTTCATGTTTTTAGAAGTATACTTCTTGGATTATGGATAAATGTGTCTTGGATCGAGACGAACTGTTCATGTTTTTAGAAGTATGCTTCTTGGATTATGGATAAATGTGTCTTGGACCGAGACAAACTGTTCATGTTTTTAGAAGTATGCTTCTTGGATTATGAACAAAAGTGTCTCGGTTCAAGACATATTGTTCATGTTTTTAGAAGTATTCTTCTTGAATTATGAATCGATATGTCTCGGTTCAAGGCAATATTGTTTTTATTTATGAACATTTATTCTCAATAGGATTGAAAATAAAAAAAATAAAAAAAATTTTTCAATTACAAACTTGTAATTTGTAATTTTTTTTTTCCTGCAATTTTTATTTTATAATTTTTTTTCCTACAATTTTTTTTTTTTTTTTACCTAACGCGGGACCCGAACCTGTGACCGTAAAACCTATCTAATCTAAACCTGTGCCTTAGCTCGCTTAACCACGGGCGCGATATGGAAACGGAAAGTTATTTGTATTACTTTAGTGACAAGATATTTTTTTTAAAATTTATTATACAAATGAACTGAAACTACACGTATATATATATTTTTTTATAATTAATTATCAAATTACTATAATATCATTCTTTTGTTATATCGAAACATTTTATGTTTTCCAAATAATTGTTAAACATATAAATAACATTTTATCATTATTATTATTTAAGAATATAAACAACAATAATATGATAGTTAGAATTATTGAAAGATTTAAGATTTACTGACTGTAAAGAAAAACTAAATTATAATCGAAAATTAAAAAAAAATGTATTATTTTTTTTTTAAGTTTTATATCAGTACATTCTAAAAATAAATTAAATCAAATAAATGTTAAATTTAATTTATTAAAATACAAAATGTGTCAATATTGAATCGACTCAAAATACTAGCATTTAAATTGTTTATATTCTTAAATAATAATAATGATAAAATGTTATCTAAATGTTTAATAAAATTTAGAAAACATAAAATAATACAATAGTACACTAAAGTAATACAAATTGATACGTGGTAGTTTTAGTTCATTTGTTCATGTAATAAATTTAAAAAAAAAAAAATATCTTGTCACTAAAGTAATACAAATAACTTTCCGTTTCCATATCGCGCCCGTGGTTAAGCGAGCTAAGGCACAGGTTTAGATTAGATATAGGACAGGTCGGGTCTGAAAATTGAAAAATAAAAATTGCAGGAAAAAAAAATTACACAATTTGTTTGATTTTATTTTTATTTTCAATCTATTGAAATGTTCATAAGCCTAAAACGAGCATATCGATTCATAATGAAGAATACTTTCAAAACATGAACAATATGTCTTGAACCGAGACACTTTGTTCATAATCCCAAACATACTTCAAAAACAAAAAGCATAATTTATCCATAATCATGTTACTTCAAAAAAACATTTGGACCGAGAGACACTTTTGTTCATAATCCAAGAAGTATACTTCTAAAAACATGAACAATTTGTTTTGATCCAAGACACATTTATCCATAATCCAAGAAGTATACTTCTAAAAACATGAACAGTTTGTCTCGGTCCAAGACGCATTTGTTCATAATCCAAGAAGTATACTTCTAAAAACATGAACAATTTGTTTTGAACCAAGACGTTTTTTTCATGATTCAAGAAGTTTTTTATGATTTGGATTAAGAAGTCTTTGTCTCAATCCAAATCAACTTTTTCTTAATCCAAATCCATTTTTTTGCAAGAAGAAAACTTCTATTATTAAGAACTTTTTGTCTTAAAAATAGAAAAAATTTTTTTCAGTGTAAGTTTATAAAATTTCACAAAATAGATATATGTATATTATTCATTTATTGCCAGTAAAAATAAAATAAATCAAAATGAATTTCTACATGATAATAATTGAAGCACTGATGTGAATTAGTTTCAGTAATTGCGTATGTATTCACCTAGTATTGAGCTGATGTAACTGGAATATTATTAAAAATCAACGTTTTCCAGTGTGATCAAAAACGAGTTTCTAAGTTATAAAAAATTTATAATTGTATTCAATGTGAGGAGTTTTATTACTTATGATCTGTCAGTTATTTTTACTACGTAAATTGACTCATTTTCAATTATTCCTTCGATTGTACTACATTTTCTTTTTCGATCTAGGAAATCAGGTATCAAAATAAGCCAGCACATAAGGATAAAAAACAACGTGTTAATTTGTTATTTAACTTAAATTTGAAATAATCGGTTCTGTTTTGTTTTCGAAAAATGGCATGTAGTTCAATAATTTGCTATTTTTGCCAAAAGTATTTTAAAAACAATGAAAAGCTTTTGAAACATACAAATATTATACATGAGAATGAAGAAACTTTTCTATGTCAAGAATAAACCTGCCACCGAGTTTATACACAATTTAGGACGTTTCAAAAACATCGTTTAAAACGAATTTGACGACAATAGTATATTTCGTTACAAGTGCCCACTCAGAGAGTGTGCTCTCAACGAATTTGGAGGGGCAAGCACGAGCCTTGGCGAGTGTTTCCCCTCCAAATGAGTTGTGATTGAGCCTCTGTATTGGGCACATATTTTATGTTACTAGGGACAGTGGTAATAATGTGTGAATTTCTAAAAAGCGCACTACCCCTCTTGCGCTTTGGAAATTCACACATTGTTCCCACTGCCCTTGTAACATAAAAGTATTATTTTGATTGAAGCCCTTAATTTCGTTCTGGAAAAAATCCTGATATTCAGGACAGGCTATTTTTTTTCTCAAGATATTCAAATTTGGTATGGAAAAAGTATTTAATTTCAAGACTTTTGCCTGGATACGTTGTGAACATTAAAAAAGTCCTCGAATCCAAGACCAAAGTATTTTTATGTAGACTTTTTTTTTTCTTGACGAGTCTTACCGATTGCAATTTTTATTTTTGAAAAAAAAAAAAAAACAATATATCGAAATTTTTAAATTATCATAACATATTCGAGATATCGAAAATTTTCTTAAGACATTTTTTTTCCTCTTTGACGAACTTTATTGATTGCGATTATTAAATTTTGGAATTAATCGTTATTTCAATAACTATACGATATATAACCGATAAATAGCCGTTTTTCGATATTTCAACTAGATTTTTAACCACTTTGCGCACTCGTAGGAATTTTTCCCGTAATCCTGAGAAAATTTCCTATAAGAAACCAACAAAAAAACAAGTTGTCTCAGATATGATAATCTTGCCGATTCTGGCAGATTCTGGTAGATTCTGCAAGATTCTACAAAAAATGACAAAATCTGGAAGTTTCTGGAAGATTCTGCTAGCCAAATATTCGGCTGAGATTATGATACGTATAAAAATTTAAAAAACATATTCAAGTTTAAAAAAAAAAATGCAACGCTTTGAAATTGAAGTTTCTTGATACCTTACCGTGATGTTTATAATAACCACAATAATTCGTCGAGAATTTTTTTTTTTTTTTGTTTAGAATTTTTTGGTAAAAATAGTTTGGCAGATTCTGGCAGATTATGACAGATTCTGGCAGATTCCCACAGATTCTGACAGATTCTTACAGATTTTGGCAGATTATCACAGATTCTTACATTAACAATTTATTATCAACAAATGATTTTGGGGACATTTACATATATAAACTAAATTTCGAGGACGTAACTAAATATGTTGTTATCAGTTAGCCGACAATTGACGGGCCGACATAAAACTAATGATTGTAATCGATTGTAACCGATTTGCACTTCAATGTAACATATTTGTAATTATTTGTAACCCCCCTCATTAATTGTAATTCATTACCTGAAATTCTATGTTGCACTTAGCCGACAAATTATAAGGAACAGTTGTAAAAATTAATTTATGATTGGATTTTATAGGGAATCATTTGTACATTCGAAATATATATTTGTATTGTTTTTCCGAGGTAATTTAAAATTAATTACTAATTAAAATTATACGCATGCGCGTAGATTTCTTTTTCTATAGGGTTCTGACCTATTCGCCATGGCATCTGGTGGCACATAGTGAACTATTTCCAAATGATTGAAATCACATTGAAAATTTTATATGGTATAGTTTGTTAACCATAGCATACTATAGTAAAATCGTTTGGAATGCGCCATATTGCCTCACAGATAAGCTTTTACACAATAAATGTGTGCGTGACCGGTCAAACCGCGCCCATAGGTCAGATCCCTTGTATCAATTGAGATGACAGCTGTAAAAGATGGCGGCGGATGTTTATGGCTACTCCTTAGCCATTTTTCCTATAGCTTTTTATTTATTTAAACAATTTATGCAACAATTTGTCAATAGCTCTTTATTTATTCAAATAAATTAAATACTAGTTAATAAATTAAATAGCTATTGTTAATTCTTCCTTTCTCAGCTAAGGAGTAAATATTGCTCACTAGTTTATTTTTAAAGAATTTATTTAGCTAAAGAAATTAACTGGTAAGCCGAGCTAGTTTGTAATTAAAGAACTAGTAGTCTATTTAGTCTATTTTTCTATATTAATTGCTTAGCCATTTGCTAAATTTTTAAGCATGTCTTGCATAAAATTAACAGTATAATAATAATAATATGACAGACACACAGATTTACACACATGCAAACAAGATGGCCGCCAATGATATGCGCAATAGGTTTTTATTTTTGTCAGAGCTATGGACATATCTGTATATTTCTACCATGTTCACGCTAATATACAATTTGCCTTTGACTGGGGTACGTTCCAAAACCTTCGTTCGGTTTAGTATATCAAGATGACGGATTTCAGTGTTTTTTTGCGATTTTTTTTATCGTAATAATAAGTTAATCAATTATAATTATTATTGGTGAGAATAAAAAATAACTAATATTATTCTCCTTCCTCTACTAAAAATATATCAACTGACACTAATATAGAAAAGTTCACAGTGGTGTTTAAAATTTTCATATATTTGATTCGAATCACTGGGTGCATTCCTTTAATAAAAAATTTTTTTTCGTTTTGCAATTTCGCCCTGTAATACCGACTAAAAACTAGAAACAGAAACAACGACAAAAGTGATAAATTTTTCTATGCAATATTCCAGGCTTTACAGTTTACGATAATGTGTGGTACGACCTATGTGACAATAACAAACAATCACAACAAGTCAATTTTCTATTTATTTCAGTTTGATATAAACATTGAACAGTTTATCTAATAATTGGAAGCCAAAAAAAATAATGTCATGTGCCAGTACTGCCACTACAAGAAACAGCTTTTTCCTATAAAATTTTGGCCGGTATTACAGGGCGAAATTGCAAAACGAAAAAAAATTTTTTATTAAAGGGATGCACCCACTGCCATCTTGATATACCGAACCGAACGAGGTTTTGGAACGTACCCCTGCTTTCTTTCATGAACTCAGAAGGCACAGATGCGCAGAATTTTTTATTTAAAAAAATCGGCCGTGCATTGAAGCCGGCAACCGTTGGCATTATATTTATTTTAACATTAGTGTGTCAAATTTCATGTCATTCAGGATTCAGCATTTTGTTGTGTCAACCAATTGCAACTGAAAAACATAAACAATTTATTTAAAATATAATGGAATTACCCCAAAAAAAATTATGTTTACAAAACCAACAATTTCACTATTTTTAGGTCAGTACACAAATGTCAAGGAAAATAAAAATATAATACCAGCGCCAATGCACAGCCGTTTTTTTTTAAATAAATAATTCTGCGCATTTGCGCCTACGCGTGCGCTGATGGAGATCACATCGGGGGGAGCGTTCGATAGCTGGCCGGCACCCGTATTCACAGGGCATTACAATTTAGGGCTTTTTTCATCCACCGGTGACGCTCGTGGAGCTTTTATATGTAAAATCTATATAAAAAAAAATTTATAAGCCTCGAGACGTCTCTAGTCTTCATGGGCCAGCTTTCGAACGCTGCCCAGTGTTCTGAACACCGAGTTCATGAAAGAAAGCAGCCATGGGGTGCATTCCTTTAATTAAAAATTTTTTTTCGTTTTGCAATTTTGCCCTGTAATACCGACTAAAAACTAGAAACAGAAACAACGACAAAAGTGATAAATATCTCTATGCAATATTCCAGGCTTTTCAGTTTACGATAATGTGTGGTACGACCTATGTGACAATAACAAACAATCACAACAAGTCAATTTTCTATCTATTTCAGTTTGATATAAACATTGAACAGTTATCCATCTAATAATTGGAAGCCAAAAAAAATAATGTCATGTGCCAGTACTGCCACTACAAGAAACAGCTTTTTCCTATAAAATTTTGGCCGGTATTACAGGGCGAAATCGCAAAACGAAAAAAAATTTTTTATTAAAGGAATGCACCCTTTAATATTCGTGCTTCAATATTCCAATCTTATAGTCAGGAATGGGCATGTATAAGACATAATGTTTTAAACTATGTTTAAAACGATGTTTAAAACATAGTTTAAAACATCCTTAGTTTTATCCATATATTTAATACTACTATATTGCGCATAGGGTATGATTTTGTTCGGATTCATTACGGTGCAGACAATCTCTCTGTCGCAGTCATACTCCTCGACAAAAATCTTTTGCGCATGTCCGAATTATTATTCGAGTCGGGGCTCGGAAACATTCGGCGACGCACACAAATTCATTGTGTATACGTGTGAACCGAACAGATTATTCGGACATGCGCAAAAAATTTTTGTCGAGGAGTATGACTGCGACAGAGAGATTGTCTGCACCGTAATGAATCCGAACAGCCCACTTATGGGAAAGCATAGGCGATGCGCAATATAGTAGTATTAAATATATGGCATTTTAGCAAACTTGTATATCAAAAGCATGAATTACTGCAATCAGGGCTCTTGGCAACTTGAAATCATCAAAAGGAACCAAAATGAATTACTGCAATCCCGAAAAAGATCTCAGGAATTGATGTGACATATTTAGCACAAGCAGTAGCTAAGAAAAAAATGTAGCTAAGAAAAGGATGTAGCTAAGGAATTGATGTTGCTCAAAACATAATTTTTCTGGCCACATTAATCCCTTGTGGCTAAGGAATTAATGTTGCTCAAAACATAATTTTTCTGGCCACATTAATTCCTTAGCTACATCTTTTCCTTAGCTAGTCCTTTTCCTTGGACATTTTTATTTTTTTAAAACGAATAATATGTATTTTATTTGTTAAATAAATAAATGACTAAGAACAAGCAGTAGCTAAGGAAAAGATGTAGCTAAAAAAAATTATATGGTTAAAATTTGAGTTACTGAGAGATCACGTGGGTTTTATCCGTTTTATCCTGTTTTAAACGTTTTAAACGTTTTATCCATGGATAATTGTAAACAACTCAAAAACTCACAATATGCCCATCCCTGCTTATAGTAATTTACACGGCTTGGTTCCTTACATGAAGTATCCTGTATCTTACACTAGAGTGGGTATAATCAGAGTGGTGCCAATAGCGGGTTCAGGTCCGCCATATCCTGCTTGTTGTATGTAGTTCGTATAGCAGAGTGACGTTACTTCTGGGCAGCTTTTCGCCTTTGGCACCACTCTGCTTATACCCACTCTATCTTACACAAAGTTTACTGCGCCATCTTACACGAAACCTTAATTCCACAGTCGGTAATTCGAGAAATTCGACATTTTTTTATTAAATTTGGTGAATTGCTGAGAAATTAATCTTAGAAACATTGAGCAAAATTAAATAATCAAAAAGCTATTAGCAAATGTTGCTAAGGAAAGGATGTCACCAAATAAATTAATTCTTAGTTTGAATTAATGTCTCAGCAATATTTTACTGTTTATTTATGGAAAATGTTTCTAAGGAAAGGATGTTGCCAAATAAATTAATTCTCAGTCTATATTATTTTTACAGCATTATTTTCTATTAAAAAAAAAATTACTTTGTCAAAAAGCTGTAAAAATAATCTAGACTGTCAATTAATTTATTTGGTTACATCCTTCCCTTGGCAACATTTGCCAATAGTATTTCGATATATTGTAGCAAATGTCTAAGGGTTAATAAAAATTACTACGCAATTTATTCAGTTTTATATAGTTTTTAGCTATATTTGCCAAATTAAATTTAAATACTACGGGCCAGTTTTTTCATCCATAGTTATAGGAATCTGCTGGCTCGACATTAACTACCTCAGTCAACTAACTATCGGTTAAAAACATATACATGTAAGTTGACACTAGGTGCTTTCTTTTGTGTATTTTTTTTTTCCTGTTCATTTTCGCGCATGCGAAGTTTGCAACAGCGTAGGACATGAGGGGCTGGATCAGCCATATTTTAATTTTTATTTTTGAAAAATTATTTGTTCGACGCCACTGTTCTCTCAACAAGTTTGCATAACAGGCGCATGTGCATGATCATGCGCATGAAAGTGAAAAAAAATAAACACCCAAAAGAAAGCACCTACTATAAAAACATAATCCTTAGTTAGTATCTTACCTACCCAACACTGTTGCACAGAACCAGCACCCGTATTCACGGGGCAAAATTGTTCTCATTAGGGCTTTTTTTTTCCGCTGATGGCGCTTGACAAAATTTTTTTTATATAGATTTCATATAGAAAGGCTTCACAAACGCCGCCATCGGAAAAAAAAACGCCCCAATGAGAACATCCTCTGAATACGGGTGCCGTATTCACAGGGCATTACAATTTAGGGCTTTTTTCCTCCACTGGCGGCGCTGGTGAGCTTTTGTATGTGAAATCTATATAAAAAAAATTCGACAAGCGCCATCAGTGGTAAAAAAAAGCCCTAAATTGTATAAAATTTGCCCTGTGAATACGGGTGCTGAGGTACATTAATGAATTACTCCATGGTTTTGTGCTATAATAATCGCGCATGCGCATAAAATAACTCGTGTTTCCACGCTACAGAAGTCTCATGCAAGTTCTTGACTTCAAGACGCCGCTTTAAATACAGAAGCCCTACAAGCGCCACCGGTGAAGGAAAAAAGCCCTAAATTGTAATGCCTTGTGAACACGGGTGCCGCACTCCAATTCTGGATCAGCGTTGCCAACCATACCATAATTATGGTATGTTTACCATATTTTGATCTTCCATACCATATACCATAACGACTTTACCATATACCATAATTTAGTTGTAATGCTGATAGTGAGAGAACTTTCAGTAAAATTAACTTGGCTAAAACAAAAATAAGAAATAAATTAGCTGTTCCAACAATGCGTGGAATATTATTAGCTAGTCAACATGTTATTTCCAATTGAAATTGCATTAAATTTAAGCCATTCAAAGAAATGCTTTCACGTATGGCTACAAGTACTTTATATGATAAACCAAATGTTAAAGAAAAAGAAAATTATATTAATGATGATGATGATGAGTTATCGGGAGTTTCGTTTGATACAAACTAAATATTTTAATTATAAAAAAAATTAAACAATATATATTGTTTTTTAATTAAAACTGTATTTTACATTAAAGAGTACAAAAATTCATATGATAAAAATTTAAAAAAATTAATATGAAAAATTTCATTATTAATAAATAATTATACCTATTAATAAAAATAAGTAAATATGACTCAATAAATAAATAATAAAAAAAAAAAATTAATTGCATGGTTTCATTTAATTTATTTCAATAAAAAATTTAAAATTTCCTTTTTTACCATAATGGTATCCATTTTACCATATTTTCCCCTACTTCATACCATGTTGCTGTTTGTTGGCAACGCTGTTCTGGATAGCTATTCTCGACATAGTTATCCCCTGGGGTACGTTCCAAAACCTCCGTTTGGTTCGGTATATCAAGATAGCGGCGATTCTACCCAGCAATTAAGATAGCAAGAAGACTAGAGACCAGGAGAGTCAACTCCCTGTAGTGGGGGATAGGCTGGATGGGACCAAAAACGTCGTAAACTTTTACACAGGGGCAGGCTTTATAAAAACGCCGTTTCAGCGCTGTTGTCGACCCACGAACCACGCACACATGCACACATGTATTGAATATAATACATAAAATACATATACTTAATAAATTAACAGTCTATTTAAATTAATTCCTTAATAACTTGCCACCAATATTTTTTTATTTATCATAGAAAATATGATATAGACTACAAATTAAATTATTTGGCTGAATCCTTTTCTTAGCAAAATTTGCCAATAGCTATTTTATTAATGAATTATGCCAAAAATAGCTGAGGAAATAATGTAACCAACTAAATAAATTGAGAGTCGAGATTAATTTCTCGGCAATATTTTATATGATGAATCAAAATATTGGTGGCAAATAATTGAAGAATTAATTTAGACTGTTGATTAATTTATTTGGTTCCATCCTTTTTTTAGAAAATATTTTCCATAATTAATCAATTAAATAGATATTAGAACATGTATCTAAGGGAAAGATGTGGCCAAATAAATTTATATGTTGTCTAGATTAATTTCTTGGCAACATTTTCTATAATAAATTAAAATATTTGTAGCGAATAGTTGAGCAATTTTTTTAGACTACGAAATAATTTATTTAGCTACATCCTTCTTTTAGCAAAAATTATTACATACAATCAATTAATTGCATTGTATAAATTTAGATAACAAACTTGTGGCGTATTTTGATATCAAATTGATATACGTAAAATAGAACAAATCAGCATTAAAATATCAACAACAATTGTGAACAATTTTGGTTCGCGAGACGCGAAAAATTATTGGAATCGTCTGTGAGAATTTGCGATTTACAAAAATTTTTGTTTAATAATAAAATTATAATCTTTTAATAATTATAGGCATATTAGATTTTTTAATTAGAAAATGATCATTTTTTGGTTTTTTTTACAAAACTAATACATTTAATCAGTTTCCCACGTATTTGGTATTTTTATAACTCGAATTCTCACAGACGATTCTCATTATTTATTTTGTCAAAATTTATTCAAAAAAAAAAATCTAATATGCCTAAAATTATTAAAATATTATAACTTTAATATTGAACAAAAATTTTTATTAATAAAATGCTCTTTTTTTATATTAAATACAAAATAAAAATATACTGTCGTACGTCTGTCGGATTTGTGTCGGAATTGTGTCGGATTTACAATTCTCACAGTCGTGTGTCGGAATTGTGTGAGAATTGTAAAATCTCACAGTCGTGTACAGATGATTCTGACAGCTAACCTCACTTTTAATACATAAACAGAATTGAGTTTTTTCAATAAAAAAATTATTTAAAAAAAATTCTAATGTGTCTTAAATTATAAAAATATTATTTAGAAATTTTTAGACATAATATTTTATTTTTTAAATGCTTCTTACTATTTATTTTTGTGACTTAGAAATTCTTATAGTCGTGTGTCGGTTTTGTGTCGTTTTTGTATGAGATCAGTGCACAATCCGACTATCGGCATTTTCGCTAGGGACTCCCTGTAGTGGGGGATAGGCTGGCACATGTATTATTTATTCAATAATAATAAATGTTATTAACGCGCAAGTTTACTACTGTATAACATAACCATTTTAACTGTCAAAAAGATTACTCCAAAATATTGAGTAGTATTATAAACTATCAATTAATATTAATATTAATAATTTTTTTCATTCAATTTTTGTATTGGCTTTGTGAAGATAAAGTTTTTGTAATAAAATATAAGTGTTTCAGCACAAGTAAGTATGATGAGAAAATGCTCTTTTTTAAATTGTTTATTGAATAATAATTGTAGTGCCTTTTTTTTAAATATAAATAATTAATTTTGTTCAAGATGGAGAAAACCAGAATTATGAAAAACCAAAAGAAAAAAAAAGTTATAAAAAAACTTTTCAAACAGCTGCAAGACAACGAAGAAATCATTAAGTTGCCTAACAAAATGTGGCTAACTGCTGTAGCCCCTGATAAGCGAATATTGTATTCTAAATTTGAGCCTGATTATAGTACTTCTTTAAATATTGTTGTTTATCCTAACATGAAGGTTGAAATAACCTATGGCAGAGAAACAATTGACTGGATACAATGTGATCCTCCAAAAACAGTGAAAGATGTGCAAGGAATTGTTAATGCAATTAACACAGTACCATCAATGTTAGAAAAAACACAATCTTAAAATAAGCCAATTTACGTCAAACGTAATATATTTCATCAATTGTACAATAATAATTTAGGCAACAAGACTTTAAAAATTCTAAGAATTCCATTTGAATATAGGTATAAGGCACTAAATACAATCAATTGTATATATATATAGATATTAATAATCTCAGCAAGAATAAAATGCAAACAGTTGTTTTTTAAAAACAATTTATTATTAATTTTCGAAAGCGCCTCTCTGTGGCCAAATGTACAAGCCTTTTTTCACGACATATTTTGTCCCATTTCCAATGTACATAGTTGACTCTCCTGGTCTCTAGTCTTCTTGCTGTCAACTCTGGGTTTAACCTCACTTTTCCTTTTTACAATAATCAAGTCTCTCTGGACTGAATATAACATACCCACCCTGGTGGAAATATTTCTCCAAATTTTCTACGAATTTTCTACGAACTTTCTTCGAACTTTAACCAATTTTCTACGAATTATTGCAAATTTTATACGAACTTTAACGAATTATTACGAATTTCTACGAAATTGACCCATGCGGAGAAAAAGTTCTGAAACATCTTCGAAAGATTTTTGCGTAATCTTTACCACTCCTAGGACTTGCATCAACTACAAATTATAGTATTGATTGTTATACCCATAATTATTTGAAATTTATCACTGATAATTCTTATTTTTTAGAAAAATGTTTGAAAAATATTAATACAATAAAAATTAAAGTTGTTATGATGTTTACCTTTTTCACTGTCTTTTTTCATTCACAAATTTTTCAGTTGACACTACGATTGAATTTTTGTTAACATAATTTAATTATTCATATTTTTTTGACATTAAATAAATAATATTTATTGTTAATATTATTTATGATAAATTAATATTTTTATTGTTGAAAATTAAAAAATTTAATAAATAATACATAGTACATACGCAGTATGAAGTACGCGCCGCTTTTTGTGCGCAGGCTCCTCCTTTTTTTAGTTAAAAACCGAAAAACTTTTAACCGCCTGTTATTAACCGACTCACATTGATTTTTGGAACGTACCCCTAATATGGCATTTAACTTTCAAGTCCAGCAGTCCAATTCACAGGGCAAATTTTTTACAATTTAGGGCTATTTTTTGCCGCTGATGGCGCTTGTAAAATTTTTTTTATATAGATTTTATATACAAAAGCTTTACAAGCGCCGTCAGTGGAGGAAAAAAGCCCTAAATTGTAATGCCCTGTGAATTGGACTGCAGCAGTCCAATTGACAGGGCAAATTTTTTACAATTTAGAGCTTATTTTTGCCCTTCTTGTGCATCCCTCAAATCACACACACAATTAAAAGAAAAATAAACGATGTAATTCGAGTGCTTCCGAATTTACTTCGAGCAAGAAGACTAGAAACTAGGTCTCTAGTCTTCTTGACTTCGAGATAGCCGAAATCAGCTGAAAATTGAAATCAGCTGAAATTAACATGCTCGGGAGCACTCGGTTTACATCGTTTATTTTTTTATAAATGTATGTGTGACTTAAGGTTGCTTCCAAGTTCCATCGCCGTACCAATATTTATGCCACGAAGGGCACGTATATTAATAGGTGCGTTCTTTCGTCAATTTTTTGTTGACGCATCATGACCGCGCATTTGCGCAAAAGCTGAAAAAGCACGTAAGTTTTTAATTGTTTGTAAGTGTGAGTAACGCACACATGTATACTTTAAAAATTTTACTTGATTCTACGACTTTTGCGCAAATGCGCGGTCATGATGCGCCAACAAAAAATTGACGAAAGAACGCACCTAATAACGCTATTTTTTATTCCCGTGTCCTGAAATTTTTGTGGCGCCGCTGATGAAAAAACCAAGTTCTTTAGTAGTATGTGTGTGCGCGGCAACACACTAGCAAACAAAGTTTACGTCGTACGCCAAAACCATGCTTGTGTTCATGTCAGTGTGCCGCGGATCTAGCAAAATTTAGAAGTTTAAAAGTTAAATATTTATTAAAAGAAAAAGAAGAAAAAATTGAAATAATTATCAAAATTTTGTCTTGTCCAGGGCTACAATCTGATAGTAAATGTACAGTTTTAAATCAACACAAAAAAAAGTTATTTGTAAAAACATAAGGTAACGCGTATACCTTGTGTGTTAAAGTTGTCAACTTTGACAGTAAATATCTCGAAAAAAGCAAACAAGAAAAAATTCAAAAAAATTCACAATATAGATAATTGGGTGCATTCCTTTAATAAAAAATTTTTTTTCGTTTTGCAATTTCGCCCTGTAATACCGGCCAAAATTTTATAGGAACTGAAATAAATAGAAAATTGACTTGTTGTGATTGTTTGTTATTGTCACATAGGTCGTACCACACATTATCGTAAACTGTAAAGCCTGGAATATTGCATAGAAAAATTTATCACTTTTGTCGTTGTTTCTGTTTCTAGTTTTTAGTCGGTATTACAGGACGAAAAAAAATTTTTTATTAAAGGAATGCACCCATTATTTCATTTAGAAAATAAGCCAAAAAAATCGAAAGTCTATCAATAATTCAGATATTCGGAATCAACCGTAAGGAACGAATGGAAGGGGAAATAAAGGCTTCAAGATAAAATACTCAGATCCAAACATTCAGTAGCTCGCCTGTAGTCATGAATTACATTTAGCAAAGAGGTTTGACAAGAAGTTTTTCAAGCGCCGCCATCGCAAATTTATTTTGCCCTGTGAATTGGACTGCGGGTGCGGCACCCGGGGTGCGTTCCGTGGCTACCCAGTCCGTACGAACTTCACAATGGCGACGAAAAAAATGAAAATTCTAATAATGTTAAAAGTTACTATGATACATCACTATAGCCAGAGCAAGCCAAAGAGAAGGCCAGAGATTTATAAAAACTTAAAATATTAAGTATTACTATTTTTTTCAGGTTATTAAGTTGACAGAGTTTCTATTTAATTATTTCAAATCTGTCGAATAAATTGGCTAAAGTCAAATTTGATCAGATTATTTTCAAATGAAAAAAATCAGGTCTACCACAACAAAGGATCAAAATATTTCCAAACCCCGTCATTTTTAAGTTCGTACGGACTGGATAGCCACGGAACGCACCCCCGTATTCACAGGGCAAATTTTATACAATTTAGGGCTTTTTTTGCCACTGATGGCGCTTATAAAATTTGTTTTATATAGATTTCACATACACAAGCTTCACAAGCGCCACCAGTCGATGAAAAAAGTCTTAAATTGAAATGCCCTGCACCCGTATTCAGAGAATGTTCTCATCAGGGCGTTTTTTTTCCGATGGTGGCGCTTGTGAAGCTTTTCTATGTAAAATCTATATAAAAAGTTCACAAGCGCCGCCATCAGAAAAAAGAAGCCCTAATGAGAACATCCTCTGAATACGGGTGCTGTGCATACGGGTGCACAGTGATGGGTAAATGGTCGATTTTTGAGGTTTCTTACACTTACAGTAAGATACTGTAAGATACTGTAAGAAACTGTAAGATACCTGAGACGCCATTTTTGAACATTCTTACCGACTGTCGACTCGACAATTAGCTGTCATTGCTCGATATATGTTGGCACATGTATTTTATTTGTTAAATAAATATATAAGATACCAAGGTACAGTGTTGGGTAGGTAAGATACCTTGGTATCTTACATGGGTAAGATACATGTAAGATACTGTATCTTACATCATTGGTTTCATACATCGAGGTATCTTACACTGCGTTCTCAGCGCCTCCTATGATTTTTTGGTGGAACCTTCATGCCACAATTTTTTTTTTAATTTAATAAATACATAAATAATGTCATGTGCCAGTACTGCCACTACAAGAAACAGCTTTTACCTATAAAATTTTGGCCGGTATTACAGGGCAAAATTGCAAAACGAAAAAAAAATTTTTATTAAAGGAATGCACCCCAGGTCTTTTATTTATTAAATAAATAAAAATCCCAAAAACAAGCAGTAGCTAAGGAAAAGATGGAGCTAAGGAATTACAGTTGCTGCAGTGGATATAAGGAATTATTTTTTGAGCAACTGTAATTCCTTAGCCACGCATCTTTTCCTTAGCTACTGCTCTTCCTTGGACATTTTTATTTATTTTATGAATAAAATACATGTAAATTTATTTTTTAAAAATACAAATGTCCAAGGAAAAGCAGTAGCTAAGGAAAAGATGTAGCTAAGGAATTAAGGTTGCCAAAGAATTATGTTTCAAGGAAATAATGTTGCTTAAAATATAATTCTTTGGCAACCTTAATTCCTTAGCTACATCTTTTCCTTAGCTACTGCTTTTCCTTGAACATTTTTATTTATTTCAAATAAAATTACATGTATATTATTTATTTGATAAATAAAACTGTCCAAGAAAAAGCAGTAGCTAAGGAAAAGATGTCGCTGAGGAATTACAGTTGCCAAAAAAATTCTGTTTCAAGCAAAATTAATTTCTTAAAACATAATTGTTTAGCAACATTAATTTCTGAGCTATATCTTTTCTTAGCCACTGCTTCTTCTTGATATCTTATATATTTATTTAACAAATAAAAATTAAAATACATGTGCCAACATATATCGAGCAATGACAGCTAATTGTCGAGTCGACAGTCGGTAAGAATGTTCAAAAATGGTGTCTCAGGTATCTTAAAGTTTCTTACAGTATCTTACAGTATCTTCCTGTAAGTGTAAGAAACCTCAAAAATCGACCATTTACCCATCACGGCTCCATATACTTGGTTGGCAGGATTATGAAAAATAAAAAACTGAGATATAGAATCGTTTGGGAATGATTTGGGAACGTTTGGGAAATGATTCTCATAATTTAGGAATGCTTAGTTTAATTAATAATTAATAATTAAAGAATGGGCTAAAATTCACTAGATGTATGCGCACAAGCATATTGCGCATGAAGCATGCATTTACACTGCAATCATTGCTATTCACTGAAATATAGTAAAACTGCAGTCCAATTCACAGGGCATTACAATTTAGGGCTTTTTTCCTCCACTGGCGGCGCTTGTAGAGCTTTTGTATGTGAAATCTATATAAAAAAAATTTTACAAGCGCCATTACCGGCAAAAAAAGCCCTAAATTGTAAAAAATTTGCCCTGTGAATTGGACTGCAGCACCCGTATTCAGAGGATGTTCTCATTAGGGCGTTTTTTTTCCGATGGTGGCGTTTGTGAAGCTTTTCTATATGAAATCTATATAAAAAAAATTTTGTCAAGCGCCATCAGCGGAAAAAAAAGCCCTAATGAGAACAATTTTGCCCCGTGAATACGGGTGCTGGAAGCCGAACTTAGCGTCGCCGAGAGAGAGATTCAATGGATGGGCTTTTGTCCTTGTCGGTACAGTCACGTCAACTAAAGTTGGTTAAGACTGTACTGAAATATAATGTAACTTTTATATCGTGTAGTACTAGTTTGTTTTGACGTTGACTGTACAAGATTTAATGTGCGCATGCGTGAGTGAGAGGGAAAGCCATTCAATATATTGCTATCTCTAGCGACACTCCGTGCATTGGCTAGGCATAGGAGTTCACCTTCCAGCAGTCCAATTCACAGGGCAAATTTTATACAATTTAGGGCTTTTTTTGGCCGCTGATGGCGCTTGTCAAATTTTTTTTATATAGATTTCACATACAAAAGCTCTACAAGCGCCGCCAGTAGAGGAAAAAAGCCCTAAATTGTAATGCCCTGTGAATTGGACTGCAGTTTTATTATATTTCAGTGTTGCTATTCGCCATCTTCAAATTAGCAAACTTGCATTGTGGATACTCTCCTTAAGGCCAGGTGCTTAACTTCTAGCGACTGAAGGAGGCGTTTGCGATTGCAGTGTAAATGCATGCTTCATGCGCAATATGCTTGTGCGCATACATCTAGTGAATTTTAGCCCATTCTTTAATTATTAATTATTAATTAAACTAAGCATTCCTAAATTATGAGAATCATTTCCCAAACGTTCCCAAATCATTCCCAAACGATTCTATATCTCAGTTTTTTATTTTTCATAATCCTGCCAACCAAGTATATGGAGCCACCCATCACTGCCAAGGTATCTTACCTACCCAACACTGCGGGTGCAGGAATGTAATTCATTGTGGTTACTTCTGATGATAGTTCCAAGTTTCGCCGCTAGAGGGAGATGTTTTATACAACTGAATAAAACTAAGGGTGTTTTAAACCATGTTTTATACATGCCCATCCCTGCAGGTGCTGTAGTGCATGTAGTTTCACTCTTTTAACTTTTTGGTCTAAACTCTAAAGTCTAAACACGTGTTTCCCCGTCATATGCATACATAGTACATATTAATATCCAGTCTTAAAAATTTGATTCCAAATGAACAACAAATAAATGCAAAGAAATTTTATTATTTATTGAAATTTATTGTGAGTTGTTAATTAATTATAAAATGGTAAAACTCATTCCAGGCATGTATCATAAAAAAATAGGCAAACAACATTTAAAAGGCCAAAGTTTGTTATCCAATCGAAAGTTAAAAAAAATCGTAAAAGGACCGGCATGGTTTTATCCTGAAAAACCGAGTAAAGATAAAACGAGTAATTCTTCGATTTCTGATTCAAAAGCCACAAATAAAAAAATTGATACACCGTCAACCACAACAACTGCAAAAATCTTGGATTCATACGCAAGTAAATATTGTAAGTGTTCCAATACTGCCTTCAGCCAATTTTTAAATCACTTTCAACAATCATCAGTTATCCAAAATGAAATGTTAGCAATATTGTCAGCAGTAGTTTCAGTGATAACCCAAAACGAAAGTAACGAATCGTCCAGTGAATACTATTCAGCTTTGATGAAAACGTTAGATCAGGCAGAAACAGATCAATCAATATTGGCAACACTTTCACTTCTTAAAATGTTGTTAAGTACGGTACCTAAGAAAATGTTACAAAGCCAATTTAACGAGGCTAGTCAGACGTTTATTGGAATATTAAAAAAATATTCATCCATCTCAGATAATCACTTAATTATTCGGCATTGTATTGAATGTTTAACAGTATTACTCCTAGCACAAGCTGCTGAAACACTAAATAATGATTTGGTGACTGTTATTTATGATAAAATATTAACATTCATTGTTCATACGAAGCCTAAGATACGAAAAGTAGCTCAACATTCGATTTGTCTTATTTTGAAAAATTTGAATTCAACTGATACCGATAAATCAACAAACTGTTGTCAATTTGTTTTACGAGTTGCAGATTACTGTGTTTTGACTTTAAAAAGTTCCCAAGAATCAGAAAAATCTTGCATTAATAATACTAAAATTCTTCATGTTCTGGCATTTTTAAAAGACATCATTCCTATGATGCCACCAAAGCGTGTTAAAGTGATTAGTAAGGAATTGTTAAATATCTTGAGATCAAAAAATACGATGTTAACTTCATGTTGTCTTCAAACTCTACACAGTTTATTTACCTCTCAAACACTTGTTCTTTCTTCACAATTCAGTACACGGATTATTAGCACTCTATATGATTATCAACTGAAAACAGGAGAATCAGATGCAACTTTGGCTTGGCTGGCTGTCATACAACAAGCAATGTGTAACGTGGCAAAAAATGATCTCGAAGAATGTTCTCTTATTTTATTCAAAATTTTGACAAAAATGATAGAACTCTGGAAGTTTGATGATGAGAAAATTGTATATACATTAAATGACAGTATCAATATAGTAATTCAAGAGTGTCTAACTCCAATGTGTATTAATAATGCTATTGCCAAGAAATACAAAGATATACTGAGAAAAATAATTCAATTAGCTCATGAAGGGTTAAAGGACAAATCTATTGATCATTCAGTCAGACTTCATACTTTAATTTTTATTAAAACTCTGTATCAGGTAAAAATTATTTTTATATTTTTTAATCATCTTCTGTTAATTAATTCTCTTTTATACGTAAATTTTTTTTCAAAGAAGTTTGATCGTGTATGATTATCAAACGATAAAAATTAAAACTCAGTTTTTTTTTTGCAGGTGATCGGACGTACTTGTGCCCCAGAAATGGCTCAATGCTTAACAAGCCTAGCTGATCTACATGATTGTCACAACTCAAAATACTCAACTTGCGTAGAAAATGCTATTGAAGCTGCAGTGAAATCACTTGGACCAGAACTGGTCCTTTCAAAAATACCTCTAAAAACACCAGAAGGTGATTTTGATAATCGACGTATTTGGCTTCTGAGTGTCCTTAGTAACGCTATAAATGAATCAACATTATCCTATTTTCGGGATGCCATTTTACCACTGGCTATGATGTGTGACAATAAATCAATTGACCTTCAAGATAATAATGACCAATCTCGTGCTCATACTTATAAAACACTTTACAACAAAATATGGAGTTTACTCCTAGGATTTTGTAATAATCCAATAGACATTAAAAGTAATTTCAAAACTATTGCCAATATTCTTAGTCTAGCAATCACAGACAAAAAAGACTTACGAATGGTAGTGGTACAGTCGTTAAAAAAATTAATAATAATTTCAATTGAAAAAAAGGCTGTAGAAGATATTCAGGAACTCAAAAAATTTTCAAGTGTTTATTTGCCAAGTTTGATTGACTGTTATATAACCAAAACAAATGACAGTGACGAAGAGACTCATAGATGTGCTGTTCTTGATCTTATAAAACTTTATTTATCAATCTCATCAAAAGACACAATTGGAAAAATATTTGTTGAAATTTTTAGGCGGCTTGATGTATTTGAAACCGATGATTTTTTAAAAGACGCACTATTTGATTTAATTCAAGTTTTGATCAATTTTATCGATGGAAATAAACTTGAAAATATTTATGAGAAATGTGGTTTAATGATAAATGATAAAATGAATTCTAAAGATCAACAAAAATGGTACAAAATCCTAGAAGAAATTCTTTTGAGTCAATCAGAATTCTGTCACAAATTTGTTGAAGAAAACCGTGAAAAAATTCAAAAAATGTTCGTTGAAGCAAGTGAAAATATGATAGCGGTATCGAAAGAAAATCGTCTATATTGTCTTCGGTGCTTAATTAAAAGTCATCCAAAATTACAAAAAACGAATTTTTTAAAATCAATTATTCCCGAAATAGTTATGTGCGTTAAAGAATATGATGAAACTTGTCGGAAAGTCTCATACGAATTATTAAATGAAATTGCTGATAAATTTGAAACAAATGTAGAGTTTTTTGAAGAGTACATTAGTATGTTGATTGTTGGAGGTGATCCAAGCTACGTTTCATCAAGTTTATTAGGACTTACTGGAATCATTTTCAAATATCATAGTTTAATTAGTGATAATAAATTAGCAGAAATTGTAAAATACTTAAGTACTTTGATTACCGGAACATCAAGAGAAATTATAAACTCTGTAATTGGACTTTTAAAAGTCTTAACAACATCATTATCAATTACCTCCCTTCGTTTCCTGCTGACAATAATTATGAAATGTTTTACTGTCATGACTGACGATTGCAAACGCCACTTTCGTAAAAAGATTAGTGATATTTTATTAAAATTGGTCAAGAAGTTTGATTTTAAAACTATCTCTAAAATGGTACCATTGTCAGATGAAGCGACACATAGAAGGCTTGAAAGTATTGAACAAAATAATTTAAATAATAAGGACGAAAATTGTTTAAAAAATAAAAACAATCGAAATTTAATATCGGCAGAAGGGAAAAAAAGAAAAAGAGAATTTAATAATGATAATGATGATCATCAAAAAAAAAGTCTCAAAGCTGACAAGACACTTGAATTGAAACCATTGCGTCGGTCGACGTTGAATAAAAAGTATGTATCCAAATTTTTTGTCGTTAACGAAAATTATAAAGAAAATATAAAATAAACAATGAAAAGTATGCAATTAACAAAAGTCAACAATAAGAAGTATGCAGTTAACAAAAATTATAAACAAAATATAAAGTTGACTACATACTTCTCATTGTTGATTTTTGTTAATTGCATACTTTTTATTGTTAATTTCTGTTGTTAGTTTTGTTAATTGTTAATATCGTTGATTTCTTTTGTTAATTGCATACTTTTTATTCATTGTGTTTCAGAAAAAAATTGAAAAATGCTGCCAAAATCAAGAATGACAATTCTGGAATGAAAAGAAGAATTACTGTTGACGGGAAAAAACATAGGAAATAATATACACTTTGAGATATTTCATTGCTTAGGTTTTTTGGAATTATATAGCATAATATAGCTTTTAAAAAAATAGAAACTTTTGTATCATACTAAATATTTATTATAACTACCTCCTGAATTGAATGAAGTATTCGAATTTAACGTTTGTATTTAGACACGAAATAAGCACAATAACAACTCCGGATTTGTAATATTATACGCTTAAATGTTTGCCAAAAGTCGGAGGTTTTTTTTGTCAATTTTGATAAATTTTGAAAATATTTTACGAAATTTGTCAAATTTTCTCAAATTTTTAGTGTTCCGTAGGACACTTATGTTTTTTTTCACTTTTCGTGTGACTTTTTGTTATTTCGCGATAAAAATGAAAGTTATGAATCGAATTGGCTTCTACGATGCCCATTATGTTCCATTTTTTTTCCCAAAAGCAATCATCATTTTTATTTTTAATTTTTGGGCCTTATCAGATTTGATAGTGCCATTTTTCAACAGGGCCCAATTTCAAATATTGACCGATCAATTCCGGCATTGTTTCAATCGACGACGCTTCATCTGTAGACATTACGATATTTTTTTGAAATTTACCGGTCGTTTATTTTTTTTTTATTAAACAACAGAAATAAACAACATTAGAAAATAAAACAAAACAAAAAAAATAGTCATTTATTTTACAATAAAATGAAAAAACAAATCGAACAACAGGAAAAAAAATAAAAAATCCTAGTGAACACTTAGGGTGCATTCCTTTAATAAAAATTTTTTTACGCTCTGCAATTTCGCCCTGTAATACCGACAAATAGCTAGAAACAGAAACAACGACAAAAGTGATAAAATTCTCTATGTAATATCCCGGACTTTACTAATGTCTAGTACGACCTATGTGACAATAACAAGCAAGTACAACAAGTCTATTTTCTATTTATTTGAATTTGATATAAACATTGAACTGTCATTCAGGTTATTCTTCCAATAATTGAAATCGAAAAAAGAATAATGTCATGTGCCAGTACTGCCACTACAAGAAAGAGCTCTTTTTCCTATAAAATTTTAGTCAGTATTACAGGGCGAAATTGCAGAGCGAAAATAAAATTTTTATTAAAGGAATGCACCCTTAGGGTGCACTTTGGGGGACTTGACTATATTTTTTTTTTTGTAAAATTTTGTCAATTATAATAATTTTTTTGTCAAATTTTCTCAATATTCGTCAAATTTTACTATACTGGTATAGTAACCAAAATTGTATTTATAGTTTTTATTACTATACTGTATGGTAAATTCAACTATACTTTTGTCGCTGTCCGAATTTACTATACGTATAGTAATAAAAACTATATTTTTTTTTCCGTGTATAGCTGTGTTCGATGGTCGTCTCGGCTCAGTTCCGTCTCACCATGAAGACTAGAGACCTAGGTCTCTAGTCTTCATGCGTCTCACTTACGGCTCACTTATGGCGCTAGCGACGTACGGTTGTTTGAAGAACTACAAAGGCACAAAATCTCAATTGATCTCAATACAGGTGCCTATCTATATCATCACTGTATCAATGCCCCAATAAATATTGTTGATTGACGAAATGACGATTGTTGTTGTTGTTCGTTGTCATTTCAAAATTTATTGTTATTTATTAAAACTTTAATTTTGTAATAACAAAATGAGTTCATAATATTATTTTGATTGTTTTCATCTATTTCCTATGTATGAAAGATAAAAAATTATTGTTCAATAGCACAGATAATAATTCCATCTCCAAAATTTGTATTTTCATTTTTATTTCTTTCATTCACTATTTGCTCTCACCTGAATTATATTTTCTAGATTCATTTTGATTATATATTTATCAACTCATTGTAATAGATTATTATGATGACACTGTTTGCATAAAGTAAATAAACAATATTTATTGGAGCATTGATACAGTGATGATATAGATAAGCACCTGTATTGAGATTTTGTGCCTTTGTAGTTCTTCAAACAACCGTACGTCGCTAGCGCCATAAGTGAGCCGTAAGTGAGACGGAACTGAGCCGAGACGACCATCGAACACAGCTTATGTATAGTAACTATACGATACGTCGGCGATAAATGTGACGTGTTGTTTTGTGTTGTTTGGGATATCGGAATTTTGCCCATTGTTTTTCGTACTGACATAATAGAAAGAGATAATTTCACAAAACCATAGAGGTTGATAGTGGAGTGTAGACAACGGAAGCCGAGTGTAAGCTCCAAAAATCGGAAGCCCGGAAGTTCAAGATTGCGATCATAGAAAATTTTTGATATTTTTTTGTGGTAAAAATGATTTTTTTTTCATGAACTTTTATAGGTACAAATCAAAAAAATATTATTGTTTAATTATTAATAATAATTATAAAAATACATTCCAAAACTGTCATAAGTAACGAAAGTAAGTGGCATATGCAATACAGCTAATTTTAATGTTTACAACTGTTTACAATCTCCAGTAACCTCCAGTAGCTTAAGTTTATTTTATTGCTATATTTTTTCGTCGACTGCGCCGCTTCCGGGCTTCCGGGTGATTTTTGGAACGTACTCCTAATATGGCATTTAACTTTCAAGTCCAGCATCTGTATTCACGGGGCAAAATTATTCTCATTAGGGCTTTTTTTTTCCGCTGTTGGCGCTTGACAAATTTTTTTTTATATAGATTTCACATAGAAAAGCTTCACAAACGCCACCATCGGAAAAAAAACGCCCTAATGAGAACATCCTCTGAATACGGGTGCAGTCCAATTCACAGGGCATTACAATTTAGGGCTTTATTCCTCCACTGGCGGCGCTTGTGGAACTTTTGTATGTATAATCTATATAAAAAAAAAATTTACAAGCGCCATTAGCGGCAAAAAAAAGTCCTAAATTGTAAGAAATTTGCCCTGTGAATTGGACTGCCGTATTCAGAGGATGTTCTCATTAGGGCGTTTTTTTTTCGATGGTGGCGTTTGTGAAGCTTTTCTATGTGAAATCTATATAAAAAAAATTTGCAGACCCGCAACCGTATTCACGGGGCAAAATTTTTCTCATTAGGGCTTTTTTTTTCCGCTGATGGCGCTTGACAAAATTTTTTTTACATAGATTTCACTAAACAGAATCAGGGGTGCTATTTTGTTCAGAAAAGATGGGGTCCCGCTAACGATTCGCCGACAAGAAATGTTAGTCGCGATAGAAAAATATGAAGGCGCTTGTTGTTGCTTTCATGTAAATTCTACCTTATTTTTGCATTTGCATACGACTATGGCAGCTTCACATGAAAGCAACAACAAGCGCCTTCATATTTTTCTATCGCGACAAACATTTCTTGTCGGCAAATCGTTATTGCGGGACCCGCAATAACTCCCGCAATACGGGACCAAGAATAGCACTCCAGAAGCGTACACACTTCAACAAGAGCAAGCCTGAAACGTTTTGGCATTGTCAAGGATGAATGGCGTCAATGGTGCCTGAACAAAGGGTTAAGGATGCCTGAAACTGTGGAACACATTATTTGGGAATGTGAACAATATAATACAGAACGAGAAAAATTCATTTCAACAATTACAAACAAAGGGAAAACTACATTAATCAAGGGCATTGAATTTTATGTCAATGCAAAAGAAAGAAGAATGACAGAAGCCCTAGGGAATTTTTTGAGTGTAACCAGAACGTATTTTTAAAAAAAATAATTCTGGTAATATTGTAAATTTGTAAATAGACGATAGATGGCCATATGGCTGTATTTTTTTTTTTTTTTTGTACATTTGTACATTTTGTTAATAAAAAAAAAAAAAAAATATAGATTTCACATACAAAAGCTTCACAAACGCCACCATCGAAAAAAAAACGCCCTAATGAGAACATCCTCAGCACCCGTATTCAGAGGATGTTCTCATTAGGGCTTTTTTTTCCCGATGGCGGCGCTTGAAAAAATTTTTTTCATATAGATTTCACCAAGAAGACTAGAAATACAGGAGGACTTACTCCCTATCTCACCTGTATATAAAAACCGTTCCGCTATGTGATCGCACACTAATAGAGCATTATACACATGATGTTTGTCAGAGTATGTTTGTATTGTGCGCATTGTAAAAAAAAAAGGATACGATTCGCGCACGTTACCGCGGTACTACTAGCGCCCCTCAATTATGCGGCGATCACATAGCGCAACGGTTTTTTGAGGCAAGTTCGTCCTCCTGTATTTCTAGTCTTCTTGGATTTCACATAGAAAAGCTTCACAAACGCCACCATCGAAAAAAAACACCCTAATGAGAACATCCTCTGAATACGGGTGCAGCGATAACTCCCGCAATACGGGACCAAGAATAGCACCCCAGAACAATGTGACATAGAGTGGGTATAAGCAGAGTGAAGCCTACCGAGGTCCCATTAGTCCGACATTTTATGCTCGCCGTATGGAGTGGGTTTCCGTCACTTCCGAGGTAAAAATCATCTATGGCTTCACTCTGCTTATACACACTCTAATGTGACAACATTATAGAATAAAATTGAGCAATAGTAGATGGTGTGAAAAAACCTTTATTTACATTAGTATTCAATAGGTGCTTTCTTTTGTGTATTTTTTTTTTTCACTTCCATGCACATGCGCCCGCCATGCAAACTTGAGGAGAGTACAGTGGCGTCAAACAAATAATAGGTGCTTTCTTTTGTGTATTTTTTTTTTTTCACTTTCATGCACATGCGTATGTCATGCAAAATTAAGGAGAGAGCAGTGGCGTCGAAACAAATAATTCTTAAAAAATAAGAATTAAAACATGGCTGATCCAGCTCCTTATGTCCTACGTGGTTGCAAACTGACTCTTTGCTGACTGCGCATTCGATTGCACATGCGCGAAAAAGAATACAAAATAAAGCACCTACTATCGCATCGATGGTGCGCATGCCATATGTTGTTGCCTTGTTGGGTTAATAATGATGCTTTAAGCTATGTTTCCACTTGCAAGTATTTTCATAATGTTTCGAAAGAAAAGTCGGAGATATTTGAAAAGAAAAATTTCTTTCGTGTTTTATTATTATAGAATAAATAATAAATTAATTCATAAACGTATGAAAAAAAATATATTATAATTAACGTACAACGCTAGCAAAATTTTTGGGGCGTGGCCTAAGTCCAGCTCCTATGCTTTAACACGGAAAATATTCATGCTTGACAACTCCAAGAAAATCAAAAAAAAATATTTTCAATTAGTTTTTTGAAATCAATCATTATTCATGTATATTTTGATCAGTATAATTATTTTATACCAAAAAAAATCATTTTCACATAATAAAAAGTTTTATAATCGTATTCAGAAAAATAACACTGAATTGTGTTCATTATGTTGTCAGACTGATGGTGATCTAAACATTGATAAACATGGGGTGCATTCCTTTAATAAAAAATTTTTTTTCGTTTACAATTTCGCCCTGTAATACCGGCCAAAATTTTATAGGAAAAAGCTGTTTCTTGTAGTGGCAGTACTGGCACATGACATTGTTTTTTTTGGCTTCCGATTATTAGATGGATAACTGTTCAATGTTTATATCAAACTGAAATAAATAGAAAATTGACTTGTTTTGATTTTTTGTTATTGTCACATAGGTCGTACCACACATTATCGTAAACTGTAAAGCCTGGAATATTGCATAGAGAAATTTATCACTTTTGTCGTTGTTTCTGTTTCTAGTTTTTGGTTGGTATTACAGGGCAAAATTGCAAAACGAAAAAAAAATTTTTAATAAAGGAATGCACCCCCTGCACCCGTATCCACAGGGCATTACAATTTAGGGCTTTTTTCATCTACCGGTGGCGCTTGTGGAGCTTTTATATGTGGAATTTATATAAAAAAAATTTTATAAGCGCCATCAGTGGCCAAAAAAAACCCTAAATTGTATAAAATTTGCCCTGTGAATACGGATGCTGTGAATTGGACTGCTGATGAAATTTTATTTTTTTGTGGATAGTTTTTATAATTACAAAAAATCTAATATTATTCGCCACAATAATATTGGTATAAAAAAAAACTTGATATTTTTTTTATAATTTAGTAGTTTTTGGGAAATATGTACCTACTTTTAATCACATTTGTTTATGTTCGAAATTATTTACTTACATACACTTGCTCCCATAAGAGCCATGTATAACCTCTCTAAAACAGGCCTGCTGTAATAATTAATATAAAAAAAAAACGAATATTATTACCTATAATTCTAAGGGCACATTAAGATGCGTTAATATTTCATTTATCTAATCTCAAAATTTCATAACATTCTCATTCCATCAAGTTTACTAGCGTTCTACAACTTTACAAAAAGATGTGATTTTATAAACAAAAAACAAACCTAGTTTTCTTTACAAAAAGAAGTGTCAAGTATTCGAAATCTTTTAGCACTTTTATTTTTTTTAAACGAAAAGATGTGGTACCAAAAAAGTCAAGAATTGAGTATATGTATAATAATATAAATATAACTCGACCCCACATGCACCCGTATTTACGATGCAAAATTGTTCTCATTAGGGCTTTTTTTTTCCGCTAATGGCGCTTGACAAAATTTTTTTTATATAGATTTCACATAGAAAAGCTCCACAAACGCCACTATCGAAAATAAACGCCTTAATGAGAACATCCTCTGAATACGGGTGCAGGTTTATTTAAAATATACATACCATATACATACTAATACCATATACATATCAAGGTATCTTACCTACCCAACACTGATTTGCGATAAAAAAAATGGCAAAAAAAAACACTGAAATCCGCCATCTTGATATACTGAACCGAACGAAGGTTTACCTTACCAGACAGAAATTCGGCTAATTGATCGGTCTTTTCCGGGCTTTCCGAACTTGAAATAATCAAATACGTGGATTTTGTAGTAGTGTGTGAGCAGAGTCGAAACTCAAAATACTACAGCATAACCCAACAGCAACTGACAGTCTCAATCAACAATTTTTCTCTCGTGGTTTAGTAAAACTCACAAAGAAGAATAATTTTTATATGAAGTAATAGAGTGACTTTTGGAATATCGTCAATAGGGTGTTCGATTTTTTCACCATCTTCATACAAGTTTATACAGCTCTTCAGAAATTTGAACTCAATTGAAAAATATTTAGAGGTGGTTCGTCATTTTTCCATTTGATTAACATGGGTTTAATACACTTCATTCACCATTTTGATCATGGAGGCTTTAATTTTCGACCGTTCAAGTTCGCGTTGGTCTTATTTCATAGAGTATTGAATTTTATAGCATATAATATTCATAGTTTTGTTCATTTACAATTTTGTTTTTCAGAAAAATTGTAAATACTACCTTTTTGGAGCATTATTTCACTATTTTTTTTAATTGTAAATGATCAAAACTATGAATATTATATGCTATAGAATTTAATACTCTATCAAATGAGACCAACGTGAACTTGAACGGTCGAAAATTAAAGCCTCCATGATCAAAATAGTGAATGAAGTGTATTAACCCCATGTTAATCAAATGGAAAAAACAAATGACTCCTGAACCACCTCTAAATATTTTTCAATTGAGTTCAAATTTTTTCTGGGCATGATTTAGAGTTGTATCAACTTGTATGAAGATGGGTGAAGAGAAAAAAAAATATCGAAAAAAAAAAAAAACACCCTAATCGTCAATCATATGTAAGTAAGCATTTAAAATATAGGTATGTTTTGTATTCGCGTACCAATGTTACTCCAATAAGGACATGTCAAAATCATTGGAGTATTATTTAATAATATATATTCATAACAAATTTTATAAATATATTTCTTCTTCTAGATATCTACATCAAGCATGTAATTGATTACATGTAATTAATTATGGCCAAAGCTAAAGAAGTATCTTCCCACAACCTGTACCAACTACTTGCCACGCCCACACATAGAGATATATCTAATTGAACATATGTTGTTCAATTACCTAATAAAGCATGGGGAAGGCTTGTTACATCAGGAAATACTATAATTTATACTAAAGGCCAAAGCGATTTTACTCTTCTTAGCTGTGTTGTTTACCCTGATTTGAAAGTAAAAATAACCCATGGTAGAAAGTTTATTGATTGGATAAAATTTAGACCTTTGAAATCAACAAGTGATGTTCAGAAAATTATAAATATTCTTGATAAAATATCACTATGTTAAGATACAAATAGGAGCTTTATGATTACATATTATTCAATAAGTTTCAATTGTAAATAATACGTCAAATGAAATTTCACAAATTCAATTGTATAATCATTTAATTTTTAAATACACACAAATGTATGACATTTGCTTATACTTTTTTAATATAAAATATTCAGGATGTATCATCAGTATTTATATTTAAAACATTTTTCAAACACATGTACCATAACATATTGAATCAATTGTATAAAAATTATTACACTAACAATTATTAAAATACTTTATGTATCTGAGGATATAGGGATCTGACCTATGGGCGGGGTTTGATCGCTCACGCACACATTTATTGTGTAAAAGCTTATCTGTGAGGCAATATGGCGCATTCCAGACCGTTTTACTATAGTATGCTATCGTCAACAAACTATACCATATAAACTTTTTTCATGTAGTTTCAATGGTCTGGAAATAGTTCACTGTGCGCCACCAGATGCCATGGTGAATAGGTCAGATCCCTATAAAATAAGATTAAATAAACAAATTTTAATATCATAAGTGTAGATACACAATATATTTTTTTTATTTTTCAGTCAATGTTGGTTGATGCAAATTTATAAAAATTTTATTTTAATTAATAATATTAAATTAATAGCAAAGTGAGATTTAATTATTTACTACTTTTTTACTGTTTTTTTTTTATGATATTTAGAACTTTACATACATTACTTTAAAATGTAAACACACATATTATTCATATTATTATTTCAAGTTCGGAAAGCCCGGAAAAGACCGATCAATTAGCCGAATTTCTGTCTGGTAAGGTAAAGTGGCTCTAGCTGGATCCCGACGTATATGGTCCCACCCCCACCATCGAAGTTTAGTCTCCTGGTCTCTAGTCTTCTTGGTTATAGGGGTGTTTAAAATTTTCATATATTTGATTCGAATCGCTGCCATCTTGATATACCGAACCAAACGAGGTTTTGGAACGTACCCATGGAGGTGAATAAGGAGTGTAAGCTTTGCTTTTTTACGGAAGCCGACATTTCGGAGTAAATGAGGGCGCTGGGATCGGACTCGAACAACAGTATCACGTGTAATCTTTTATCTTTGAACATAGTTGTACAGGCTAGAGTGAATAAGAATATTTTGTTCTGTCTTTTTTTTTGGTCAAGGGTAGAGTGGGTATAAGCAGAGTGGTGCCAAAGGCGAAAAGCTGCCCAGAAGTGACGTCACTCTGCTATACAAACTACATACAACAAGCAGGATATGGCGGACCTGCAGTCCAATTCACAGGGCAAATTTTTTACAATGTAGGGCTTTTTTTTGCCGTTGATAGCGCTTTTAAAATTTTTTTTATATAGATTTCACATACAAAATCTTTACAAGCGCCGCCAGTGGAGGAAAAAAGCCCTAAATTGTAATGCCCTGTGAATTGGACTGCTGAACCCGCTATTGGCACCACTCTGATTATACCCACTCTAGTCAAGGGTAGAGTGGGTATAAGCAGAGTGCGGCCACAGAGGTCCCATTAGTCCGACATTTTGTGCTCGCCGTATGGAGTGGGTATAAGAGGTTTTCGTCACTTCCGAGATAAAAATCATCTATGGCCGCACTCTGCTTATACCCACTCTAGTCAAGGGCTGATGTCAGCGCTGCAGCTGGTAGTTTTTCGAACTGACTTACTCCGAAATTGAGGCTTCAGTGACAGCCTATGCTTTAACACAGTAAAAAGGCAAAGCTTACACTCCTTATTCACCTCCATAGAACGTACCCCAAGGCAGCGTTCGATAGCTGGCCGAGGGCTTCGGCCTGGGCCAACAGAAGGACAACTTGATAAATCGAAAACTCGCTATGAGAAAAACCCATTCAAATATTTGAAATCATAATGGAGCAGTGCTGGCACTACGAACATATGAAATAAACCATGATAAAAAATCGGCCGGATTTTTGGCCTTGGCCAGCTATCGAACGCTCCTCAGGCATTTCTTTGGACTTGGCAACGCTGCCGCAGGGTCGAGGGGAAACGCTCCCTGATTTGACTTGAGGAGCCTCGTAGATATTTTATATCGGGCAAAATATAATTAGAAACGAATGTTTCCTAATAAATTTACATTATAAATTTAAAAAATGTATAAATTCTATATATACAAAGAAACAAGAATTATACAATATTGTCAATCATTTGAATAATGATTAAATATCAAAAAAAATTACACTATTGAAAAACCAAAAATTAGCGTACCAAATCATAATAAATAATTGATGAGAAAAATCATTGATTAACAGAAGTTGTATATTAAATTTTTTTGATTAGTTGAATGGAAACTTTTCTTGTCTGACGTTTTCGGTCTAAAAAACATCACCAGTACTGCGGACAATGCTGTTTGACTATCGATCTGGCAATGTCTACGTGATCTGTAAAAAAACGAAAAAAGAGTAAAAACACCGCCTGTTATACACCAAATATTAATGTGCACATTAAGCCATGGCTTTTTTTTTCGTTTCACAAATTTGTCAACAGACAAAGAATATATTATGAAACCGGCCGAAGAACCTGGCGACAGTTCAAAAAACGGCACTAAAACGGGTGCGTGAACCTGGCCTGCATAAGTCCTAGAAAAATTATCTAGGATACTTATTAGAAGCGTCTTGATTTGTACTAATTTGTACCACCATTGATTTAATTTTTACCTCAAATTTATCGTTAATAAAAATATTTGATAAACAAATGCATGGCGCCTTCAAATATTAATATTTTTTAATATATTTTTTTTATTTTAAAGAGCGGAACAAAGGCTAATTTGTACCGATAAAATTACAATTTGTACCTCAATAATAATAATAAAGTATTATCAATTGATATTTCGGAGTAACTTGTTTTTTTATTATTATTATTGAGGTACAAATTTTAGTTTTATCGGTACAAATTAGCCTTTGTTCTGCTCTTTAAAACAAAAAAAAATTATTAAAAAATATTAATATTTGAAGGCGCCATGCATTTGTTTATCAAATATTTTTATTAACAAATGCATGGCGCAATGTACCTCAATAATTAAAATAATAATAATAATAATTAAGATATGCAATTGTTAATTATCATGTTGGAGTAAATAATTTTTTTTTGTTGTTATTCTCGAGGTACAAATTCCGGGCTTGGTAGTACAAATTAGTACAAATTATTCTGCGTCTGTAGCAATTTTTTTTACCCTTTCTAAGTCATCTAGAAAAAAAATCGATATTTAACCCTTTCTGGACCCTTTAATTTTGAGGTACAAATTAAATCAATGGTGGTACAAATTAGTACAAATCAAGACGCTTCTAATAAGTATCCTAGATAATTTTTCTAGGACTTATGCAGGCCAGGTTCACGCACCCCACTAAAACGTATGTTAGGAGGTGTCTACTATGTTACTGTTTTAATACTGTTTTTCTCTTGAAAGTGTTGCGGAGTTCTTAAGTGGGTTCCATGGCTTACTTTTCTTACGAACTTTAAGATGGCGGAGTTTGGGAAATGTTCGACATATTGTTGTGGTGGACGTCACTATTGTTATTGCGACGATTTTATCTGTCAAAATTGTCAATATTTAGCCAAGGGAATAAGCTTTCCCCCACTCTTCCTTAAAAACATTTGATGCCGTGTCCCCTTCTCTAAAACTAACTTTGGTAAATTTTACTCTAGTAACTTTTAACTTTATTTTATATTCATGAAGACTAGAGGTCCTCTAGTTTTCATGTTTATATTAGCATGGAGGTGAATAAGGAGTGTAAGCTTTGCTTTTTTACTGTGTTAAAGCATAGGCTGTCACTGAAGCCTAAATTTCGGAGTAAGTCAGTTCAAAAAACTACCAGCTGCAGCGCTGACATCGACCCTTGACCAAAAAGAGAGATAGAACAAAATATTCTTATCTAGCCTGTACAATTATGTTTAAATATCTTCTTGGACCATTCAGGTACATGCAGTAAACAAAAGATTACACGTGATACTGTCGTTCGAGTCCGATACCAGCGCCCTCATTTACTCCGAAATGTCGGCTTCAGTAAAAAAGCAAAGCTTACACTCCTTATTCACCTCCATGTATATTAGTGTTCTTTAGCCAGAAGTCGAGGAATCGAGTAAAATCAAGAAGACTAAAAATAAAAATACAGCAGTCCAACTCACAGGGCAAATTTTATACAATTTAAAGCTTTTTTTTGCCACTGATGGCGCTTGTAAAAATTTTTTTTATATTGATTTTACATACAAAAGCTTCACAAGCGCCTTGAGTGATGAAAAAAAGCCCTAAATTGTAATGCCCTGTGAATTGGACTGCAGGAGGACGAACTTGCCTCAAAAAACCGTATCGCTATGTGATCGCCACATAATTGAGGGGCGCTAGTAGTATCCCCGTAATAGAGTGGGTATAAGCAGAGTGGTGCCAAAGGCAAAAAGCTGCCCAGAAGTGACGTCACTCTGCTATACGAACTACATACAACAAGCAGGATATGGCGGACCTGAACCCGCTATTGGCACCACTCTACCCCGTAACGTGCGCGACTTGTATCGCTTTTTTTTACAATGCGCATAATACAAACATACTCTGGCAAACATTAAATAGAGCATTATACAGCTTTCAGGATTTTTATAAAAATTACTAATTTATTTAATTGCCATAATAATTTAAAAAAACTATTGACAAACGGGTAAAAAAAAAGATAAAACCGAATAAATTAATTTGCCCTCTAAAATAATTTCTTAGCCATTAGCGAATAATATTTTAATTTGCGTTCCAGAAAATATTGTAAAGAGATTCATGTAGACTATAAATCAATATATTTAGTTTAATCTTTCTCTTAGATACATTTACAAAATTCATTATAAATCATTTGACCTGACAAGTGAGCAAAATGACTAGGGTATTCAATATTTCAACAATTTTCTTCAACTTCATAAATAGAAGATTTAAAATACTCAAATAAAAAAAAACAAAAAAAAATATAGTCTATATTTGTTCGACTGATATATTGAACTGAAACAATTACTTTAATTTATAAATAATCCAAAAAATTCAAATAACAGTGTAGATTAATTTCTCAGCCATTTGACAGTAATTTTATTTTATTATAGAAAATATTGCAGAGAAATTAATCTTGACTATTGAATAATTTATTTAGTTACATCCTTTCTTTACATATAATTCTTTCTTTACGTATAATTCCTATATTAAATTAAAATTCTTGAGCCAAATCGTTGTGGAATTAATATAGATTATAAAATATTTTATTTGGCTACATCCTTTTCTTAGCAATATTTGCCATAATTAATCAATTAAAAAGCTATTGGCATTAGGTTATTCTTCATTAACTAAAGAAGTAATGAAGACTACTTATTAATTTATTTAGCTACCTCCTTCTCTTAGATACATTTGCCAATAGCTTTTCAATTTATTAATTATGGCGAATATAGCTAAGGAAAAGACGTAGCCAAAAAAAAATAAATAGTACTTTCCATTAATATCTTTGCTTAATTTCTTCAAATTAATTAGTAATTTTTATAAAAATCCTGAAAGCTCTATTTAATGTTTGCATGAGTATGTTTGTATTATGCGCATTGTAAAAAAAAAGCGATACAAGTCGCGCACTACTACCAAGGTACTACTAGCGCCCCTCAATTATGCGACGATCACATAGCGATACGGTTTTCATACACAGGCGAGATAGGGAGTAAGTCCTCCTGTATTTCTAGTCTTCTTGAGTAAAATTTTTGAATTACGTATGCGTGAAAACCCACACTAACAAACAACCGACGAACGCACGTGATTTTTCAGCTACTGCACAACTGCGCGGTCAGGATGCGCTAAAAAAAACTGCTCAAAGAACGCTGCTAGTAAGCCACGGAAGGCATCTTTTTAGGCAGCGTTCGATAGCTGGCCGAGGCCAAAAATCCGGCCAATTTTTTATCATGGTTTATTTTATATGTTCGTAGTGTCAGCACTGCTACATTATAATTTCAAATATTTACATGGGATTTTCTCATAGTGAGTTTTTGATTTATCAAGTTGTCTTTCCGTTGGCCCAGGCCGAGGCCCTCGGCCAGCTATCGAACGCTCTCTTAAGGTACAACCTGCACTCGTATTCACGGGGCAAAATTGTTCTCATTAGGGCTTTTTTTTTCCGCTGATGGCGCTTGACAAAATTTTTTTTATATAGATTTCATATAGAAAGGCTTCACAAACGCCACCATCGGAAAAAAAACGCCCTAATGAGAACATCCTCTGAATACGGGTGCAGGGCAAAATTAAAGACATCTGGCGGATTTTTCTAAGAACATTATATATTCATGAGTGCGAAAAAAACGAGATATTAGAGAGACACTACTGTTTTTCACTTCCACTCAAGTATTTAGACAAAGACAAAAATTTATTATCCTCTATTAATTAAAATTGGATATTAAATTCTATATTAAATTTGGGTGATGTTTTTTCGTCTTTTTTTCTAGTTTTATCCTTTCGTTTTTGGTAAATATGGCATTATTTTTTTAATTATTTCGATGGGGTATTATGAAAACCCGAACATCATATTTCACAAGAGCCTATGTTTAACCTCCAAAAAAAAGATCATCAACAGTTAACTATTAAAAAAAACATATGGGAACAAAAAATCCGATTAAATAAAAAGGTGTATCGTTATTTCAATCATCTAGTCTATAAAATTCGTGAAATCGACATTATGTTTAATTTTCCCTAGTTGTACTTGAATCGATTTTATTATATATATGGGGTATTACACGACAATTCCAACGCCGCCCCTACCAATTTTGTTCATATTTTTTTTCTAAAGGATTCACATTTACTACATTGTCTTACGACATCCCTATTACTGGAAATTATTATTGCGATAACGAAAATTGCAAATAACGCAAAGTCAAGGCCGCTACTAAAAAAAAAGGTATATAACGCTGATATCCGCCATCTTGGAGATCCTGAATAAACGGAGGTTTTGGAACTTCCCTCAGAGTCGTAGGATGACGTCAATCTAGCGGCACACCGCCATTCTTATTTACTTTTTTCTAAATAGCTTTTTTTCTTAAAATTTTCAATAGGGTAAGGAACTCGGGCATAAGTTAATTGAGTTCCGTGAAACTTCATGCTTCCCTTCCTGGGAAGCTCAGAGAACTGAATTTATGATTACCAAAAAAACATGAACAAATTTGGTGGGTTGGACCATATATGTAATACTTCTATATTGCTAGCAAGGCTCAATTGTTTCTCCAGCGGCAACATTGCAGATTCTATCTAGACGGTAGGACGAGGCCAAATAAACTAGACAGAACCTAAAAGGTCAAATATTTGTTCAGTGGTAGTCCTTGAGACCCAGTACACGTTGCACCTACTCCCTACTGTTTTGATTGGTAACCGTCCATCGGTAAGCCAGGGGAAATCCGATAATTTAGACAGCTCATAACTACTTAATTTTTTGTTTAATACTTTTAATTTTATTATATTAATTTAATTATAAAATCCCTACTAAATTAATTGGTAACCGACGGAGATATTAATTTTTGAAAATTGAAAAACATACAAATTATAAGATACGTTAATAGTATATTGTGATACTAGGGGGTAAAGTAGGGTTTTATCAAACGCTGCGAGTGAGGCCCGAGACGGAGTGGAAACATAAGACAGTGGCAATCCAGGCGAAAATCGATTGCCACTGTCTTATGTTTCCGCTCTGTCTCGGGCCTCACTCGCAGCGTTTGATAAAACCCTACTTTACCCCCTAATCTCACATATATTTTTCCTCACGTGGGCATTTTTTGTCTACTTTTTTAAACGCGTTTGTTGTGGTAAAGAGAATTATTATCTCACTTTTCGCTGTACACGTCTTTTTCACTTTAACCGAAACTTCCGGTAAAATGAAAGTTACGCACGGTAAAGTGAAAAAGACGTGTGGAGCGGAGAGTGAGATAATAGTTCACTTTACCACCGCAAACGCGTGGAAAAAAGTAGTAAAAAAAATGCCTCAGTGAGGAAAAAATAGTAGGCGAGCTAGGTTATTTTTTTTAAATGTATTTTAAATATAAAAAAAAAATCCCTACCAAAAAAAAAAATTATCAAAGGGGTTAAAAAAATTATTAAAAATTAAATTGAATTGTAGAGCAATGCGGAGGCTGAACGGTATGGGGATTACAGAGGGGCGCGAAAATAATAGAGTAGTGGGGAGTTTTTTTTCTTTCTTTTCTCTATAGTTTTTCTTATCTAATATTAGGTGTATTCTTTCATTGCGGATTTTCTGGCGGATTTCCACTTTCACAAGATGTCCTTTCTTTTTTTTACCCCTACTTTTAGCGTTTGAGCTCCTCTTCTCAACTAGTTATGCTCAAACACTCAAAGAAGGGGTAAAAAAAAGAAGGGACGTCTAGTGGAGGTGGAAATCCACCATGAAAGAATAGGTGCGTTCTTTCGCTAGCGGGAGCCTGCGGGTATCCCCACCTCTAACGATCCCTCTCTACTTTTTTTCCCTTTCCTCTTTTAACTTGCGTGGAATTGGAGGCGCAATAACAAAATTCACGCAAGTTAGAAAAAGAAAGGGAAAAAGAGTAGAAGGAGACTCACTGTGAGACACCACGAGCTCCCGCAGAAAGAACGCACCTAATACACCTATAAACTCCAAGCTGACTGCTAAACCCCCCACCACTCTATTATTCCCACGCCACTCTGTAATCCCCATACCACTTAGCCCCCGCATCGCTCTGAAATTAATATTTTATAATTAAATTTTAAATAATTTCCGAAAAGAGGCATGGACTACTTATGGTATGATAGGTGCTTTTTTTTGCTTGGTGTTCATTTTTTTTTTTCCTATTTATTTTTAATAATGCGCAGTTAAATGCACCAGTCGGTTAGAATCAGATTTGCAACAGCACGTAGGACATAGGAGCTAGATCAGCTTAGATCCAATTCACGAGACGGAAATTTTTGTTGGGGCTTTTTGCCGGTGATGGCGCTTGTAACATTTTTTTATATATAGATTTCAGATACAAAAACTCTACAAAGCGCCGCCAGTGGAGGAAAAAAGCCCTAACATTGATAATACCCTAATAATTGGACTGGTATCAAAAGACTAGAAATACAGGGTAGGACTTACTCCTATTTCGCCTGTATATGAAAGAAAACGCTATGTGGTCGCCGCATAATTGAGAGAGGCGCTGGTAGCACCCCGGTAACGTGCGCGACTTGTATCGCTTTTTTACAAAAATGCGCACAATACAAACATACTCTGATGTAAACACTAATAGAGCATTATACACTGATGTTTGTCCAGGTATGTTTTAATATTAACACATTATACTTTGTCTAAGTCGCACGTTAACACCCTCAGTATATACGGCTGTCCCAGGACTTTTGAGGCAAGTTCGTCCTCCTGTATTTCTAGTCTTCTTGACTGCAGTTATGTTTTAATTCTCATTTTTTAAGAATTATTTGTTTCGACGCCACTGCTCTCTTCTCAATTTTGCATAACATACGCATGTGCATGATCATGCGCATTAAAGTGAAAAAAAATAAACACTCAAAAAAAAGCACCTAATAATATGTGAGTGAGCTTTCGACGTCTTTTGAGTGCACCACTCTTGTCCCATGTGCGCGTCGTTTTGGTAGGTACACGACAAAGAAGACGATAGAGTCTGCACCGTTGCCGCTGGAGGAAATCCACTTATTGTGAAGATAGGACGCTAGCAATATAGAAGAATTACATATATGGGTTGGATTTTCTAAATTGACGTGGAATGCCCCATATATGAAAATATTCTTGTAAAATACTGAAAAAAAGTTACCAAGTTGTAGTTCAATGTACAATGCAAGCATAATGACATGAATTGGTACATCGCAGTCTGGTCCTTTTGACATATAAACTTGTTTTAGTGTTTCTCCTGATTTATCGAGTTCTCCTCTTATTGCGTAAGCAACCGCTAAATTATACCGCATCACTGCATTGGCTGTTCTTAGACTTCTTGGAAACCATTCTAAAAAAAAAAAGATAAGAGCACTAAAAATTAAAAAAGATTAAAAACACTTAGATCATAAAAAAAAAAAAAAAAACTTACTGTGTTTAAAAGCAAATACATTAACATTACAATCATTATTTTGCTCACTATCAACATCAAGCATATCAATTGACAAATCCAAATCGAAAAGATCCTGAATATTTAAATAATCAATAGCATCATTTATTTTATCCATTAAAATTAAGCATTCAGCAGCATATAAATTTCCTAATAATTTATAAGCACCTGGTATTTTTTCAATTTTTAATAATGTTTTTGCATGTTCGAATGCAACCGTATAATCACCAAGACAAAGTGATACATATGATGATGCAGCAAGTATCGCAATTTTAAGATTCATCACTTCAATCCATGTTGCATGCGACGTAATTGGTATGATAGACATTGATGGATGCGTACTAACAATACCACAAGGTGGTGCTGAGCTTCCAATTGATCCTCGTAAACCACTTGTATTGCCACTGGATAAATTAACTGATGAATTAAATGGTAAACCACTTAAACTTGATGATGGACATTGCATATTTTCTTTTTTTGGCAAAGCAAACAGTGCATTTTTAAGGCACAACATGGCAAATTCAATTGTTGGTTGTGGTATTGCATACGACAAGCTCTCGCAATGATATTTTGTGTCAGTATTCAATCCAGATGATAATATAATTTTTTTATTGTTACCATTTCCTATGACTTTTTGAACCAAGCAATCTCGAAACTTTATGACATCAAAATCAACTTCATTGGTTGGTTTGTGACAATAGACACAACATTCAGCAAGTTTGAGCCATAGAATTGGATTATTTTGGAGTCTTTGGGCTGCTTCAAGAAAACAATCGAATGCTCTAGTTGCTTGTCCAGCTTGTAAAAGTGAAATACCTAAACTAAACATCAGTTCGTGATGTTTATCACCACCAAGTGTATACACTGGTTGTGATGATAATGGATCTTTATCTGTCTCTTTACCACGAATTGATTCAATTGACTTTTTATTTTCTTCTAATGCTTTTTCCAAATAAAATGCCGCTAAATTTGGCTTTGAACGAGAATAATTAATACAGGCCATATTGTTGTAATAAATAACTGCTGCTGATCCACCACATAATTTGTAATCTAAATTATCTGTGGCTGAATTTAATAATTTTATTGATTTATCATAATTACCAAGTACATATTCATAATGGGCTTTCAAAAAAATTGTTGATGTTGTTTGTGGAGCACCAACTAACAACATTGTATCCCATTCTTTTTGACATAGTTTTGGTTGACGTAAAAGCAGATAAATTCGTGCTTTGTATTTTAGTAATTTTATACGAAACAAGTCATTCTGAGAATCAGTATTATCTTTTTTTTGTATTTTTGTTTCTTTTGATACTGATGCTGTCTTTGTTGGATTCAAATTATCACCAGATGATGATGATTTTATCGTTTCAGATGAACAGATAAATTGACTCTCAACGTAGTTTATTAATGATAGAGTTGCATCAAGCCGATTTGTTTGAATATAAAGTTCAATTAAGAGTAAGCAAACTTTCCATGCCAAATTTTCTTCTAAAAAAAAAAGAAATATTATAGAATTTATGAAAGTATCAAATGATAAGAACAAATTTTAAATAAACAAGAAAGCAAACCCATTGCTTCTACAAATGTAAAAAGTCTATTAAGAATTTGGAGTGCAGCTTCGTATTGTCGTGTATGGTAATGTAGAACGGCTTGATTATATCGTATAACACATTTTTCAACATCTTCGGATGTATCTTGTGGTGCATCAGTAAGAACTGGGTTACCACAAACAGCATTCAAAGTTTTTCTCGCTAGTTCTGTTTTTTTAAAATCACATTTATAATACTCAACAACTATTTTATTGTGTATGACTTGTAAATCCTTAGGCCTCAATAATTCCAGTTTATTTAAATATGTTAAGCAAGTGGTGTATGACTTTTTTTGAAATTCTAATAAGGCATTTTGTGCGAGGTCTCGTTCATGCTCGGTTAATACAACTGTACTGGCTTGTTTCGACGAAGATTCACTACATTCAGTCATTCTGTAATTATCATTGGTTTTTTTTTTTTTAATTTTATTTGTTTTTATATTATATTTTTTAATAATCCAAATTTGCTTTATTGTATCTCTACATTTTTTAAATTTTACTTACTTATAAGTTTTTTATAACATTAAGACATTTTACTATTCAGTTTGATCTTTTAACATTTAGTACTTAAGGTTAGAAAAGTTTAAGTTTTCAGCACCCAGTATTCACTATTCACATTTCACAGTAATTCACAGAATCACAGAGCATTAAATTTAGGGCTTTTTTCCACTGAAATATAATAAAATAGTATATTTCGTTAAGGCATGTGGCCACTAGCAGTGTTGGGTAAATGGGCGATTTTTCGAGTTATTTACATTACATGTAATTTACATGTAATTTACGTAAAAAATGTAATAATGTCAATAATTTGACAAAATTTTTTTTATATAGATTTGGAGTTTGGACTGCTGCAATTATCATTTTATACAAGTGCGTGCGCAATGAATGGAATAAACCAAACCCCAGTATCGTGTATTCCTGTTGGAAAAATGTCAAAAGCTAAAAAAGTCCTCGATGAAGCTCGGGAATTACAAAATTCAGAATTGGATTTGGCAGATAAAAATATACCAACATTTGAAGAATTACCAGGTTTATGTAAGTAATTATCAGCTTCAATAACAATTTACTGTCAACGATACTTCATTCGAGCCAAATTTGGTAGTTTGTCTAGACGGAATTTTTGCTTGTATTTTTCTTTCAAGTGACGTCATTACTCTCTGGAACAATAGTAGGATTCGTTTAAATGTCAAAATTTAAATATCGAAGTTTGATAGTTGGTGAAAAGTATATCCTATTTTTGAAAAATTTTACACATTACTATTATTGAATGTTTTGTGAATTTATTGATCAAACAAATATAACAAATAAAAATTTAACAATTCTTCAAATTTCTATTAAAACAATAATTTTTTTTTAGTGTACATGGTCAATGTTACAAGACTGACTTTAAGCCATAACAAAATTCAAAGTGTTCCACCTGGTCTTGCAAATTTAGTCAATTTAGAAATTTTAAATTTATTCAATAATCAAATTACTGAATTACCAATTTCGTTATCTCAAATGCCAAAACTAAGAATACTCAATGTTGGGTAAGTTGTATAATTTAGAAAATAAAACTAATGTAAAAATATTGATTCATTTTATTTCTTCAATTTAGAATGAATAAATTGGATGCTCTCCCTCGTGGATTCGGAGCATTTCCAGTTCTCGAAGTACTCGATTTGACCTACAATAATTTAAATGAAAAAAATTTACCTGGAAATTTCTTTATGATGGGTTGGTAGAGTTTACATCTATTTTCAATTTTTTTTTTTTTTTTTCTAATTATTACGTAATACAAAAAATACATGAAACAATATTTACAGAAACCTTGAGAGCTCTCTATCTCGCTGACAACGATTTTGAATATTTACCACCAGAAGTTGGAAATCTTAAAAATCTCCAGATCGTAAGTTTATTAAAATAAAATGAAATAAATATATAGAAGATAGTAATGATGTAATTGATTATAATGATTACTTATGAAATAATTTCGATTTTCATCTCTTCAGTTGGTTTTACGTGAGAATGATTTAATTGAACTTCCACGAGAAATTGGAGACTTGAATCGTTTACGTGAGCTTCACATTCAAGGAAATCGTTTAACCGTTTTACCACCAGAAATTGGGAACATCGATCTTATTAGCAATAAAGCTGTATTTCGAATGGAATTTAATCCATGGGTAACACCAATTGGTGATCAATTACAAGTTGGTATATCACATGTTATGGATTACATTCGTTCAGAAACATACAAATAGTAAGTATATATTAAAAAAAAGTCGATCAGTGGGAGTTTTATTTTTGATATTATCACTTTAAGGTTGAAAGTAAATCCCATCGTCGAACAAAGTTTAGGCCCGAGAGGTTGCGCACATATGGTTATAAAAAATATTTTCAGTGCCCCTCTGTCCAAAATATATTTACTATACTGACAGGTTCTTGGTAGTATGTGTGACTGCATTCAATCTGGATAGACTCACACATACTACCATAGCCAAGAAACATGAGACAGCACGACGAATAAAAGAAAGAGAATGACCGCTAATGATAGAAAATTTTGATTCTAATAATTGTACTACTATACCCAAGAAACATGAGACATCACGACAAATAAAGAAAAAAGAACGACCGCTAATGATAAAAATCTTTATGATTAAAAATCTATCTTTTAAAATCAACTGACAAAATTGATCATTGAAGGCTTAAAAAATCCGTATTGTAATAAACTACAAACTGATAGTAAATTCAGCGAAATTCTATTGAAACTTTTTCAACTACAGACGAAAATATATGTTCGGTCCCTATCCCTACGTGTTAAATTTGTCAACTTTGACATCAGTTATATTATTTAAAAAAAAAACAACCCACGAAATTGCAAAAAAAAAAAACCAACAAAATAGATAGCCGAAACGGTGTAAAATATCTGACCTTGTAAATATTTAGTACATGCAATCAGTCTCAGTACATTGACAATTTTTTTTGCTAAAGTGCCAAGAGCTACCCTGGTGAAAATATTTGGTCGAAAAGATTATGCCAGTAAATAGTAATCCATGTTTCTGCATTCATATAGTGTATTCTTCACTGTTGTATAGATTTCTTTTTTTACCTCAAAAAATTTAGATAATATTTTTGCTCTTTGTGATAGAACAGATGAAGAGATATTACCATGAAGAATAAACTGTTTTACAAGTATTGTTTCTGAAGAATTTATTACATAGCTCCAATAACTATCATCATACAAGACAGCTGTATAAATCACTTGTAAAATTGAATCAAACCCATATTGTTTCTTAATTCGAGACTTTTTTCGATGTTGTGTGACTTTCATTTTAGGACATTCCTGGTGGAAAAAATCTCTCCGGTTTTTATACGAAACTCTCTATTTTTTTTCCACATTTTTACGTAATTTAGACTTCCGGAGATAGTTTTTCTAGATTTTTTTAGATTTTCTCCGGATTTTTTTGAAAAAAATTTTCTTTTTCTGTTTCCTATGTAGACCCTTATTTGTCGTTTATTCATTCATTTTTTCGACGGTTTTTTTGACGCGAAAATTCTGGAAAAAATCCGGAGATATTATAAAAACATTCTGGAGATTGCTTCATAAATATCTCCGAATAAATGTTTTTATTAGAAAAATCTACTTTCGGAAGTCGATTACGTAGAAATCTGGAGAAATCTCGAGCGATTCCGGAGATGTTCGGATTTATCCGAAAAATTATTTTCACCAGGGATGGTCGAAAACATAAGCCAGGTTATAAATATATATAATAATAATATACTAATAATTATGCCGGGCAATGAAGTCTGTGCATGCGCACTACTCCTGCCTTGGTTATTAAGTAGAGCCTCGATTATCCGAAACAATCCGAACCGCGTCTAGTTCGGATAAGTGAATATTCGGATAATGGAAATTATTTTTCTGAGAGATTTTAAACGAAAATAGACATAAACGTGTACATGATATTTCTGTTAAGGACATATGTAATGACATTTCATTATTTAATAATGTAATACATAATACTTTATTATGATATTTAAGAGAAAAATTTTTCATATGGAACTTTTAAAAAAGAAAAAACAAGACACGTAAAAAAAATTTATTATTGTTTAAAAAAAAAATGTTTTTTTAGCTGACGAATAGCGGCAAACTAATCTACCTATATATATATTCATGATTCATTGATTATATAAAAGACAATATGTAAGACAATACCTAGATAAAAAAAAAATAAAAAAACAAGACCACACTAAAGTGCTTTGACAAGTTCAAACTTGCGTGATTCGATTTTCTCATCGTTACACACATGTTTACTTTTTATCAAAACGCTTGACTCAATTATTTTTTATAATTTTGATTTTTTTTACGGAGGCTAGGAGCCATAGGCTCAGCCGCGGTATTGGATTTATCGACGAAAAAAAAAAAAAGTCTATAACTTTTGAACCACTGAACTTTGTTCGTTCGTAGCTCAAAAGAAGCGCCTCGAAAAACTCTTCGAAAACCATCATAAAATTTTTCCCTGTGACTAAAAGTTTTAAAAAAAAAAATGGAAAAATCGATTTTTGGAAAATGTTTGTTCTTTGTTCTAAATTAAATGCCATCTAAACTATGAATCTGAGATCATAAGTTACGAGGGTTGATATGATCTTTAGATATTTCTCTATCATGTTTTATTTCTTAAAAATGGATAAGCATTCAAATAAAAAAAAAGACAGACGTTTATTCAAAAATTTTTTCAATGGTGCAAAAAATGGCGCAAGCAATAACTTATAAAAAAAATCAAGATAGAGACTTCATTTTAGACTCAAAAAATGCGTCTACAAAAACTCTAGAGCCCGCATAATGGACTTCTTCCGCCATGAGCGATAGTTTTTGAACCAAAAAAAAAAAACCTTGAAATTAAAAAAAAAAAAAAAGACATTTTTTTTTTTTTCTCAAAAAGTATGCAACATAGAGCAGAAATTTTTCGAAAAACACTAGATCTTTCGAAGGAGCTACTTTTGAGCCTAATACAAAGTCTCTATGGTGATAATAACTCCAAATATGGTGGTTCGAAAAAAAACGAAAAACGGCGCTAACAATAACTCGTAAAAAAATCAAAATACAGACTTCGTTTTAGGCTCAAAAAATGCGTCTTCAAAAACTCTATCGCCCGCATAATGGACTTTTTCTGCTACAAGCAATAGTTTTTGAACCAAAAAAAAAAAACCTCAAAATTAAAAAAAAAAAAAAAGACATTTTTTTTTTTTCTTAAAAAGTATGCATCATAGAACAACAATTTTTCAAAAAGCACTAAATCTTTTGATGACGCTTCTTTTAAGCCTAATACGAAGTCTCCATGTTGATAATAACTCCAAATATGGCGGTCCAAAAAACTGACAAAATGGCGCCATCAATAACTCGTAAAAAAATCAAGCTAGAGACTTTGTTTTAGGCTTAAAAAATGCGTTTTTACAAACTCTATCGCCCGCAACATGGACTTTTTCTACTCTGAACAATAGTTTTTGTAGCAGAAAATATAAACCTTGAAATTTGAAAAAAAAAAAAGATATATAATAAAAGATATATATACGGCCAATGGCTGAAAAAAATATGTGACTGACCTGTTAATTTCTTTGGCTACATTAATTGCTGAAATTAACAGGTAAAACACATCGATTCCTTAGCCATTCGCCAGCAGTAATAACTTTCAATTGAGCCTAATACAATGTTTCTATCTTCAGTATCCTGAAAGTTATAGCATTTTTAATCAATTTTTTAACAATTTTAAAAAATTAGGTAATAAATAACTCAACGTAGAATTGAATTAAAAACATCGTAATCGGCTCTTATTTTGCGTCTCAATAAACTTTATCGCCCGCATTGTGGGTTTTTTCTGCTATCTTCAATACTTTTTGAGAGAAAAAAAAAATAAACATAAAAATTTATTTTTGAATAATTTTATTATCAATAAACAATAAAATTATTTAAAAACCATAATTCTATTATATCTGAAAAATTAAAATAACTATGGCCCTAGCCGGAGTATTGAAAATTTTTAATTTTCAACGGGTAACGCGGGCAACACGTCCCAACAAACATTACCAGGTCTTTTTGTTTTTTTTTTTTTTTCAACGTTCGGCAGTCCAATTTACAGGGCATTACAATTTAGGGCTTTTTTCCTCCACTGACGGCGCTTGTAAAGCTTTTGTATATAAAATCCAAGAAGACTAGAAAGAAGGAGAGTCAACTCCCTGTAGTGGGGGATAGGCCAAATGGGACAAAATATGTCCTGTACCTAGAGCTTCTCAAATTTGCCAATTTGGCGCTGATTGTTCTCAGCCGTACTTATGCGCTAACTATTTTTAATAAACATTGTTATAGCGCAGGTTTATTATTCGATCATCTTAGAGCAATGTCAAAGGAATATATCAGGTTTATCAATTTATTGATCCATATTAAACAGACAAAAAAATTTACTGGGTGATGATGATCGATAAGTAACGTTTTTAAAAATTAACAAGTAACATAAAAAATATTACTGTAATAAAATCATATCAACTTGTTCACTTGACAATAAATTTTGTTTGTCAACATTACAAAAATTAATTATTTTTCATCTGCAGCATCACGCGATTTTTGAGTTGCTGACTTAGATAATACAGCACATGAATCATCAAAACTATGATTATGTTTGTCTTGCTGCACATCTACGTTTTGGTCTCACTATTGACATTATCAACAATGTTTGGGATTTATTGTATGAAATAATCAAATTATATCTTCTTCTTGAAAATATAGTTCACAAAAATTGTTAACAACTATCACATTAAGCCATGTTACACGAGCATCCTGCAGAAAATAAGAAACATGAAAATAGTAAACAAAATTTAAATTCAATGATTATCAGTAGAAAAGTTAATAAATAGGGTTTTAACAAAAACAAATACATCAATGATTTTATAAGCATGAAAGAAGTATGATTTTTTAAACATCAATTAATGATAAACTGTTAACATAAACAAAAACAATTAAATTCTGGCAAGAATTCTTTTTTATCAAAGTGTTGGTCTAACGATGTTGAACTTACTTACTTTTGGTATCTGAAAAAGCCGTCAAATCACTCTTGTTTTTGGTTTTCCGAGCACTTTTTGATGCAACAAACTCGTGAAATATTTACGTATAATTTTGATATAAAACATGTATATAAATTACATGACAGAAAAAAAAAAAATAAAAAACGCTATCCCAAACGAATCTGCGCTATAACAATATTAATTCAAAATAGTTAGCGCATAAGTACGGCTGAGAACAATCAGCGCCAAATTGGCGAATTTGAGAAGCTCGAGGTACAGGACATATTTTGTCCCATTTCTAATGTACGGAGTTGACTCTCCTTCTTTCTAGTCTTCTTGATAAAATCCATATATTTAATACTACTATATTGCGCATGGGGCTCGATTTTGCTGGTTCCTCAAACGGTGCAGACAATCTCTCTGTTGCAGTCCTTGGAAGATTTAGGCAATGACAAGAGTGGGGATTCGGCAGAACTCGGAATAGCTCAACACATATACAGAAATAATACGCACACAAATTCATTGTGCATGTATGGAAGCCGAATCCCCACTCTTGTCATTGCCTAAATCTTCCAAGGACTGCGACAGAGAGATTGTCTGCACCGTTTGAGGAACCAGCGTTCCACTTATGGGAAAGCATAGGCGATGCGCAATATAGTAGTATTAAATATATGATAAAATCTATATAAAAAAAATTTTACAAGCGCCATCAGCGGCAAAAAATAGCCCTAAATTGTAAAAAATTTGCCCTGTGAATTGGACTGCGGATAGTAGAACGTTCGGATACTCATACAGCGGTTCGGATAATCGAGGCTCTACGATAGCTGTGTTCGATGGTCGTCTCGGCTCAGTTCCGTCTCACTTACGGCTCACTTATGGCGCTAGCGACGTACGGTTGTTTGAAGAACTACAAAGGCACAAAATCTCAATACAGGTGCTTATCTATATCATCACTGTATCAATGCTTCAATAAATATTGTTTATTTACTTTATGCAAACAGTGTCATCATAATAATCTATTACAATGAGTTGATAAATATATAATCAAAATGAATCTAGAAAATATAATTCAGGTGAGAGCAAATAGTGAATGAAAGAAATAAAAATGAAAATACAAATTTTGGAGATGGAATTATTATCTGTGCTATTGAACAATAATTTTTTATCTTTCATACATAGGAAATAGATGAAAACAATCAAAATAATATTATGAACTCATTTTGTTATTACGAAATTAAAGTTTGAAATAAATAACAATAAATTTTGAAACGACAACGAACAACAACAACAATCATCATTTCGTCAATCAACATTCAACAATATTTATTGGGGCATTGATACAGTGATGATATAGATAGGCACCTGTATTGAGATTTTGTGCCTTTGTAGTTCTTCAAACAACCGTACGTCGCTAGCGCCATAAGTGAGCCGTAAGTGAGACGGAACTGAGCCGAGACGACCATCGAACACAGCTTGTATTCAACTTTTTATTTTTATTCTGTTTTATTCCTTAGTTGACATCAGGCAAATAACGAGGCAATAAAAATTGAATCTAGAAAATTATACTCTACAAATTAACAATAAAAAAACCTATGATAGTTAATTTGAATTTTTTTTTCAGCTAGCTAACTTCCACACTCATTTTCATTAATTAAATAATATCATCAGGAAATTTTTTTCATTTCCATAGCGAATTCAGGCAAATTGCCCTGTATTGAAACATAATTTCCAATTGGGCTTGAGGTCAGATATTCCATACTTTTTCGGCTCACTGTTTTCTACCACCGGACTCAACTTAACTGGCCACATTTTTAAGGCATGTCCAACGCCGGTTTTAGAGTGTTGTGGAGGGGAGAATGTCCTATCTATTTTATATTACAAGAAATGCACTGCCAACCCCAAAAAAATAATTTTTTTTTTTTTAAATCAATCATAACACGTTATTTTTACCATATTTGACCTTATTTCACAATAAAAAAATGTTTATTATCTTATTTTATTTAAATTTATTTATCCAAAATATCATTTACTATAAATTAAAAATTATGTTGAAATTTAATGTTGGCCAACTTGAATATAGAGTGAGACTGGCAGAAGAGATCACGGCAATTACGTGTCTGTGTGACCACACATGCAAACTTCTTCTGTCAGTTTTACTCTATGTTCAAACTATGCCGACAATAATATGTCAAAATTCCTAATTTTCGCGTCTATTTTTATTTATTAAAAAAAACCCACCGACAAAACTTTTTTCATATACGGCTCAAAATTTTCGTCTTTTTTCATTTTATAATATATCAGTTTTTCGAAATAGTCTCTGTATTTTTTCATATAGTTTCTAACCAGGTTTGTGTGAAGTGTACTCGGCTGGCCATAAGAGCCTATGTATAACCTCCTTCGAAAATGTCAACTTTATTAATTAATTTAAGAAAAACCACCGACAAAAAAATTATAAAAAAATTAGAGATTGTGTATTATTACATAAATAATCTACTGTCGAAATTTCAAAAACTTCTCTGTATTTTCGTTCCGCGTTGGACATGCCTTAACGCGAGAGTGCACCTTTTACCAGTTATTATATTTCAGTGATTAATCAAATTTTATGTTGCGTGTTTTTAGTGTTTACAATCGTCATCAAAGTGCCAAGGGACCACCTCCGGAAATTGAAAACGATAAAAGTAAAAAAATTTCTCGTTTGCGTTAAACACTAATAATATTTTATCAGTATTTAACACTAAAAAAAAAAAAAAAAAAACGATTATTTTTCAAAAATCAACAAATAACCAAATTATTCGAAAAATATTTTTTATTAACTATTTACAATGCCTTATACGTACTTTAAAAATGATATTAATAATCAATATAGCAAAAATTTTATAAACAAAAATTGTTATTACTAAGGAAAAGAAAATTTGTTTTTAACTAAATATTACTACATATTAATAAATGTATCTATAAATCTTTTAAAAAAAACTATCTATTTTTTTTCATGATTCAATCAAGTAATGGTTTTCAGATTATTATTTACAATTACGACACATAGTTGGTTCATCAGATTTAAATTCACTTGTAAATAAATATTATAATTGAATTCATTCAAACAAAACGTACCACGAAAACACACACAGAAACAAACAAAACTATACTGCATTAATAATCGTTGTCGTTTTCGTCATCAGTATATTCACACTCTTCAATGAGCTTAGTAAGTTCAAGATCATGATGCATCGACTCATTTAAATGTTTGAAAAAAAAATGTTAGAAGGAAAAAAAAATTTTTATTTAACGTTCTTTATATATATAAATAAAAAAATAAAAAAAAATGACATTGTTTAATTTACTTGGTTTTTTTTTTTTTTTTGTTTGTTGATTATACAAATATTAAGTACTTACCAATATTTTTTGCTTTTGTGAAATGCTATCATTGGAAAATTATACACAAAAAGTAATAAAACACAAATCGACAGCGAAGCTTCGTGAAAGTGACTACTATAGTAAATCATCGCAAGTCCTAATCCCTTAAAATAAATAAAAACATAAACAAGTTTTAAAAAGATAATAAATAATTTATCAAATTATTTCTAAGACTAAAGTAGAGTTAAACATTTCTTTTTTACTTGTAGGGCCCACTGAATAATATGTTTTGTTCTTGAATTCGTTATTGGTCCAATCCGATAACAAATAATGAAACTTATTACTGATGATACTATTAAATACCAAATTACATATTCTTTGTATTGTTGTAAAATAAATTGTGCATTCTGCCAGAGACCATTTAAAACCCAAGAGCTAAATGCCCATCCGATACTTGCAATCACATACATTGTTTTTCCCTAAAATAAATTAAAAGGCTTATTATCAAACGAAATATTGAAAACAATTGAATTGTAGTGATTTGGTTTGTCCTCCTATAATAGTTAATATTTTTTTAACTTACCCTTCCGAAAAATTTGGAAGCAAACCAAATGAGTATTAAGATTGAAAATGTCACTCCTAATGTGATTCCAGTAGCGTAATAGAATAATGTATTTCTGCTTAGTTTTTTACTAGCCCAAAAAATAATTGTTCCAGATAATGCCAATGAAACTTTTAACAAATCAAGGACTGAAAATGAACAGAAAAATGTTTGATATAGCAATATATAGGTAATTAAATTAAAGAAATTAGCAAATAAAATACTGACCAGTTAATGTCATCGACATTTTGTAATTATAGTTATTATATGGAGGAGTATAAATTCCAATGCATGTGTCTTCAAATAAATTGATATGAAATTGTTTATTTTTTTTTATTCCAAACCAATTAAATCTCCAGGAACGTTGATTAATATCATGCTTTTCTATTACTTCAGTGGATGATTTTCCATCATAAAGTTCATAATTGTCTAAATCAGTATGTAAACTCATCTATCAAAAAAGAAACAGCATAATAATGAATGAAAATTGTATAATTAACATTCTACCGGTAAAGTCAACTTTCATTCATTTCTTTATAGAAACATTCAAGTGTATGACTAATAATTTTTAAAGCCTAAGTATAATTGTTAAGAATTTTACCATGATTGTTCTCCAAATGTGACTTAGGTATTTTGACTTAGCATTATGACAAAATATTTTTAATCCTGGTTCATTATTTTCTACAGAATCACCAGGTTCCATGTAATGTACTAAACAATTCCAAACATTATATTTATAGTAAAGTATCAGAATTAAATAAAAGCCGGTCTTTTTTTTTACAGGTTATGTATGTAGTGTGACAATGTTTTTATAGAAAAAAACAAACCTGCACCAGCGTATGGTCTTTGTCCAATAACCTGTCGAAGGACGAAAATTAAAATGATTCCATTTGAGATGAAAAAAAAATTTCTCATGTTGATTAAATAGTTATATTGAGTGATACGTTTAATATTGAGTTACATAAAATAATAGAAACTTGTTTATAGACACTACGTTCTAGGCGCTCAGGTCCCCGAGCCGACACGTTACATACATAGATGTAAATTGTAAGCTGTAGCTATGTTCGATCTGTTCGATGGTCGTCTCACTTACGGCAGTCCAATTCACAGGGCATTACAATTTAGGGCTTTTTTTCACCACTCACAGCGCTTGTGAAGCTTTTGTATGTAAAATCTATATAAAAAAAATTTTTACAAGCGCCATCAGCGGCAAAAAAAAGCCCTAAATTGTAAAAAATTTGCCCCGTGAATTGGACTGCGAGTTACGGCTCACTTATGGCGCTAGCGACGTACGGTTGTTTGAAGAACTACAAAGGCACAAAATCTCAATACAGGTGCCTATCTATATCATCACTGTATCAATGCCCCAATAAATATTGTTGATTGACGAAATGACGATTGTTAGCTGTGTTCGATGGTCGTCTCGGCTCAGTTCCGTCTCACTTACGGCTCACTTATGGCGCTAGCGACGTACGGTTGTTTGAAAAACTACAAAGGCACAAAATCTCAATACAGGTGCCTATCTATATCATCACTGTATCAATGCCCCAATAAATATTGTTGATTGACGAAATGACGATTGTTGTTGTTGTTCGTTGTGGTTTCAAAATTTATTGTTATTTATTAAAACTTTAATTTTGTAATAACAAAATGAGTTCATAATATTATTTTGATTGTTTTCATCTATTTCCTATGTATGAAAGATAAAAAAATATTGTTCAATAGCACAGATAATAATTCCATCTCCAAAATTTGTATTTTCATTTTTATTTCTTTCATTCACTATTTGCTCTCACCTGAATTATATTTTCTATATTCATTTTGATTATATATTTATCAACTCATTGTAATAGATTATTATGATGACACTGTTTGCATAAAGTAAATAAACAATATTTATTGAAGCATTGATACAGTGATGATATAGATAAGCACCTGTATTGAGATTTTGTGCCTTTGTAGTTCTTCAAACAACCGTACGTCGCTAGCGCCATAAGTGAGCCGTAAGTGAGACGGAACTGAGCCGAGACGACCATCGAACACAGCTATTATCACATAGCTCATACCACACATTATCGTAAACTGTAAAGCCTGGAATATTGCATAGAGAAATTTATCACTTTTGTCGTTTTTCCTGTTTCTAGTTTTTAGTCGGTATTACAGGGCGAAATTGCAAAACGAAAAAAAAATTTTTATTAAAGGAATGCACCCAGGTGCTTATTTATATCATCACTGTATTAATGCCCCAATAAATATTGTTTATTTACTTTATGCAAACAGTGTCATCATAATAATCTATTACAATAAATTAATAAATATATAATCAACATGAATATAGATAATATAATTCAGGTAAGAGCAAATAGTAAATGAAAGAAATAGGGCCAGTTTTTTCATCCATAGTTAAGGCGTGTGGCCACTAGCATAGTTTTTCGAACAAGTTCTATGCCATAGTCCATTTATTACTAGAAACATCTAGATTATTCCCAGTTATCACTGAAAAAGTCAGTTGTTTCTGGTAATAAATGGACTATGGCATAGAACTTGTTCGAAAAACTATGCTAGTGGCCACACGCCTTTATAGAAATCTGCTGGTTCGACGTTAACTACCTCAGTTAACTCTATCGGATAACTATCGATAACAGCGTTAACGACGAATAGTTACTATACGTTAGATGTCAGTATGTCACCATATGGACGATGGTACGGAAGCCGGGTGGGGACATTCACGCTTGCTTGCCTTACTTGCCTGCTCGTCGCGCTAGCAAGCAGAGAAAGCAAGCAGGAACTAATAGAACTAATATTCTCGCGTATAATAAAGGCGTATATCATATATTTTTCATCATACATACGCCCTTATACTATTATAAATTGAGTTTATCGGCCGGGAAGGGACATTCACGGCTTCCTGCTTACTTGCTTGCTTTGCTTGCTTGCTCGCATAGGAACAAGCAGGAATGAACCGAGCAGAAAAATACGGAAGCCGGGTAGGGACATTGAGTGCTTACGTGTAATCGTACGAACGCACACAGAAAACACCAAAGTTTAGGTGTGTTCGTTCACTATATTACTGAACGGGCGTATGCCGCAAGGAAGCGCTAGAGTTTTGCGGTCATTTGAAGAAACTTTAGTAACTAAAATTTACTAAAACATTCGTTATTTTCAGTCATTGTGTTAATTTTGTTAATTTAATTATTTTTTCTCAGACGCAAGAACAAATTACCAATTAATAATAATGAAAGAGAGCGAAAGAACTGGAAAAAACGAATAGCAATAAATAAATAGTAAATTTTAGTTACTACAGTTTCTTCAAATGACCGCAAAACGCTAGCGCTTCGCATACGCCCGTGCATACGCTCGTGTGAAAAGTGAACGAACATACCTTTGCGGCTTAAAGGTAGGTATGATACATCTCCATTATCATACGCCATGTATCATCACTGAAATATAATAAAACTGGAAGGTGAACTCCTATGCTTAGACAATGCACGGGAGTGTCGCCAGAGATAGCAACATATTGGTGTATTCTCACTCACGCATGTTCACATCAAATCTTGTACAGTCAACGTCAAAACAAACTAGTAATACACGATATAAAAGTTACATTACGTTTCAGTCTAGTCTCAACCAACTTTAGTTGACGTGACTGTACCGACGGACAACAGGCCAACCATTGAGTTTTTCTCTCGGCGACACGAAGTTCGGCTTCAGTTTTATTATATTTCAGTGTGTATCATACATGAGTGCCTCTACATTTTACTTTTAAACTATTTTACTGACGCCATTTTGCCATGGAGTTTAAAGGAGGGTAATCTGTGACGTCACACGTATTGGCTCCATGCATTTTGCCTATCCGTTATACATATATGCTATCAAATGAATGTAATAATTATTAATCATATGTAATTGAGAATTTATTAAAATATAATATCAACTAACAATGATGTGTTTTATTTGAAAGTAATCTCCGTAAATACTGAGTTAGGATATTACAATTTAGGGTTTGTTTCCATGAAATCCGGCGCTTGTGGATATTTTATATGCAAAAAAAATATAAAAAAATTTTGAAGCGCCATCAGTGGCAAAAAGAAGCACTTAATTGTAAAAAAATTTGCCCTGAAATACGGCTCCAGTTCCATAGCTAAATGTTCGATTTTTGATTTTTTTAAAAAAGATTTAAATTAAAGATACTGTAACATACCTTAAGAAACTGTAAGATACCTCTGACGCCATTTTGGAAAATTTATTGATAATAAACTCGACAACTTAGTTCTTATTAAGCCTGATAAATATTGGTACATGTAATTTATTTGTTATATAAATATATATAATATCAAGAAAAACCAGTTTTAAGGAATTAATGTTGCTTGAAACATAATTTTGTGAATACGGGTGCTGTATATAGGTATATTTGTTCATATATTATATTTTTTCATAATATTATAATTAAATTATTTAATTAATTAAATTACATTCATATGATATGTGTATAATGGCGGATAGGCAAAATGCATGGAGCCAATACACAGTGTGACGTCACAGATTACCCTCCTTGTTAAACTCCATGGCAAAATGGCGTCAGTAAAATAGTTTAAAAAGTAAAATGTAGAGGCACTCTTAATGTATGATACACACTGAAATATAATAAAACTGGAAGCCGAACTTCGTGTCGCCGAGAGAGAAACTCAATGGTTGGCCTGTTGTCCTTGTCGGTACAGTCACGTCAACTATAATTGGTTGAGACTACTGAAATATAATGTAACTTTTATACCGTGTAGTACTAGTTTGTTTTGACGTTGACTGTACAAGATTTAATGTGCGCATGCGTGAGTGAGAGGGAAAGCCAACCAATATATTGCTATCTCTGGCGACACTCCGTGCATTGGCTAAGCATAGGAGTTCACCTTCCAGTTTTATTATATTTCAGTGATGATACACGGCGTATGATAATGGAGATGTATCATACCTACCCAACACAGATTGCAAGTACGCAAAAGGTGTGTTCGTTCACTTTTCACACCGAGCGTATGCACGGAGCGTATGCAAGGAAGCGCTAGCGTTTTGCGGTCATTTGAAGAAACTGTAGTAACTAAAATTTACTATTTATTTATTGCTATTCGTTTTTTCCAGTTCTTTCGCTCTCTTTCATTATTATTAATTGGTAATTTGTTCTTGCGTCTGAGAAAAAATAATTAAATTAACAAAATTAACACAATGACTGAAAATAACGAATGTTTTAGTAAATTTTAGTTACTAAAGTTTCTTCAAATGACCGCAAAACTCTAGCGCTTCCTTGCATACGCTCCGTGCATACGCTCGGTGTGAATAGTGAACGAACACACCTAAACTTTGGTGTTTTCTGTGTGCGTTCGTACGATTACACGTAAGCACTCAATGTCCCTACCCGGCTTCCGTAAATATACCTATGGTTTGCACTGGTTTGCACCCTTGTGAATCATTTGCATGCTGGGAATTGACTTCTGCAAGCCGCAAAGGAATAATAACAATAATAATATCAAACCATATCTATACACCCATACAGAAGCCACAAAAAAAGAACTGTCAAATATAGCGGTATTCAATGAATAACATCTAATAGATTCCATATGCTCATCAGTTATTTACGTGAGTACAGAGAATACCTACGAAATCAGAATCTATAAAAGAAAAAAAAAATTAAATTCATTTTCAACGTAAACAAATAATTTGACTTGAATGATAACCTAGAAAAAATATTATTTATGTAAGAAGTCGATTATTACTCTTTCAGATGGCTGTGACTCGCCGGTTCATTGACATTTGGCCCCAAAAAGACCCTTGTCCATGTTAATCAATTAATGAAAACGGTGTAAATCCATAAATAAACTTAAACCCAAGTAAAAAAACTTCAAAAAAATATGGCTAAATCCAAGTCTCATGAGAGAACACCGAAAGCAAAAAATAAACATTTAAATTATGCACACTTTCGTAAAGAAACTGAATCATCACGAATGAATCTTTGGAATTTATCATTGACTGTGGCTTGTATGACTGTAGCAGCTTGGTTTGGTTACAAAGGTTATTTAGAGACTCGTGTCAATACTCCATATGACACTGAAAAAGTATGTGTTCATTTTTTTCAATACATAATTGAATAATTGATTCAGAAAATCTTTTTACTTACATTTTTTGCTTTTCTGATGCCAATTTCTTCAAATAGTTTCATAAATTTTGTTTGCTTAAAATAACTAGCTTTTATAATCAATTTGATTGAATAATCAAAAAATATATTTATATTGTGTATTTGCCGTAGTGAATGTTATTGTATAATGATAGTACAAATTTGATATTTTTAGCTTGTAACAATAAATGGTCTTGATACCGCTGATCGTTACTGGGGATCTTATCGCCCCGGTTTGTACTTTGGTATGAAAACCCGAGATCCACAATCACTTGTAAGTGGTTTAATGTGGTACAGACCACAAAATTTACGTCAAGGAGGTGAAAGTTTTCGTCATTGGTGTGAGCAAGGTGATAAACTTGATAAATATGGCTGGTTGGAGCACGATGGAAAAACATTTGGCATACAAGAAATTCACGATAGTGATGTTATTATAAAAACATCATATGTTAAAAAACCAGGTGGTCGACATGGTGGGGATTGGACAGCACGGATATCAGCTACACCAAAAAATGCAGAATTTCTCCATAAAATTGGTGAAATATCATTTGTTTTTTATTCAGCACTTGAGGACAAAACAACTGGTAATATTAAAGCATCCCTTGGTGTTGATAATCGTTTATCAGGAATGGAAGGTTATACCGATGGTCTTGGTGCATATCGTTTTATCATAAATCCAATAAAAGGGACAATTGAAGAACATTCATTTTTAATTGCAATAACACCTGGTTTAAATTTGGTTAAAGAAACAGTTTTACAAAATTTACGACTCGCAACCCAAAAAGGTACAAATATTAAAAGAATTGTACTTGGTGGTGATCAATTACCACTTGACAATGAAGGTAAAAAAATGGACCCAAATTTTTGTGCAACACAAGTTACAGCAAAAGTACCATTTGAATTTGAAATATTGTTTGAATCTGGTTCAGTGCCATTGAGAAAAGAAAAACTATCTGGTAAAAATTTTGAATTAACATTAAATGAACAACGTAATAGATTTAATGATAAATTCGATAATATATTCAAATTAAAAGAAAAAGGTTTCAGTAATGACACAATAAATTTTGCAAAATTAGCATTTTCAAATTTGATTGGTTCAATTGGTTATTTTCATGGTACCTCACAAGTACAAAGTATTTACACTAAAAATCCAGTACCGTATTGGAAGTCACCACTTTATACTGCTGTACCAAGTCGTAGTTTTTTTCCGCGTGGATTTTTATGGGATGAAGGTTTTCATGGTTTATTAATATCAACATGGGATATTGATATTGAACTTGATATAATAAGTCATTGGTTCGATTTAATGAATTCTGAAGGTTGGATTCCACGTGAAATGATATTGGGATCAGAAGCAATAGCTAAAGTACCCGAAGAATTCATAACTCAAATATCAACAAACGCAAATCCACCAACATTTTTTTTAACAATAAAACTTATATTAGATAATAGACACAATGAATTACTAGATCGTCATTACAAATTATTAAGTAAGCTTTATCCAAGATTGAAAGCATGGTTTGAATGGTTTAATACTACACAAATTGGTGATTTACCAGGTACATATAGATGGAGAGGTAGGGATAGTTTAACAAATCGTGAGTTGAATCCAAAAACATTAACATCTGGCTTAGATGATTATCCGAGAGCATCACACCCAAACATTGATGAAAGACATATTGATTTAAGATGTTGGGTTGCATTTTCAGCTGGTGTTATGACAAAATTATCAGAATTATTAAATCAGTCAAGTGATAAATTTCGTGAAACATATAATTATTTAACTGATAACATTTTATTAAATCAATTACATTGGTCAACATCTAGTCAATCATATGCTGATTATGGTCTTCATACAGATAAAGTTGAATTACGGAGACCAACAGCACCACCGAGAAGTCCGGCATCACCTGATTTTATACGCGTTGTTTTAGATGATCCTGTACTTAGACATGTTGATACAACCTTTGGATATGTATCATTATTTCCATTTATATTACAAATCATTGATGCTGATTCACCAATGCTCGATCGTATTTTACATGATATACAAAGACCAGATTTATTATGGACAAAATATGGTTTACGTTCATTATCTAAATCTTCACCGCTTTATATGAAATATAATACTGAACATGATCCACCGTACTGGAGAGGACCAATATGGATTAATTTGAACTATTTAACATTAAGATCATTGCATTATTATGGAAATATTGAGGGACCATTTCAGTCCAAAGCTAAAAAAATATATAACGAATTGAGAGATAATATAATTAAAAATGTGTTTGGTCAGTACAAAAAAACTGGATTTATATGGGAAAATTATGGAGATAGTTATGGTGAAGGAAAAGGGTCACACCCTTTCAATGGGTGGTCAAGTTTAGTAATCATGATTATGGCAGAAATTTATTAATATGTTTGTTAATTTAATTTTCTTTTTTAATTTTACTTTTTTCTTTCAATCATAGTATGAAAATTATAATTTTTCAAAGACGCACAATCAGTCAATATAAGTTTTTATAAACATTTAGTAAATATTTCTAAAAGACAATATGTGGGACATAGTGAGAATAAGAATTATTAACAGGTAAATTAATTATATTATTTAAAAATTAATTAGTGATAAACTTGATTTTTTAAAACAGTGTTGTTGTCATTAACATTTCTATTCAACTTCATTAAAAACTATATAAACTAATTCAAAAAAAATTTAAATAAATAAATTGCAATATTTTGCTTTTTATAAAAGTTTATTATCAGGCTTTACAATAATACAATTTTTATGAAACAAATATTCTGTCTTATGTTCATGTTTTTTATTATTAGTCAAACTTATGAAGACTTTCATATTTAAGAAAATTAGTCCCGATAAAATAGATAAAATAATAGTAATTAATAATTTCAATATGAAGTTTGATTATAAATTATAAGCTAAAAGATTTATCAACTTGGAGAGCCTGGTGATGCTTTAACAAAAGAAAAAGAATGCAAGTTAAAAGTTACTTAATATTTTACTCCAAATATTCTTGTCATAATTCCTGTTATTGTTATTACTATTATTTTACTTGTTCAACAACTTTTTGCACAAAATATCATTGAGTGTGAGACTTACGTTGTGAGGCTGGCACTCACCACCAATGTAACGGTTGTACTTTATTATTGTTATTACTATTATTATATTAATTGGTCAGATCAAAAAAAAAATCATTCCGAAATCTTTCTAATGTTACAGGTCACAAAATAAAATAATAAAATTTTATTTTTTGAATATTCAATAAACAAACTTGAATAAACCGATTAACATTGTTCTAGTGAATTATTTGAACTTTATTGTATTCAATAAATAATAAAGAAAACTCAGGTATTTTTTAAAATTATCATTATTTCTTTATATTTATTTTGAAAATTCATATTAATTTGCTCTTGAAATCGAAACAAATGTAATAATAGTAAAAAACTAAAATAATCAATTCTGATATTTTTAATTTCTTGTCTACATGGGCTTTTAAAATGTATGAATATAAATGATAATAATAATATAACAATATTTATTATTCAAAAATGTACGGAAATGTAACATTTTTCGCGAAATTTTTTTTTTCAAAATATTCAGTTTGTCATTTGCCAGTGTCGGTTTTATAATAAAAAATCAAATAAAAAAAAAAAAAAAACCGATCATTAATTATTGTGGGTATAGAAGATCTTTAAACCTGGCTGTGAAATAAGAAAAAAAACAATCAACCCGTGTTTCAGAGTAGGTTCAGAAATTCAGAACTGGCATTAAGGATCTTAACATCGGCAAAGATTTTCATAAATTTACGTTTAGAAAAATAAAATATTTTCATTCTTAAATAAAATAATCCAAACTAAGTCATCTCATTGAAAACCCTTGAAAATGACACAAAATAAATAAATAAATAAATAACGCGATAATAAACATGCAAGAAAATAATGAATGTACATTTGAATAAAAAATGAACACATTATGTGTCGAACAATAATTCAAAAATACTGGAAATAAATATCACTAAGTAAGCAAGAATAATATCCCTAGCTGAAATAGTTTCTGCGCTTTTCTTTGTTTTACTCCGTATCCCTAGAGGATGGCTCGACTCTCCAATGTAGCACTCAGTCGACACTCAAAACGAGTTGGAAAAATATGAAATAAATATAAGATGACAATAATGAAACTTTTTTTTTTTTATTCACCTATATACTGAATTATGGTAATATAATATTTTTTAATAAATTTATAATCAATTTTCTACGTTAAAATAAAATTTACAAAATGCTAAGAGTGTATTTTATGTTGATATTTTGATTGAATTAATAAAAAAATAAAAAATATATAGGTATACATATATTGTGTATAGCACGTAGAAACTTGACTGTCTTGACGTACTAGCTTCTAACTGTAGTTGACGTGACTGTACCGACAAAGACAACAGGGACAACAGGACATCCATTGAGTTTCTCTCTCGGCGACACGAAGGTCAGCTTCCCCTGGTGGAAATAATTTCTCCGTAAAATTCCGGAAAAACTCCGTAAAATTCCGAAAATACTACGTAAAATTCCAGAAAGCTCCGTATCGCTCCGGAATTGGCCCATTAAAATCTTTTGGTCGTTTTTTTTTTTCATTTTACACAGTAATTCGAGTATTTTGTAATTGCTACGGATTTCTCGTATTTTTCCAAATTTTTTCGGAGTGAACCAATTCCGGAATAATCCGGAGCAATCCAGAGCAATTCTAAATAATCCGGGGTAATCCAGAGCGATTCGGAATAATCCGGAGTAATCCGGAGCTATTTCGGAGTAATCGGGAGCAATTCCGCAGAAATATTTCCACCAGGGTCCAGTTTTATTAGATTTCAGTAATCTCACTTTGCACCCGTATTCACAAGGCAAATTTGGGGATATTATCATATCTGCAAATTTGTTCTCATTAGGGCTTTTTTTTGCAACTGATGGCTCTTGTCAAATTTTTTTTATATAGATTTCACCAAGAAGACAGTTAAATATATAAATAGTTGTAAAAAAGTAAAACAAAAGTTACTTGAAAAACTTACTTAATTTCTTTGGCAAAATTAAATGTTTATTAATTAACATGTAAACAACATCCTTCCTTAGTTACCATTTTTTTTATAGTTTTTTGTTTGTTTTAATAAATTAATTGAAGCATAAAAAATTTAATTAATTTTTATAGGTTCAAAAAATGCCGGTAAATGAAATTCAGGTAAAAAGTTATTGAAAAGTCGGTCTTGTAGAAAGTATATATCGTCTCGTTTTATCTGTCTGTCTGTCTGTCTCTTTCTACGACGAAAATTGGTCTTCTGCACCCGTAGTCCAATTCACAGGGCAAATTTTTTACAATTTAGGGCTTTTTTTTGCCGGTGATGGCGCTTGTCAAATTTTTTTTATATAGATTTCACATACAAAAGCTCTACAACCGCCGCCAGTAGAGGAAAAAAGCCCTAAATTGTAATGCCGCCCTGTGAATTGGACTGCTGAATACGGGTGCTGTGTTGATGTACGGTCCACTGGTTACAAAAAATAAGCCCCTATTGCACCCGTATTCACGGGGCAAAATTGTTCTCATTAGGGCTTTTTTTTCCGCTGATGGCGCTTGACAAAATTGTTTTTATATAGATTTCACATAGAAAAGCTTCACAAACGCCACCATCAAAAAAAAAACGCCCTAATGAGAACATTCTCTGAATACGGGTGCCAAAATACACAGAGTGCTATACCCCTGCTTGGCTGACTCTTGGCTGGTTATTTGCTTACCAAGGCTCGTATGCCAATACTTGGCCGACCATTGGTTAAAAAAGAGGTGGTCAGCTCTTATCAAGCAATTCATTGGCTGAGCCTTGGTAAATTATTGGGTGGCCAAAACTGAGAATATACAATAAAGCAAAGAGTTGGCACATTAAAGACTGGCCAACGTATATGACTTGACATTCGTCGATTGTTCTTTGGGTCACCGAAACTAATTATTTTTCATTCTTTCAAAATATATAAATATATTAAGAGCCACTGTTATGTATTTAATATTGGAAGTTTGTTTGTTCAATAATATACATATAACAGCTGCTTATTTTTTTTACATTCCGGGGTACATGAAACAATTAAAATTTATATATCAGCTGAGTGTCGGTTAATTCTTGGATTGCCATGATTATAATGAATATTTAAGTAAAACAAACTTTCGTCACCTTTAATTGTTACTGCTCCAGGGTAGAAATATTTCTCCAACTTTTTCCAACTTTCTCCACCTTCTTACGAAAATGAACCATGGTTGGAGAAAAAATGAAAAGAAGTTGGAAAAAAGTCGGAGAAATATATCTACCAGGGCTGTGATTAAGTAAGTACGGCTATCTGGAGTTTCAACTAAGAGATACCGTGTTCAAGTCTTGGTGATGTTAAGTATTATAGTGTAATATATTTTCGGACAAATAAATCATCAATTATATAAATAAAAACATTAAATTGTTTAAACAATGAAAAAGTATTTTTTTTTATTAAATTAATAAATTTAAGATATATGTTTCTATATATTATAATATATAGTTATATATGATTATATATTAGCATATTGCATTGCTAATAGCCTGTCAAGCTAATTTCAATATCTTAGCATATATAACAAATAAACCACTTTTATATATGATTATATATAATTTCATATAACTATATATTATTACATATAAACTTTTTATTATTATATTTGGATTATATTTGGGTTGAATTTAATTTTTTAATTATTAATTTAATATTAATTCAATTTATTATTATGGGTAATATTGATTGTTGAATTTTATTGGTATACAATTTACCTAGCTGCAGCATCAACTTTTAAATTTTTAATATCACTTATTGTAAACAACAATTGTCTATGAAGATTTGTTATTTCAATTATCAACAATTCCAATGTGTCGATTTCCAGCTCCAGCAAAATAAAAACTCGATGAGCATTTTCATCCACTGGCTCTAACAATTAAAACATATGATTCTTTTTTATCTTAATTATTATGTAATTATTTAAGTTCTTCATTATTTGTATTTACATTAAATATAATTTTTGATAAGTGTGGTTACGTTTTGACTTTTGATCCGGTGGTGCGACTGCATGTAAGCAATTACTTATTTTTCAATCGTCAATTCAATTTAAAATTAATAAATATAATTTTGTTTATATTATTTTATTTCATTCGAATAAATATCTGCCATTGAGCTGGTAAAACAGATTTGAGACCGATACTGTAGAAAATAAGTAGGATTACCAATATGAATGCAACATAACTAGATCTTTCCTGGGGAATCAGAAGAAACTAGACTGCGAAACAAGCCGCCGCAGTGCCGGGGCCCTGTTGAAATCTATACTGCACCCACACCCGTATTTACGGGGCAAAATTGTTCTCATTAGGGCTTTTTTTTCCTCTGATGGCACTTGACAAAATTTTTTTTATATAGATTTCACATACAAAAGCTCCACAAGCTATACATCATGTGTATAATGCTCTATTAGTGTTTGTCAGAGTATGTTTGTATTGTGCGCATTGTAAAAAAAAAGCGATACAATTCGCGCACGTTACCGTGGTACTACTAGCGCCCCTCAATTATGCGGCGATCACATAGCGGAACGGTTGTTATATACAGGCGAGATAGGGAGTAAGTCCTCCTGTATTTCTAGTCTTCTTGTTCACACTAGTTTTTTTTGATACAGCCAACATTAAAAAAATACAACAACAATGGTTAGCGTTGTTAATAAATTTCTTTGTTTATATTTACACATGTATAGTACATATATATAATGATTGACTGTCAAAATATCAAATTGTCAACAAATAAAAAAGGTTATATTTTTATTTATCTTTTATGTGTTTGTAAGCAAGTTGGTACAGCTGAAACAATTTCAAGAAACGATTCAAACGCCGCTCTATAGCCGTCATATGTGAACTTTTCCTTCCATAGCGCTATGGCATAGAACTTGGTCGAAAAACTATGCTAGTGGCCACAAGCCTTAAGTGCCTTGTGCAATTTAAGTGTGTTTTACATACTCAAAAAAATAGATTATTTTATTTGCGCATGCGTCGCTATCATGGACCGCCATACGTCTTCGTTTTCGTCTTTTTTTCTAGTTTTATCCTTTAGTTTTTGGTAAATATGGCATTATATTTTCAAGTATTTCGATGGGGTAATATGAAAAGCCGAACATTATTTTCCATAAGAGCCTATGTTTAACCTCAAAAAAAGGACCATCTTTAACAGTTAATTAATCAAAAAAACATCTTATAACAAAAAAACTGATTAAAGAAAAAGGTGTATCGTTATTTCAATTACCTACTCTATAAAATTCGTGAAATCGTCATTATTTTTAATTTTCCCTAGTTGTACCTTAATTATAGCATAATAGTAATAATCTTCATCCTTTTCTCAGACTTTTGTCAGTAGTAATAAATTTATTGAATATATTAAAAGCTATTGACAAATGTCTAAAGAAAGGATGTGGCTTACCTGTTAATTTCTTTGGCTCAATTAATTCTTTATAAATCAACATGTGGCAACACCCTTCTTTAGTTATTTTTTCCATAGTTTTTTATTTATTTATTTATGTAAAAACCTATTGGAAAAATGTCTATGGACAGAATGTTGTTTACATGTTAATTCATAAAATATTACTTTAGCCAAAGAAATTAGTACGTAGGCAACATCCTTTTCTTAGCTCATACTTTTCCCATAGCTTTTTATTAATTTGAATAAATAAATGGTCATAGGAAAAATGGTAGCTAAGGAAAGGATGTTGTCACATGTTAATTTATACAAAATTAATTTTGCCAGAGAAATTAACATGCAGGCAACATCCTTTCCTTAGCTAATATTTTTCCCATAGCTATTTATTTATTTAAATAAATAAATGGTCATAGGAAAAATGATAGCTAAGGAAAGGATGTTGTCACATGTAAATTTATACGAAATTAATTTTGCCAGAGAAATTAACATGCAGGCAACATCCTGCCATCCATAGCTCTTTATTGGAGAAATTATTCCGGCATGAGGTTGATGGCGGAGAAATTATTCCGGCATGAAGTTGATGGCGGAAAAATTACTCCGGCATGAAATTTATGGCGGAGAAATTATTCCGGCATGAGGTTGATGGCGGAGAAATTATTCCGACATGAAGTTGATGGCGGAAAAATTACTCCGGCATGAAATTGATGGCGGAGAAATTATTCCGGCATGAGGTTGATGGCGGAGAAATTATTCCGGCATGAAGTTGATGGCGGAAAAATTACTCCGGCATGAAATTTATGGCGGAGAAATTATTCCGGCATGAGGTTGATGGCGGAGAAATTATTCCGGCATGAAGTTGATGGCGGAAAAATTACTCCGGCATGGAATTGATGGCGGAGAAATTATTCCGGCATGAGACTCATGCCGTAGAAATTGTTCCGGCATGGGATTAATGCCAGCAAAATTATTCCGGCATGGGATTGATGGCGGAGGAATTATCCCGGCATAGGATTCGTGCCGGAGAAATTATTCTGGCATGGGATCAGTGAAGGAGAAATTATTTCGGCATTAGATCAGTGAAGGAGAAAAAACTCCGGCATAAAACTAGTGGCGGATTCATTTTTCCGACATTAACTTCATGCCGACAAAATTATTCCGGCATGAGATTGACGGCGGAAAAATTACTCCGCCATGAGATTGATGGCAGAGTAAATACTCCGGCATGGAAGTAATGTCGGAAAAATTAGTCCGCCACTAGTTTTATGCCGAAGCATTTTCTTCAGCATTCATCTTATGCCAGAATAATTACTCCGGCATAACATTAATGCCGGAGTAATTAATTCGGCATGAGATTACTAAAACAATGTAGAAATGTTATATGTTCATCAATTTTATCAAATATATTTATTTAAACTAACCATCACATTTAATGACTCAGAAAACTAAAATTATATTTTCGGAATGTGGTACGTTTATAATTAACTGCTTTTCAAGATCTATAAATTTATCATCAATCATATAATGTACACTTGATAAATCAGCAGCACATTGACGTAATTTTGGCATAACACGTTGTTCAACATCTTCTCGTTGTAATAATGTTGCAATATACTAACACATGCAAAAGCTAATAAACGAACAGAATCTTGTTCATCTCGTGCAAGTATAACAAACATTAGAATTGAATCAGATTTTAAATACTCAATTTCAACAACTTTCGCAAATTCTCCCAATTTCGATGATGCTGAACGTCGCCCCATTAGTGTATCATCTTAAGATGTCAATTGACATAAATTACAAAAATGATTTCTTAATTCAGCTATTGTTTCTGTACTTTACGTGGATAAGATACTTATTAAACCACATGTCGATGTTCTTGACGTAAACCAATCACCAGATGCCAAACGTTGTACCAATGGAACAAAATGTATCAACTCACAACGAGTATGTTCAGCACAAAGTGCCAAGGCAATCGTTGAAAGTTTTTTGATTGAATTTAATCGCAGCTATAAAATAAAAATATATTCATTAATTGTAATAAAATAAAATGTTCATCATATTTACATTTTAAACAAATTTTAAGTCAACTGATATGATGAAATTAATATAAAAAAAAACCGCTCCAGTTATAACCTCATTTATTTACAAACACTTGCTGACTAAGATCGAGTTATTTTTTTTTCAAACATAAAAACTTTGGTAATATTTGAAAATAATAATTGTTGTACTTACGTAAATTTTCATTTATATATCAGAACATATTCAGTTTAATTTATTTTATTACTGTCTTAAAACTTTCAATGTTCATAAGAATTTATCGCCATCAGTAAACTAAATTGTATAAAATTTGCACCCTGAATACAGCATTGCTATGAATAAGACTTCGTCGTTGGTGAGTCGGCTGCTGCCATTTTGCTGAACCACAAATTTATCCAAGCAGAATTCATTTATTCTGAGTGTTTTAATATTAGCCCTGGGCACAATATGGCTATTTTATTATTTTATTTGTTTATTGATATGATTTTCCATTTGCCTTATACTAGGGCACACACTTTCTTTTCGCTGAATAATGAATAAAAACAATCTACGTTGGCTTCCACTGCTATGCATGCAATTAGCTTTTAATGTATATGAGTAGCGATGGTGAGCGGTAGAATTATGGTATTTCTGGCAACCGTCCGGCGACTCGGCGAGGATTAGATTATAAATGTGTGAGCGAACTTGACAATTTTTTTTTTATAAAGCATGTGTATGTGCGGGGTTAGATGTGGTTCTCCATGAACCAAGAACACAAAAGAATAGATTGTCATATTATAAAAATGTTCAACCGATGAAAAACCTCTAGTTTGTCTGCTCAAAAATAGTATTTATTAATAACAATTGTAATATTGTCTTCGCCATCAATCCCATGCCGGAAAAATTTATCCGCCATCAATCTCATGCCGGAGTAATTTCCCCACCATCGATACCATGCCTAGATGTGTTGCCACACCGTCTCAGCCATTTAGATAAATTACTCCGCCACCAACCTCATGCCGGAATAATTTCTCCGCCATCAATTTCATGCCGGAATTAATTTTCCGCCATCAACCTCATGCCGAAATAGTTTCCCGGAATGGGCCGGGTATGTAATGCCGGAGAAAGCCGGAGTAATGCCGGAGAAAGCCGGAAAAAGCCGGAGTAACGGCGGAGAAATATTTCTACCAGGGACATGTAAATTTATACGAAATTAATTTTGCCAGAGAAATTAACATGCAGGCAACATCCTGCCATCCATAGCTCTTTATTTATTTAAATAAATAAATGGTCATAGGAAAAATATTATCCAAGGAAAGGATGTTGCCTGCATGTTAATTTCTCTGGCAAAATTAATTTCGTATAAATTAACATGTGACAACTTCCTTTCCTTAGCTACCATTTTTCCTATGACCATTTATTTATTTAAATTAATAAAAAGCTATGGGAAAAATATTAGCTAAGGAAAGGATGTTGCCTGCATGTTTATTTCTCTGGCAAAATTAATTTCGTATGAATTAACATGTGACAACTTCCTTTCTTAAGCTACCATTTTTCCTATAGCTTTTTATTTATTTAAATTAACAAAAAGCTATAGGAAAAATGGTAGCTAAGGAAAGGATGTTAATTATTTTGGCTGAATTAATTCTTTAAAAATTAACAGAGAAGCTACATCCATTTCTTAGCCATTTCTTAGCCATTTCTTAGCTTATTATCTGTTCAAATAAATTGAAATACATTACTGTTGTTGTTTTTATAATCAAAAATATTGTTCATATTATTTGTTTATTCTGTAATACATCTATTAATATATCAACAAAAAATTTGACAGTCGAGAGTTTTATGCTGGTATGGTAGACAGCTTTGATGCCATAGGGGGCGTTCCTGAGTTTCATACTTTCATACTTTCATACCGGTTTAATACTTTCATACCGGTATGAAAGTATTAAACCCAAAAATCGACCATTTACCCAACACTGGCGTGGGCCGTGGAGACACCGCTTAAAACAAATTTTATAAGCGCCATCAGTGGCAAAAAAAAGCCTTAAATTGTGATGCCCTGCACCCGTATTTTACATAGAAAAGCTTCACAAGCGCCACCATCGGAAAAAAAAGCCCTAATGAGAACAATTTTGCCCCGTGAATACGGGTGCAGGTGCGGGTGCTGCAGAACGCGCGGGCCTTTTCATGCTTTTCATTGCTTTCATATGCTTTCATATATAATTCATTCAGAAGTCAGAACTGTTCAGAAATCACAATTGTTTACATATGTAAGTGGTCTAAGTCGCCTAAGTGTTCAGAACAGTTCAGAATGATTATAAACGTATAAATGTTTTAGTTGATATTTATCGAAATTAATACTACTACATATGAATATTATAAATATATTTGGAATTGTATATTTTGGATAAGTTTTACAACCACTTGTTTTATTCAGTTAATTATCTCTGGTGACTAAATAAATCATTCTAACCTAAAATAGTATTTATTGTTATATTACCTAGAAAAAAAGTAAGTATTACAATACCTAGTTAAAAATGATGAGTGTTTTCGAAATTCTTTCAAATCATAAAAACTATTTGATTAATTATTCTTATTTAGACATGGAGCCATTGAAAAATCATCTAGACGCTTTGGAGATGGCAGGAAAAATGGTGGATAAACACATTGTCGCTGACAGCAATTTTCCATTGTTAATTAATTTAATGAGATATACTGTCCAAAGTGGACCAACAGTATCTGGTCTAGATGATCACGACTATCCAAAATTAAATGGCAACTCATCAAGTTTAACAAGCATAAATCAGATGAAAATGCACAGTAAAATACCACTACCATCAGAAGTAATGGAGCATTTTAGTCACATGCAATGTCACTGCATGATGGGCCTATTTACTGACATCTCCAAAGCTTGGTTAACAATCGATTCTGACATTTACGTTTGGTCATACGAAAATGAATCAGATGTTGCATATTTTGACGGTCTCAATGAGACAATAATCAGTGTTGGTTTTGTGAAACCAAAACCAGGAATATTCCAAAGCTACGTAAAGTATCTTTTGATTCTGACAACAACTGTCGAAATTACTGTTCTTGGTGTGACAATGAATGAAAAATCTGACGGCACTCAAGGCGAGATTCAACTAGTACCAGAGCCAATATTTACAGTTGCAACAGATGGTATTGCTATAACAACAATTGCAAATACAAATAGTGGTCGTATATTTTTGGGTGGTAGAAATGGTTCACTTTATGAAATACATTATCAAGCTGAATCGTCGTGGTTTGGCAAACGTTGCAAAAAAATTAATCATTCTGAAGGACCTCTTTCATTTTTGGTGCCATCATTTGTGACAATTGCCTTAACAGAAGAAGAATCAATTGTCCAAATATCTGTTGATGACTCACGTAATATACTATACACACTTGGTGACAAAGGAACAATAATGGTATGGGATATTGACAACAATGGTGCAACAAAAATAACAAGTTTATCGCAGTCATCACTCGTTCAAAATACTGTTCATGTTGTCAAAACATTAGACAGTAATAATTTTCGTCCATTGGTGAGTATATCAGCAATAAATGAATCTGAGTCAGTCCATCTTAATCTCGTAGCTGTTGCAGCAACTGGTACAAGATTTTATTTCACTTGTTCATCAATAACAAACCCAGGACCACGTCCACAGTGTTTACAATTAATACATGTACGTTTACCTCCTGGTTATGCTGCTAATGCACCAGTTATGAGACCAAGAAAAGCACAAATGGCACATTACCGTAAAGGGACATTAATACTTATTTGTGGTGGTGATACTGAAACAGCTTGGTGTCTGAGTAACGATGCATATCCATTTACAAATTATCTTGCTGAAACACAGAGTATACTACCACTTGATAGTCCAGCCTGGGCAATGGCTGAGATACCAGGAGAATCAGCAATTTATATTGATAAACAAGTTGGACAAATTGGCGAACCACCATTACTTGTACGTCAACATATGGAACCACCGAGAAAATTTATATTTTTAACAGCACAAGGTGCAATCATACTCGTTCAAGTACGACCAGTTGATATTTTACGACAATTATTATTAGAACAAAGAGGACCCGATACCGAAGCTGTTCGTTCATATTTTGAATCGCAATCACCCGAGCAAGCATGTGCAACATGTCTTATTCTTGCGACACTTGAAAGCTCACAAAATGCACAATTATCAGAGTGGGCAACACGGGCATTTTTTCTTTATGGGGGACAACGCATTATTACGAATTATCAACAAGGACAACAATCTGATCTTCATGCATTGTACAATGTTTGCACATCAACACCAAGAATACCAATAATTGATCGTCCTGGTATATTTAAACCACCTCAACAAACTGGATTATCATTAAATATTGAAACTGCAATTCAACAGTTTTCGGGTAAACATGGAGGGCTTTATCTTTATGTAGGTAGAATTTTACGACCAATATGGAATCTTCGATGTATCAAACAAGAAACAATCAATGGAAAATCACAAATATTAAGTACAATTTTTTCTACTCAAATTGGATGGATTCTTGGACATCTCCAGGCTCTTAGATCGTTTTTAAATAAAAATACACATATTTCAAAACAACATAATGCTACTAGAGTTGGTCATGATGGTTTTGAAACATCAATGACTCATTATCAAGAGCCCCTTGTTGAAGAAAGAAATTCACTTGATGCATTGAAAGGATTTATCAATCATGCTTGTGAAGTACTTGGTCTTTGGAAAATACTTTGTGAAAATCAACTACACAGTATTGTTAGTTGTTTATCAAAAGATCAAATAAATCAATTTTCAACAGCAACATTTCGTGACTTGATACTAATTGGACATGAGATATCATCATTGTTAATAATTCATTTGATCGAAAGTTATTTGGGTGACAATGCATCAGTCGATGTTGTTAGTTCAAAATTGCGTGAAGTATGTCCAAGTTTATACAAAAGTGAAGATGCGATTTGTTCAAAAGCAAATGAAATAATATTAAAAGCTAAAAATTCACAAAATCCAGATGAAAAAGAAAGCTATTTGCAATCAGCATTGAAATTATGTAAAACAGTTGCACCACGTATTAATTTAACAGCAGTTTGTCAACAATTTTTTGCTTGTCATTTTCATGCTGGTATTTTAGAGCTATCACTTTGTTGTGCTAATAAAATTGATCAAAATAATGCTGCATTGCATTATTATAAAAATAATGAGCCAACTGAAGATCTAGAAGGCAATTCAGCATACATGAAAAGACTAGAAATATACAAAGAAGTGATATCAATGCTTGATCTTTTGTATAATCAAAGTATATCAAATCCATTAACACCAACAGTCCCTAGTAAACCCGGACCACCAATATACAATAATTCCGTTGCATCAATTGCACCAGCAAAACAAACACTACATCAAATTATTGAAGATGCACTTCAAAGCTCTTGTACTATACTTCACAGTGCAATTTACAGATGGATGATTGATCGTTGTTTACATGGTGAACTTATTGCTCTTGCTGCCTCATCACTTGAGACATATCTTATTCGTGTTAATAAACCAGAATTACTTTGGCAATTTTATGAAAGAAATAAAAATCATGCTGCAGCTGCTAAGATACTTGATGATCTTGCAACGAAACCAGGATCAGATATACAATTACTACAACGTGTTGAATATCTTGCTCGTGCTGTTGTTTGTATGAGAAGTGATCAAACTGGATATGCACCATATCTAGGGGTATTTTTACGTGAACTTGAGGATAAAGTTGAAGTTGCAAGAATCCAACAGCAAATACTCGAGACAATATGCAATCAGCAACATCTATATGATGACATGGTTATTAGAGATGCCAAACTTCGTTTAAATTCATCTCTTCTTGATATTACTCAGCTTTATGAAGAATATGCTGATCCACATCAACTTTGGGAATGTAAATTAGCAATAATACACTGCTCTGGTCATCAAGATGCTATGCTTGTCCAAGGTATATGGACAAATATTATTGACAATGAAATGAAAAATTCACAAGGACAAGCACCTGAGGATAAACTACCAATTGTCATGAGTAAAATTAAAATGTTAGGTCAAGAATACTCTGGTACACCACACTGTTTTCCAATTGATTTTCTTTTGAAAGAACTTGAATTGCGTGCTTGCCGTTTACATGTACCAAATACTGATATTATGACTGGATTTTTACAACTCGGTGTTGCTATGGAAGATTTATTAGATCTTTATGACAAAATGATTGGTGGTAATAATCGTGTTTGGCTCAATGAAGGCAATGAATTTCATTTAATACAATCAACAGCAAATCTCGTCAATTATTTCACAAATAATACTAAAATTGGTAATAATTTTGTTAAAAGAAAAGTCATTATCAAATCACAAGATATTATTTCAAAATGTTTAACAACACTTTTCAGTAAAACTAATGCTAATGAATTAATAAATAGACTCAGAGCCATTCAGACACTTCTTAATAGATTATAAAATTATTTTTTATACGTTTTAATATTATTATTTTTTTTTCTATTACGATTTTTTATAAACGATATCATGATTATTGTAATGTCGAAAAATTGATTAATAAAAAGATTGTAATAATAATAAATAAATTTGTATGTTTTTCTGAAAAACAGTTCCTTCATTTTATTTCAAATTTTCAACAGTTCAATATTCAAATCTTTTTCTGTAATATGATCTAGAATAGTTGGGGTTATGAGTCGGGATTTTTTACCGGTAAAATAAAAAAAAAAAAAAGTCAACTGTTTTTGACCACCAAAAGGCAGAACCACAAACTTGTGCCAATTCATACTGTGCATCTTTTATATTTGTAAATTTTTTAAAAATAAATTAACGAATATTGATTGCATTGATTTTATTTTTTGAATAAATAAAATACCACGGAAAAGCAGTAGCTAAGGAAAAGATGGAGCCGAGGAATGAATGTGACTTACCATTCAATTTCTTTGATTACATTAAGGGCATGGAGGTGTATAATGATTAAGGGATTACCTCGGCCAAATTTTGCGGTATAGGAGAGGGGATAAAGCCTATGTTTAATACATTGGTCTGAGAGCCATTGCCAACCTCAAAAAGATGAATTTTTTATTTTTTTTTTTCGATAAAACAATAGTTTTTTGAAATAATTTTTGTATAATAACCTAATATTATTAATCCCTGAAATATAATTGATCAACTTTTTATTCTTTTAAACATTTATTCAATAATTAAAAAAAATGTGTAAATCGTGAAACACCGCAAAAAAAAAAAAAACAGTTGGTTGTACTGAGAGTGCGGTTGTGTTAGTGTATGATATAGCCACTGAAATATAATAAAACTGCAGTCCAATTCACAGGGCATTACAATTTAGGGCTTTTTTCCTCTACTGGCGGCGCTTGTAGAGCTTTTGTATGTGAAATCTATATAAAAAAAATTTGACAAGCGCCATCACCGGCAAAAAAAAGCCCTAAATTGTAAAAAATTTGCCCTGTGAATGAACGTGATCCTATGCTTAGCCATGCACGTGTCGCCAGAGATAGCAATATATTGGTTGGCTTTCCCTCTCACTCACGCATGCGCACATTAAATCTTGTACAGTCAACGTCAAAACAAACTAGTACTACACGGTATAAAAGTTACATTATATTTCAGTAGTCTCAACCAATTATAGTTGACGTGACTGTACCGACAAGGACAACAGGCCAACCATTGAGTTTCTCTCTCGGCGACACGAAGTTCGGCTTCCAGTTTTATTATATTTCAGTGGATATAGCTGCTGTGGCAGTATGTGTGTATCAATGTGGGATTTATTACTGGCGTTTTTAAACCTACGCGCCATAACATGGCGGATCACTATTCGGTGTTGCCAAGCGTACATTAGAATATAGTAGACGTCATATATACTGCTCGATTAGATGAATTTTTTCATACTTTAATTATTAATTATAAAAAAACTAAGCTCCAAACCTCTTCAATTTTTTTTCCATACGTTTTGTTTTTTTACTTCATAGCCCAATAGGTTTTTTTTCACGATGTCATTATTTCGATTAAAGATATCGGTATTTTAATGGACTTTTTTTTGACAAAAATCGTATTCTCCATAAGAGCCCATGTTAAAAGTTGTCAACTTTGAAAATTAATAAAAAAATAACGAGCTTCCAAACAATTACCAAAAAATTACATAAAATGTATCAGTATTTCAAGAATCTACTGTAAAAATTTCAAAGCATTCTCATTATTAGTGACTGGCCGAGGTAATCCCTTTCCTTAGCTCCATCTTTTCCTTAGCTACTGCTTTTCCTTGGTATTTGATTTATTTAACAAATAAAATTAATGCATTGATTTTAATAAATGAAAATACCAAGCTAAAAAATTAATATAAATAAATTAATAAATAAAATAAAATTCTTTTGCAATAACAATTTAATTGAATATACTCATTAATTAATATAATACAAAGGATAACCATTTATTCATTAGTTAAATAATAAAATTAACAATGAAAAATTAATTTATTGAATAATAAATTGATAAATTAATTATTAATTTATTAATATACCCAGGAAAAAATCGCGTAGATCTACGTATATCAAATTAGATATATTTAGATCAAATTAGATCTTATTATATCTAATTTGATATACGTAGATCTACGCGACTTTTTCCTGGGTAAATAATTTAATAATTTAATTTAACTGGCCCTTAATAAACATTGATAAGCAACAACCATGGAGGTGTATAAGGATTAAGGAGGGTTAAACTCCATGGCAACAACACACACTCAACAGCTGTTAAGGGATTACCTCGGCCAAATTTTGGGGTATAGGAGAGGGGATAAAGCCCTTGGGTGCATTCCTTTAATAAAAAATTACGACAAAAGTGATAAATTTCTCTATGCAATATTCCAGGCTTTACAGTTTACGATAATGTGTGGTATGAGCTATGTGACAATAACAAACAATCACAACAAGTCAATTTTCTATTTATTTCAGTTTGATATAAACATTGAACAGTTATCCATCTAATAATTGGAAGCCAAAAAAAATAATGTCATGTGCCAGTACTGCCACTACACGAAACAGCTTTTTCCTATAAAATTTTGGCCGGTATTACAGGGCGAAATTGCAAAACGAAAAAAAAATTTTTATTAAAGGAATGCACCCTATGTTTAATACATTGGTCCGAGAGCCATTGCCAACCTCAAAAAGATGAATTTTTTTTTTTTTTTTTTTTGATAAAACAATAGTTTGTTGAAATAATTATCGTATAATAACCTAATATTATTAATCCCTGAAATATAATTGATCGACTTTTTATTTTTTTGAACATTTATTCAATAGTTAAAAAAAATGTGTAAATCGTGAAACACCGCAAAAAAAAAAAACAGTTGGTTGTACTGAGAGTGCGGTTGTGTTAGTGTATGATATAGCTGCTGTGGCAGTATGTGTGTATCAATGGGGGATTTATTGGGTGCGTTCCGTGGCTATCCAGCAGTCCAATTCACAGGGCATTACAATTTAGGGCTTTTTTTCACCACTCACAGCGCTTGTGAAGCTTTTGTATGTAAAATCTATATAAAAAAAATTTTTACAAGCGCCATCAGCGGCAAAAAAAAGCCCTAAATTGTAAAAAATTTGCCCCGTGAATTGGACTGCAGCAGTGTTGGGTAAATGGTCGATTTTTGGGTTTAATACTTTCATACCGGTATGAAAGTATTAAACCGGTATGAAAGTATGAAAGTATGAAACTCAGGAACGCCCCCTATGGCATCAAAATTGTCTACCATACCAGCATAAAACTCTCGAATGTCAAATTTTTTGTTGATATATTAATAGATGTATTACAGAATAAACAAATAATATGAACAATATTTGATTATAAAAACAACAACAGTAATGTATTTTAATTTATTTGAACAGATAATAAGCTATTGACAAATGGCTAAGAAACGGATGTAGCTTCCCTGTTAATTTCTAAAGAATTAATTCAGCCAAAGTAATTAACATCCTTTCCTTAGCTACCATTTTTCCCATAGCTTTTTATTATAATTTAAATAAATAAATGGTCATAGGAAAAATGGTAGCTAAGGAAAGGATGTTGTCACATGTTAATTTATACAAAATTAATTTTGCCAAAGAAATTAACATGCAGGCAACATCTTTTCCTTAGCTACCGTTTTTTTCTATGACCATTTATTTATTTAAATAAATAAAAAGCTATAGGGAAAATGGTAGCTAAGGAAAGGAAGTTGTCACATGTTAATTTTTACGAAATTGATTTTGCCAAAGAAATAAACATGCAGGCAACATCCTTTCCTTAGCTAATATTTTTCCCATAGCTTTTTATTTATTTAAATAAATAAATGGTCATAGGAAAAATGGTAGCTAAGGAAAGGAAGTTGTCACATGTTAATTTATACGAAATTAATTTTGCCAGAGAAATTAACATGCAGGCAACATCCTTTCCTTGGATAATATTTTTCCCATAGCTCTTTATTTATTTAAATAAATAAATGGTCATAGGAAAAATGGTAGCTAAGGAAAGGAAGTTGTCACATGTTAATTCATACGAAATTAATTTTGCCAAAGAAATTAACATGCAGGCAACATCCTTTTCTCAGCTACTATTTTTCCTATGACCATTTTTTTATTTAAATAAATGAAGAGCTATGGGAAAAATATTATCCAAGGAAAGGATGTTGCCTGCAGTCCAATTCACAGGGCAAATTTTTTACAATTTAGGGCTTTTTTTTGCCGGTAATGGCGCTTGTCAAATTTTTTTTATATAGATTTCACATACAAAAGCTCTACAAGCGCCACTAGTAGAGGAAAAAAGCCCTAAATTGTAATGTCCTGTGAATTGGACTGCTGCATGTTAATTTCTCTGTCAAAATTAATTTCGTATAAATTAACATGTGACAACTTCCTTTCCTTAGCTACCATTTTCCTTATAGCTTTTTATTTGTTTAAATTAATAAAAAGCTATGGGAAAAGTATTAGCTACGGAAAGGATGTTGCCTGCGTATTAATTTCTTTGGCTAAATTAATATTTTATGAATTAACATGTAAACAACATTCTGTCCATAGACATTTTTCCAATAGGTTTTTACATAAATAAAAAAATAAAAAACTATGGAAAAAATAACTAAGGAAGGGTGTTGCCACATATTGATTTATAAAGAATTAATTGAGCCAAAGAAATAAACAGGTAAGCCTCATCCTTTCCTTAGACATTTGTCAATAGTTTTTAATATATTCAATAAATTTATTACTACTAACAAAAGTCTGAGAAAAGGATGAAGATTATTACTATTATGCTATAATTAAAGGAATGATATTCTTAAATTTAAATTATGAGCAATTCAAAATGGTGTGTGACGTAATATACGAAAAATTCCTACAGATGGCGCTACTAACGTGGTATGAAAGTATGAAAGTATGAAACCTCCGCGGTATAATACCGGTATTATACCGAGGTTTACGACCGGTATGATACCGCGGTATTATACAAACCCAACACTGCTATCCAGTCCGTACGAACTTCAAAATGGCGGGGTTTGGAAATATTTTGATCCTTTGTTGTGGTAGACCTGATTTTTTTCATTTGAAAATAATCTGATCAAATTTGACTTTAGCCAATTTATTCGACAGATTTGAAATAATTAAATAGAAACTCTGTCAACTTAATAACCTGAAAAAAATAGTAATACTTAATATTTTAAGTTTTTATAAATCTCTGGCCTTCTCTTTGGCTTGCTTTGGATGTAGTGATGTATCATAGTAACTTTTAACATTATTAGAATTTTCATTTCTTTCGTCGCCATTTTGAAGTTCGTACGGACTGGGTAGCCACGGAACGCACCCATTACTGGCGTTTTTTAACCTACGCGCCACAACATAGCGGATCACTATTCGGTGTTGCTAAGCGTACATTAGAATATAGTAGACGTCATATATACTGCTCGATTAGATAAATTTTTTCATACTTTAATTATTAATTATAAAAAAACTAAGCTCCAAACCTCTTTAATTTTTTTTCCATACGTTTTGTTTTGTCTCACTTTATAACCCAATAGTTTTTTTTTCACGATGTCATATTGTCGATTCAAAATATCGGTATTTTCATGGACTTTTTTTTGACAAAAATCGTATTCTCCAGCTTCCAAACAATTACCAAAAAATTACATAAAATGTATCAGTATTTCAAGAATCTACTGTAAAAATTTCAAAGCATTCTCATATTTAGTCACTGGCCGAGGTAATCCCTTAAGGCATGTGGCCACTAGCATGGCACTTGTGTCACTATATCTCACTAGAAATTTACTAGAAAATGGCCGCCGAGGACTATGTTGAAAAAATGCTGCATGCAGCATTTTCAGCATAGAACCGCTAACTTCACACTAGTTTTTTTTGATACAGCCAACATTAAAAAAATATCAAATATCAAATTGTCAACAAATAAGAAAGGTTATATTTTTATTTATTTTTTATGTGTTTCTAAGCAAGCTGGTACTGCTGAAACAATTTCAAAAAACGATTAAAACGCCGCCCTATAGCCGTCATATGTGAACTATTTTTGCCATATCGCTATGGCATAGAACTTGGTCGAAAAACTATGCTAGTGGCTACAAGCCTTAACACATATAAACATAAAGCGTCCGTGAGGCTCTGCAATCCAATTCACAGGGCAAATTTTTTACAATTTAGGGCTTTTTTTTGCCGGTGATGGCGCTTGTAAAATTTTCGTGACACAAGTGCTATGGCATAGAACTTGGTCGAAAAACTATGCTCGTGGCCACATGCCTTTAAGGCATGCCATAGCACTTGTGTCACTATATCTCACTAAAAATTTACTAGAAAATGGCCGCTGAGGACTATGTTGAAAAAATGCTGCACGCTCTCGACTCAGATGAACAGTACAATTAGAGTCACGGAAGTCGACAAAAAGTGCTCTAACCGCGGATTTTACCACCGCCATATTGGAAACAGCAGCCATATTAAAATCAGCCATATTGCCGCTAACTTTAGCGGTCCCATCTGGATAGCTATTCTCGACATAATTATCCCCTTAGTTATCCCCGGCGACAGGGATAACTATTTTGTGGAAATTCACCTTAATTTATGGCTTTATTTGTATCTTTTCAATGGTTTCCATCAAACGACTATATCGCTTTCGAGCGTTTTCATGTTATCCCCGGTACAGGGGATAATTATGTCGAGAATAGCTATCCAGCGTATCACAGGCCGCAGCGTTTATCCAGCGGGAGATAATATCATCGCAGAAGTAAATTCATATTCTATACTAGGGTGCGAACTCAAGACACGCAAAAGTTTGCGTTTTATCATGGCTGCCGTAATTCTAAACATGGCTGCCGGAATTTTAAACATGGCGCCTCCGTGATCCAAGCTTTGTACACTAGATACACTACACACACATTACACAAAACTACACTTTTCAGTGATATTTTGGTAATATATAGTAATTTCTAGTGATTTAAACGCGCGTGTGAATTTACCCGCTCGACATTAAATCACGGAGGCGCCATGTTTAGAATTACGGCAGCCATGATAAAACGTAAACTTTTGCGCATGGAGTTTAACAAGGAGGGTAATCTGTGACGTCACACTGTGTATTAAGAGAGCATATTTCAGAGTTCAGAGGATAAAGCCTTTTTCGGATGGCGGCGCTTGTGAACTTTTTATATAGATTTTACATAGAAAAGCTTCACAAGCGCCGCCATCGGAAAAAAAAAGCCCTAATGAGAACATCCTCTGAATACGGGTGCTGTTGAAGCTCACGGAATGGAGCAAGTCAGTACGTTTTTCTGCCGGTGATGACGCTAGTAGCGAGAAGATCCAAAGTCACATGTTGTTTTTGTTTATATTTTTTTTTTTTTTGTGTAGCTCAGTTAGAGTATTCCTTCATTATGTAAAAAAATAATACAACTACATAATACATTATTTATTTAACAAATAAAATTAAAGCAATTTATTTTAATAAAATAAACACCAAGGACAAGCAGTGTCTAAGAAAAAGATAAAGCTAAGGAATTAATGATAATTTTATGATAATGTTTTTTACTTTAATGTTAAATAAATAATTTAGAATAAATAATACGGATTTGTATTTGTATGGTGATAGAAAAACCATGCTGATGGATCTCTTTTAGGATTGTTGTAAGATAATTTATATCACAATTATTTTAATGATAATATAAATAAATAATTAATAAATATCATTGTTTACAGATTGAGAAAAAAGAACGTGTACATTTTTATTTATTTATGCTAGATGTACATAGTAAAATTCATCAAGTTAAAAAAACAATAAAACGTGTTTATAGTAGTACAAAACTTTGACCATTTGATCCAATACCACTAGTTGCTGATATGATTATTGAAAAATCATGGCTAATATATGTTTTGATGATGTTGCTGATGCAACGATATTGAAACCATTATTTACTGAATTATTTGATCGTGTAATTATTGCAATCATTAACATATTGTTACAACAAGTAATACAGCTCCAGATGATTTATACGAAAGTGGATTACAAAGAGGAAATTTTATTCCATTTATACACAGTAAAAAAAAGTTGGTAATTCGTTTGTAATTTGTAGACTTTAGTCGTTTGTCAAATTTTTGTTTGTTAATTTAACAAAAAAAAATTTGTAAAATCTTTTTAATAATCATATCAGCAACTGGTGGCATTGGATCAAATGGTTGAAGTTTTGTACTACTATAAACACGTTTTATTGTTTTTTTAACTATTGATGAATTTTACTATGTACATCTAGCATAAATAAATAAAAATGTACACGTTCTTTTTTCTCAATCTGTAAACAATGATATTTATTAATTATTTATTTATATTATCATTAAAATAATTGTGATATAAATTATCTCACAACAATCCTAAAAGAGATCCATCAACATGATTTTTCCATCACCAACAGCACCATACAAATACTAACCCTTTGGTGGTTTTTTTGTCTTTTTTCTTTACCAAATAATTCCTCTAAAAAACTTGGTATATCTGGTTCATATCCATTAATGTCATCATGAACATTTTTGTTATTTTTTTCAATACTTCAATTGGACTATTATTATTTTTTATGTCAGCATTTGCATCACATTCAATTGAAATAGAATTTATTTGGAATGATCTTTTTAATAAAAAATTATTTATTTAACATTAAAGTAAAAAACATTATCATAAAAAAAATACCAAAGGAAAACAGTAGCTAAAAAAAAAGATGAAGCTAAAGAATTGATGTGACTATAAAGAAATTATATGGTAAGCAACATTAATTCCTTAGCTTTATCTTTTTCTTAGACACTGCTTGTCTTTGGTGTTTATTTTATTAAAATAAATTGCTTTAATTTTATTTGTTAAATAAATAATGTATTATGTAGTTGTATTATTTTTTTACATAATGAAGGAATACTCTAACTGAGCTACACAAAAAAAAAAAAAATATAAACAAAAACAACATGTGACTTTGGATCTTCTCGCTACTAGCGTCATCACCGGCAGAAAAACGTACTGACTTGCTCCATTCTGTGAGCTTCAGTGAAATTCGAGAGATTACCCTCCTTATACACCTCCATGCTTTTGCGTGTCGTGAGTTCGCACCCTGAGTTTGCACCCTTATATACGGAAGCTGGGTGCCCTTACAGTAGTCTTAACCCCGAACTTAACATTGGCAAGCTCAACTGTATCTTGATTCCTGATTAACTGAATCATTGACGTATCCAGCACCCGTATTCACGGGGCAAAATTGTTCTCATTAGGGCTTTTTTTTTCCGCTGATGGCGCTTGACAAAATTTTTTTTATATAGATTTCACATAGAAAAGCTTCACAAACGCCACCATCGGAAAAAAAACGCTCTAATGCGAACATCCTTTGAATACGGGTGCAGGGTTACCAGACGTCCAGAATTGTCTGGATTCGTCCAGACATTTTAGTGGCTGTCCAGAATCCAGATTCTGTATCATTTTTTTCCAGATTTTTTAGATTTTTTAGATTTTTCATTTTATTTATTTATATTTCAATCTTTCGCTAAACTTTTACAGATACCGATAAAAGATAACTACTAAAAATTACCTACAAATTAATTTGGACCAATCACAATCATTATTATGGTTTCCATTTTTGTGGGGGGATATTAAATGACCAGAAATTTTTTGTCGAAAACCATGAGTGCATTCCTTTAATAAAAATTTTATTTTCGCTCTGCAATTTCGCCCTGTAATACCGACCAAAATTTTATAGGAAAAAGCTGTTTCTTGTAGTGGCAGTACTAGCACATGACATTATTTTTTTTGGCTTTCAATTATTGGAAAAATTATCTAAACGACTATTCAATATTCATGTCAAACAGCACCCGTATTCAGAGGATGTTCTCATTAGGACTTTTTTTTTCCGATGGTGGCGCTTGTGAAGCTTTTCTATGAATACCGGTTTTGACAAGCAATTATCTTTCGATGTTCGCCTGACGCGCGTCAGTTGATGCGCGCGACGCGTTTTGGCCGCCATTGTTGTTTACATTCTGTCAAATTTAAAACATGTGACCTTTTTGACAGAATGTAAACAACAATGGCGGCCAAAACAAGCTGCGCGTTATGAAGTTTCATGCTGCGCGTCAAGAAGCTGGACACTTTGCGTCAAGAAGTTGGGTGCTTTGCGTCAAGAAGTCGGGTGCTTTGCGTCAAGACGCTTGGTGTCGCGCGTCATGGAGCTGCGAGTGAAAACCGACCCTAAAATCTATATAAAAAGTTCACAAGCGCCGCCATCGGAAAAAAAAAGCCCTAATGAGAACATGCTCTGAATACGGGTGCTGAAATAAAAAGAGAATTTACTCGTTGTAATTGCTCGTTATATATATTGTCACATAGGTTGCACAGGATATTATCGTAAATGTTCAAAGTCTGGAGAATTACATAGAGGATTCTATCACTTTTGTCATTGTTTCTGTTTCTAGTTTTTAGTCGGTATTACAGGGCGAAATTGCAGAACGAAAAAAAATTTGGAATGCACCCCATATTTTATTATTCATATGATATCTAAAAATTCCAAAGGTTGATTTTGAATTGAAATTTTATATTATATATTCATTCAAATTTCTTATCTAGGGTAGCTATAATATGTATGATTCTTTTTTATTAACTTTATCTACTTTACCATGTGGACTATACCTATATTAAATATTAAGTAGCAATATTAATATTAATGTTAAAAAAAAAAATTAATATATTTTTTTTTACATATTAATAAATGGGTGCATTCCTTTAATAAAAAATTTTTTTCCGTTTTGCGATTTCGCCCTGTAATACTGGCCAAAATTTTATAGGAAAAAGCTGTTTCTTGTAGTGGCAGTACTGGCACATGACATTATTTTTTTTGGCTTCCAATTATTAGATGGATGTTTATATCAAACTGAAATAGATAGAAAATTGACTTGTTGTGATTGTTTGTTATTGTCACATAGCTCGTACCACACATTATCGTAAACTGTAAAGCCTGGAATATTGCATAGAGAATTTTATCACTTTTGTCGTTGTTTCTGTTTCTAGTTTTTAGTCGGTATTACAGGGCAAAATTGCAAAACGAAAAAAAATTTTTTATTAAAGGAATGCACCCAATGTCTTTAAAAAATTAATAGGAGAAAATTTTCCACTAATAGGTATAATCCGTGTTTTACACAATAAAAAATTTAATAAAATGCTAGGGTTTTTAATTTTTTCTAAGCCATCCAGATAAATCCAGACTTTTGCTCAGCCCCCTCCAGCAGTGTTGGGTAGGTAAGATACCTTGGTATCTTACATGTGTAAGATACCATGTAAGATACTGTATCTTACATCATCGGTTTCATACATCGAGGTATCTTACATTGCGTTCCCAGCGCCTTCTACGAATAAAAGTGGAACCTTCGTGCTACAATTTGTTTTTATTCGATAAATACATGTAATTCATTTATTAAATAAATAAAAATTCCAAGGTAGCTAGGAAAGATTTAGCTAAGGAATTAATGTTGCTTAAAAAAGAATTTCTTTGGCAACTGTAATTCCTTAGCTCCATCTTTTCCTTAGCTACTATTCTTTGGGATTTTTATTTATTTAAAAATTAGTTATTTAAAATCAAAAGCAAATTAATATAATTTTTGGCAACATTAATTTCTTAGTTCTTAGCTACTGCTTTTCCTTGGACATTTTAATTTATTTAATAAATAAAATTACATGCATTTTATTTTTTGAATAAATAAAAATCCCAAGGAAAAATAGTAGCTAAGGAAAAGATAAAGCTAAGGAATTACAGTTGCCAAAGAAATTCTTTTTTAAGCAACATTAATTCCTTAGCTACATCTTTCCCTTAGCTACTGCTTTTTCTTGGACATTTCCATCTTTTAAAAATAAAATGACATGTATATTATTTATTTAATAAATAGAAAATGTCCGAGGAAAAGCAGTAGCTAAGGAAAGGATGGAGCTAAGAAATTAATGTTGCCAAAAAATTATGTTTCAAGCAACATTAATTCCTTAAAACTGGTTTTCCTTGATATTATATATATTTATATAACAAATAAATTACATGTACCAATATATATCGAGCAATAAGAACTAATTGTCGAGTCGACAGTCAATAAGAATGTTCAAAATGGCGTCAGAGGTATCTTACAGTTTCTTACAGTATCTTACAGTATCTTACTGTAAGTGTATGAAACCTCAAAAATCGACCATTTACCCATCACTGCCCTCCAGACTTCTCTTTTAGACTGTCTGGCACCCTGGACGTATCACTAACAAAAAATCATGTAGTATGAAATATAATAAACTTTATAAGTTAATATTTAATATTTCTAAGTAAATATATAACTTTATAATTTAATATTTAACTATCACAATAATAATTTATATCAAGTTTACGACGACCTAGTAGTAAAATATCAAAGTTAGCGACAACTGTCAAATTCCAGAAACGTCAAACACAACAAACATTATTTGAAAAATGTTTTAATAATGAAGTCCAATTTCGAGAAGTTTAGTCAATTTTATCAATGTTTGTGGATAATAAAATTAATATTACCTTTTCTAATAATTACTTCTCTTCAACAACCATCATTAGGGTATGATATTAATCAATCAGCTTTCGAAAATTCTTTTAAAGAAGAGGTTTCACCTTCAACTACATTTATAACAAGTCTAAATCAACAACACGTTGACGATAACATAAAAAATGTGTCAAATCAAATCAACAATAATCAGTTTAAAAAAAAACGTCCTGAAGATAATGCTGTAGTACTAGTAAATAAATTAAATACTAGTAAAGATTCTACAAAGCCCTCATTACTGCCATTGGAATCTGACAAAAAAATACACCAAATCTACGAAGAATCACTGAAGATCAAAACGAACAACACTAGCATCAAAAATAACACATCAAGAATTATTTCACACATTAATCAAGTTGGGTCAAGCGAGACAAACACCACAAAATTACCACCAGTGCCAGCTGAGCCAGTTTTACCAGATAAAGGTTCAGCTGACGATGAACACCACAGTTCAATGTCAATATTTTTCGTTCTATGTGTTCTTGCACTCGGTATTCTCCTCATTCATCTCATGCTGCAAACAAATTTTCAATATGTACCAGAATCAATTGTTATTGTGGTGCTAGGTGGTGCAATCGGTATAATAATAAACATGATGTCACATCAAAATATTGCTAATTGGAAAAAAGAAGAAGCATTTTCACCAACAGCATTTTTTCTTGTATTATTACCGCCTATAATATTTGAATCTGGTTATAATTTACACAAGGGTAATTTTTTTCAAAATATTGGTAGTATATTGGTATTTGCAATAATTGGAACAGCAATATCAGCATTTGTTATTGGTACTGGTATTTATTTACTTGGTCTTGCGGATGTTGCATATAAATTAAGTTTTGTTGAAAGTTTTGCATTCGGTTCACTAATATCAGCCGTTGATCCAGTTGCTACTGTTGCTATATTCCATGCACTTGATGTTGATCCAGTTTTAAATATGTTGGTTTTTGGCGAATCAATACTTAATGATGCCATTGCAATTGTATTGACGACATCTGTTTTAGAGTCGAATAATGGATCAACAACTGGTGAAGCAATCATGCTAGGAATTAATAGATTTTGTCTAATGTTTTTTGCATCAGCGGGTATTGGTGTTGTTTCAGCATTGATCAGTGCAATGCTACTCAAACATGTTGATTTGAGAAAAAATCCATCATTAGAATTTGGAATTATGTTAGTGTTTACTTACGCTCCTTATGTTCTGGCCGAAGGAATGCAGCTATCAGGAATCATGGCTATATTATTTAATGGAATCGTCATGTCACATTATACACATTTTAATCTTTCTACTGTTACTCAGGTAAATTAATCAATCATTAACAAATAATCATGATAATTTATGATTAATTTATAACTTTAATTTTTATTTTTAGATAACAATGCAACAAACAATGAGAACACTTGCTTTTATTGCAGAGACCTGTGTTTTTGCTTATCTCGGCCTAGCATTATTTAGCTTTAGGCATCGTGTTGAACCGGCTCTTGTTACATGGTCATTGATACTATGTTTGATAGGAAGAGCTGCAAATATATTTCCACTTGCTATATTAGTCAACCGCTTTCGCGAGCATCAAATAACGAAAAAAATGATGTTTATCATGTGGTTCAGTGGATTAAGAGGAGCGATATCATATGCTTTATCATTACATCTTAATTTTAGTGACGAAACACGTCATGTTATTATCACAACAACTCTCATTATTGTTTTATTTACTACCTTGGTATTTGGTGGATCAACGATGCCTTTGTTAAAGTTTTTAAGAGCAGAAAAAAAACAAAAAAATAACAGTAGAAGAAAAAATAAAAATAAGGAAGTTTCATTAAGCAAAACAAGGGAATGGGTACGAAATTTCAATTAAATTAAAAAAAAAAAAAATTATTTTAAATATTGCTTTTTTGTTAAAGGGACAAACAATTGACTCGGAACATTTGTCAGAGTTTACTGAGGAAGAAATCGAAGTGTCATTTATACAGTCTAGAATACGAGGATTTGCGAGATGGGATTTAAAATTCTTTATTCCATTCTTTACAAGAAGATTTACACAGCAAGAATTAAAAGATTGCAAATCACAAATGACAGACTTAACAAATCAATGGTACCAAGCAATTCGAATAAGTCCAGTTGAAAGTGATGAAGAAACAACTACTCAACTTCATGTAGTACCAGAAAGACAAAAGGATAATTACGGAACTAGTGGAAATAAAGGATGCGTTAGTCACGGGTCTATATTAAGTATTTAATAATAATAAAAAAAATGTTTGTTGGGGAATATCTTCGTGTATTCGTTTTGTTCGAACTTGTTTCAAACTTTTAACAATGTGATTTTAACTTATAGCTTATTAACAAATATCAACTTGATCATTAATCTCCTATCTAGTCATAAATACTTATCCAGTATTTTTAACTTTCATTTTTATTCAATCGAGAATAATGTTTTTGATTATTTGAATTACATGATTAAACTTCATGGTGTTGGGTTGATATTTTTTATCTAATAATTAATTGTTGATTAATTTATTGATTGTTTTTTTTTTTTTTTTTTTTTGACTACATAATAAAAAAAAAACATTTCAATTATTCATTTACAGAAGATTCGAGGAATGGTCTGATTGAGGCTTTTAACTTTATTTTTCATTTTACTTGTCAACTTAAGCTGCCTGCACAAATAGACTCAGTATTTCGTTGAAAATATAGAAAATTGCACTGTATATAGGAAACAAAAACAAAACAACAAAAAGTTGCGTAAAGTTTGAACAGTTACTTAATGGCAGGCCAAATGTATATTTATATCATTTTAGATTATTATAATATAGTATCAAATTAAAGAAAAAAAAAAAATCTACAACAATACAGATTGGGAGAGACTTTTGTAATCCGTCCAACAATGATTTTAGATCTTAACTTTTTTTCTTTTGTCATTAGCGTTTTATAAAAAAAAATTAAATATTTAAAAAGTAAAAGGTGACATGTCGCTTTTGAGTAGTACTAGATTGAATTTTGATGTATATTGTTTTAAGTCGACAAAAAATCATAGTTTCCACGAATATCGAATAAATAAATAACAAAAAAAATGTACAACGAATTATTCTTTGATTAAATAATAAATAAAATAAAATTTTTTTAATAATTAAAATACTTATTAAAATGAATTTAAACTTGATAAATCAACGGTTTTTTTATGGTTCTATATGCTAATTTTTTTTTAATAGCCATTATCAGCAATTAAATGATTTTTTTTTTTCTATTCAAGGAGACATAAAGGCAGCAATCTGAACATCAAGTCCATCAAATTGTCTCTTGAAAATCATTCTCAACCAGCTCATTATTAATCACCTTTTTTAAACAAAATCATTAAAACATAGAGAATTGAATTTTTGCTCACATTAGTGATCATTGATTAATAATATAACAAGCAGTATATATTGAAGCCTCATTTCTTTTTTTTTTTTTTAAATGGATGAACAACTTCTTAGCATAATTTTTCTAATATCCTGCATAATTATAAAACTATTGAAACTAAAAATGTTTTTATGCAATATTTCAGTGTTCATTCAAATTTCAGTATTGATAATCAAACGATGAGTTTTATTTTCCAAATATTTTTGTAGCTTGAAAAAAGTTTAGTATTTTTAAATTTAGTTCATTTTTACAGACAACTACAAAAGAATTTTTTTTTAAATTCTTTCTGTTACTTTTATTAATTTTTTTCTATTGTTTATTATTATTATTATCATCATTATTGTTATTATTATTATTCAATTATTTTCCGATTAATTGAACCTATTGTGCTGTTGTTTATTTCCATTTTAAGTTACATTTAATTTGTATTTTCTTTCTTTCTGTATTACAGTCCATTGATGATATTTCCAGTAATTCTTTTTTATTTTTCACTTTATCCAAACTGATCATTTAGCAAAGCATGCAGATTAAGATATGATTAATACTATTGTTATTTTTTTTAATATTCACTGAATTATCTGTTGAGTATGTTAAATTTCTATTTAGTTATAAAAATTATGTTGGCAATGCTCTTCGTAGATTCGCACTTCGTTCAAATTTTTTTTTTTTTAAATCTACTAACGAAGTGCTAACACAAACAAATTCTTTATCTGTAATTAACATAATTTTTTGTTTTTTTTCTTTTTAATATTATTTGAGTTCTTTAACAATTCATCGCTCTTACCCATGTTAATTTGCAATCAATAGTTTAAAAAAATATATAAACGAAAAAACATCCATTGGTTTGTATTTTTTATTTCTACAAATGAACATTAAACTACACTGCCTTTAATTTTTATATATTTTTTAAAATCTAAATTCTAAACCCAGCGACTATTATTAACTCTAACTATTAATTTTATTTATTTATTAATTTTTTTCATCATTGTTGTTAATTTTTGTTCAATTTACAATGGTCGTCCTTATTATTATTTTCAATAAATCGTAAAGTTTTTATAAATATAGTTGAATCAGTGGAGTCACAAAAATTAATCAAAGACCCTGAAAATTTATAAATAATCATTAATTGAGAAATTTTAAAATGACCTAAATGACATTCAACTTTAGGAACATGGTCTTCTATTTTGCGGCGCTAATATTTATTTCTTCTCATTCAACATTATTGACTCCACTGCTAGTATAATTATTTACAATTATCGTATTTAATATTAAGATACAAAAAAAAAAAAAAATTCTTAAAAAACTCGAAGACGATTACCTGTAAAATGAATTTTTATCTTTTTTTTCTGATTCAATCGATTACTATTGCGAATGAAAGTGATTTAAATGAAAAAAAAAAAACTTGAAATAAAAACTCAGACCATTTTTGAACACGCGCAGCATGACCCTTTTTCCAATTTTAAATCTCAATTAATCTGAGCATTAATTTTATCATCCGCCAATTAAACTACGAGATTTTTCTGTTTTCTTTTTATTTATTATTCATTATTGATTTTTTTATGCAATAATTTCATTATTTGTTTGTTTTTTTTTTTCGTACAAAAAAAGCGAGGATGAAATTTTTTAAATTTTTTTTTTACTTATGGATTTAATTTAAGTCATTATTTGAGATATAAAAGAAAGAAAATGACACTTAGAAATAAATTTATAAATACATTTACGATGTACAAATGAGGATGAAAAAAAAAATAATAAAAAAACAAAAAGTATTAAATAAAAACATCAATAAATTACATTTGATATTAATATTTGAATTATTTTTTTTCAAAGAATTTTTTTTTCATGATAAAATTTTTTTCATCTTTAAATGAATTTACCACGGAATGACAAGTCTTTTTTTCCTATGAATCATTATCGAGTATCAGATTCGAACAAGAATAAATAATTAATTACATTATTCATTCTTTTTTTTTTCTCCTGATTTCGTACAAAATGAGTTTTAAGAATATTAAAATGAATGCTTGGTTAGTCGAATTATTGTGTAGCAAAAATTTAGACATCACTAATGAGTGTATTTGAAGAAAAAAAAAAATTCAAGATTGTTGAAATAGAGCAAAAGGGAGGTGTGGCTTTGTAGTGATGAATATGTTTATTTGATTTGTAGCCAAGGATGTTTGAGACATTCAGCAGCTGTAGCGCGTGTATTTGGATCAAATTCAAGCATTGGTGTTAAAAATTCAGCAAATTCACGTGCTTCACTTGGTGACCAATCATATTTTTCAGTTAAAACTTCATAAAGTCCCCATGGCTTCAAGCCATTAATATGTTTCAATTCACCTTTTTTATTGAAAAAAGCTTTAGCATGTTTTCCAGATAATGCAATTCTGCGTGGTATTTCACCGAGTAATTCGATAATATGAGCCAAATGATCCTCATCTCTACAAAGATAAAAATAAATATAAAATAACTACATAAATTGTTGGAAGAAAAAATAGAAAAAAAATAAAATAAAATCAATAGATATAAATAAATATTCAACCTGGTATACTCAGCACCACTGTGTGGTTCAAAAAGATAATCACCAGTTGCCAATTCGAATGCCATACATGCTGTTGACCATATATCAGCTGAGGTATTGTAACCTGCACCAAGTAATACCTCCAAACTTCTGTACTGTCTTGTTTGTATATCTTCTGTAAATTTTTTGTGTGTCCAACAAGCATTACCGAGATCAGCAATTTTAACTTCTACATCACAATCAACAAGAGCTGGATCAAATGGTGCAACTGATACTTTTTTATTTTGTTTATTATCATCACCGAAATTCAATGTATTATGATCAATTGATATTTCCGAAACTTCTGGATCTGGTGGCAAAAAATCATCAACAACCGTCTTATTTTTATCATCATGATCATTATTATCAGTATATTTTGTATTATTATCCGATAATTGATTATCCATTTTAATATCATCAACAATTATAGTATCAATACCATTGATATCTGATGTTTCTTGACTCTCAGTATTATTATCAATACTTTCGTCATTTTGTTCTTGATCTGGGCTATTAACTTCACTAATACCATTTTCATTTAATGAAGTTGTTGTATTTGTTTGTGGCTTGGACTGTTCTTCAATTTCTTCAATTTGTTCCATTTGTTTTTTTAGTAATTCATTTTGTCTTTTAGCTTTTTTCTTTAATTTTTTTTTTCTATTTTTTGACATTTTAGAATTTGGTACTGGTTCTTGAAATTCTTTTGGTGCTGTTGATATTAATGATATTGGTAATTTTAAACCAAGTGAATGTAATTCAGTTGCAACGAATGCTAATTTTTTAATATATGTTTCATCAACACATATTAATACATTTTCTGGTTTAATATCAGTATGTATAATATGACACTTATTATGAAGATAATCGAGACCTTCAAGTACTTGACGAATAATACGTTTTACATTGTTACGTGGTATACCACGATAATTTGATTTAATAATAAGTTTTAATAAATTATGACCCAATACTTCAAAAACCATACATACATGAAGACCATTAATACCGCTTATTTTAAAATCATTCAATAATTGTACTGTTTTATTACGTTTTGGATCATACTGATCAGTATCACGTACATCTTTTAATAATTTTATTTCATCAAGTGCTGTTTCAGTAAAATGTGATGCTGATTTAACAACTTTTAATGCAACAAAACGTTTATCTTGAAGATCCCAGCATAACCAAACCGTTGAAAAATGTCCCCAACCAAGTTTACGAGTAACATGATAACGATTTAAAAATAAATCACCAATTTTAACTGGATGATAACCACCCTTGCAATAATCTTTGCTGTCTTCCTGTTCTTCTTCTTCACTCGTGTAAGCCTCATCGTCATCTTCGATAGTTTCGTTGCTTGAGCTGTGGCTTGGTTCCAATCTACACAAAAAAATTTAGTAAAATAAATTTAAAATTTTGACGATAGCATCAGTGATTAATTATCAAATAAAAAAAACTGACAGAGTGCATTACACTGGCTTGAAAATTATTCAAAATAATCATTATCAAAGCAATGTTTGTGACATTTTTTTTTCTTTTTTTCCAGTACCTGTTTGTTCCATTGTCAGTAGAATAATTTCTCTGACTATCATCAATATCATCGGCAGTTAGTTGTTTTGATGAAACTGTTTTAGAACAATGTGCACCACCATTGTCTCCATCGCCTTTGCCTTTACGTTTTGTTGGCTTATAACGCTTTTTTTTCGCTTGAATTGCTAGAACACGACGATTAACAGACGCCTTGGTGCTCATTTTTTATATACTGATTTTATCAAAATTTAATAACACTTTCACCAACAAGATTAATAAAAAATTATTTAATTTACTTTCTTACACTTGTTAACCCCTGTGTTAACCCCAAAAATTTTTCTTTTTCCTTTTAGTGATTTGTTTTATTTATATTTAGTTTTTATTTTGTTTTATTTACAACCTGACCTGACATTTAATGATTATGATTTTTTTTTTAATCTATAAACTATTTGACCCTGTTAATCAGATCATTTTTGGATTGTTCACAATTTTTTTTTTTCTTTTTAAAATGGTTCGTTAATGTTCATTGCTTGGCGGTTGTTTGAGTATGGCCGACTTTCAGCTAATTCTATTGTTATTTGCAAATACAGATGCCTCGTGTATAAACTTTTTTTTTAACACAAAACAATAAAAAAAAAAAAAAAAATTATTTGTTTTAAACAACACAAGATGAATTATTAACCGGCATAGTGTAGACAAAAAAAATAAATCTCTCTTCTTTTGGTCAACTCTGGTTAGAAGTACGAAGATTTGCGAAGATTTATTCTGGAGAAAATTATTTTAAAAAATATTAAAGGTAAATACTTTTTTTATATCAAACCTAATGTTTTTATTACAAAATTTTGTTGATTCAACTTGAAAATTGTTTAGTTTTGTGAGAATGTTATGTAGATAAAATCCTTACAATAATCAATCATACAGAATAAATGTTTCTACAATATTCAGATAAATTCAGGCACTTGTTCTCATTTTTTTTTTATTTGCCTGAGACGTTGTTATAGGTTCTCGGGCTTTTTGGCAACGAATATTGAGAATACACTCAAACAATGTACATATATATGCCAGCACAAAAAAAAAAAAGAGAGTGTGTGTGTGTGTAGTGAGCAGTAGTGAGTGCGCACACAGCAGCCATTTTAACCCGGGACATTTCAAAAAACATACCTCAAGATAATAAACATTTTTTTCTTTTCTTTATTTTAATTTTAGTTTTAACAGTCTAAGATGACACTTTACACATGACTTTTTTTTTAAGCTTATTTTTAATAAGTGACTGTTATTATTAAATACAATTACGATAGTCGATATATATTAATAATTATTAATTATTGTTTTTTTATATTTCATAAACGCGTGGCATAATATTTTTGAAAATATACTAGGTTTATATAAAGTAAGGATAAAAAAAAAAACAAACAAAAACAAGAAAATAACAACAGAAACAATTCTATCCAAACTAAAATGGCAACAAAAAAAATATACATATAGAAAAGAAAGAATAAAAAAGAATAAATTTTGTAAAGAATAATTTGAAAAAATGATTTAAACATCTATATTGCTAATCGGACTTTCAAAATCTCTTGTGAGATCGTGGATTGTTATTAAACTATCATTAATAACATTTTGATGATTCTTTGAGATTCTAGATGATGTATGTTAAGAGTCGTCAATTATTATTTTTTATAGTATTAAAACCAGAAAACAACCAGCGTCGTTCCATGTTTGCTCCGATTCCTGATAATTCTTGTTTAAAAACTTGAGGAAATCTTAGCATGAGATTTTCGACCTCATTTGGCCTCAATCCAGAATCTATTTTTTGCAAATATGACCACACGTAATCTACACTTGCTCCAAATGGATGAATATGAAGAAACGTTGAAATTAAACCTGAAATTTTTTTTATTTAATTATATTTCAAATATATAACGAAATATTTCATTTGTTAAAGAAACAACAATAATTGCATCATACCGATAAGTTTAGCATCTTTTTGGTTGACTTGAACACAACCAGAAACAGCTGCGATTAGTTTTGGTAGTTTCGGTTCCTCAGTTACAACATCATCATCTTTGTCCAATGTTATGACTTCATTGTCATCAATATCTGTTGCTGATTTACCATTCAATTTAAAAATTAAATCTTTAATTTTTTGATCATCTTGAGCTTGCTGTTTTCTTGATGCCATTAATTGTTCTTGCATACCCTTGATCGTTTGCTGCAGTACCTTGATTTGTTTTTCCCTGGCATCAACTTCTGCTTTTGTCTCGGATTTCAATAAATCGACCTGTAAATTTAAATTAGTATTAATAAAATAATCATAAGATCATGGACCTAGTTTCTGAACGCTTAAGGTATAGTCAATTTTTAAGTGCTTCATATATATATACGAAAAATACAAAATTCCTGTTACAATTTTTTTTTTTTCATTACAATAAACTTTGAAGATAATAAAAAAAATTATAAATATGTAAAAAAGATAAAAGTTTATTTTCATAATAAATTATTAAGTGAGCCACTTTCGATGGCCCAGTTTCTGAACGCCGAAAAGTGTAGTGTTTTAGTTCTGAACCAAAAAAGTAAAGAAAAATAAAAAGGTCTCTAGTCTTTTTAAATAAAACAATGTAAATAGAAAAAATTCAGATGGATATACTACTTTCAGGTTTAACATGATGTAAGTAGCGTTCAACAACAAGCCAGGCCGTCATTGATACACAAATTAATATAATTTATTATTAATTAATTTTTATCATTAATAGTTCTATTATTTATCTAAAAAATGATATGATAGATTATCTAGAATCATTTGAAATAAAATTACTAATTTTTATTATTTAATTGTACGTATTCCGACCATTACTAAATATTTTTAAGTAACTAATATCTGCGAACAAAAAAAAATAGATCTTAAAGATTTTCACGTCATAGTCTGTATGATGTGAGAATGTACCAATTCTATTAGTTTTTTTTTTTTTTTTGTTGGTTAGTGTGTTAGAAAACAATTCATCATAATTTACTTCATTTTTGTAAGCTTCCAATTGACATTTTAAACTGTCAGCATCTTCCTCGAGTGTCTGTACTTTATCATTGTCTTCAGAGCCATTAGTACATCTTGCTTTTTTTCTTTGGGGTTCATCCTCGGAGTCAGATACTTCCATTTCACCTTCACCTTCCATCAGTACATCATCAAGCTGGGAGGACTTGATTTCCTAGGACAAACGAATTACATTAATGTGCTAATATCAACCATATAATATTTATTTTTTAAATTTTGCATTAGCCCAACAGTAGAAGACAAGATAAGATATCTTTTTCATTTTTTCAAATTAAACAATTCATCCTTCTACTTTTGCAGGTGTCATATTTTAAATAAATAAATAATATTTTTTTTAAACCAAAAGTATAAATTTTACATGCAGATAATTAAGTAATATTTTTTTTTATATTATAAATTTAATCAATATCTTCACTTTGTTAAAATTTTGCCTTTCAATTTACCAAATTCCAATTAATTTTCAATTTACCTTTTTATTAAATGCACCAGTACCATTAATTTTTTTTTCTTTGTTTTTTTTTTTAGTTTCGACTTACCTGCTGTGATTAATTATTACTCAATCATCTGCACTTGTGTTTTCATCAATTCACGTTATACTTATAATCAATTGAATATTAACAACGAAGCCCGTTATAATAATTATTATAATAAATATAGATCCTTTCCTTATTATTTAACAGAAAATTTTTTAAATTTATTATTTGGTTTTTTTTTTTGAATATACATATATTTAAATAAATGAAAAGAACCTTTAGACAGCCCATACATACCGAAGACTGTTTCATCCATATCTTGATATTCTTTCTCTGTGCCTTGGTGAAATGATCCCAAACCTTCTTGTGACTTGCAGCAGTAAAGACACGTTCAATGTGATTGACTGTTGGATGATGACGCGGTCATGTTGCATGTCAAGTAATAAAAAAATGAAACACAACAAATCCTCTGCTGTACTTTCAATTTTTCAAATATTTAAGTTTAAAATTTTTTTTTTTTTTTTTTTAATTATTATTTTTATTTTTTAGCATTTGTTTGCTGATCAGCGGTCTTGTTGGATGTTTGTATTGAGTAGCTACTTTTTTACATTCTTTAGAAATATATACGCATTACAATATATTTAGAAACATGAAGTAATATTTTTAGAGAAGAATAATTAATTTAAATATTTATGAAATTTTATATAAACATATTTCTTGGTGTCTCTAAATTATTTGTATCAATGCAAAATCAACATTTTAGAAATATATTTTATATTATTATTTATATTTTTTTTTTCCAAACGCCTGTTTTTCAGCATCATTTTCAAGCATGCAATGGTAAAAGCTGTTTTTAGAAATGTATTTAAAAAAAAATAATATATGAAAAATTTCCTCAAGAATATCTCGTATGAGATTTTTTTTCTTTCGATCCGGATTAATCCATATTGTCCCAAGGTTGTAATATAGTTATGAATTCGAAAAAAAGAGAGATAGAAAGTATGAAACTTACCATTAGCAATTAAATGAGAGTCCGCATCGAGTTTAACAGTAAATATGTAATACATCATTTTAATAAGTAATAGTTATTAAACTTACATTGAATTAATAATCCTTGCATTCTGCCTTTCATGAGTTCTTTGGCTCTTTGTAATTCCTCTTCATACGATGACTTTTCAGTTAATAGTCGTCTTACATGTGAATTTGTTGACTGTATCATTGAGTAAAATGTGTTAGCATTTTTTTTTGTACAATCACCACGTTCAAGCCAACTAACAACAATCTAAATCAATTAAAGAAAGAAAAATCAAGTAAAAAGAAAAAAATGAACAAATATACGATAAAATGAATTAAAACAGAAAGCTTGAAATTCAAATAACATTTACCTGAACAGCTTTTAAAAATGTATCATCTTGCTTAATTTTTTCACAAATATTTGATGCTTCATAATCAGTATAATGAATAACTGGCCTTTGACTAGATTGCATACGTTGTCTATCTTCTTCAAATTGTTTTTGATGTCTTTGAATTCTTTGTAATCTTCTCTGTTTACATTCCCACTCATATTGATCATCTTTTGCCTAAAAAATATATTATTTTGAGAAATTACGATAAAATTTTTTAAATTTCAAATGTATAAAAATTAATAAGCTCACATAAATATGTGCATAGTCAACATAAAGTCTTCCAGTATTCGCAGAATCAACACCACTACCTATTCTAACTCTATATCCGGATAAATAAATTGCAGAATCAACACAGTCTTCACTGGCAAATCTAATATGACAAAAGCTTTTTTTTGATAATCGTAGTGTTGTTATTTCACCGCACCGTTCAAATATTTCTTGTATATCATTTTCTGTAATATTTTCAGGTAAACCACCGACAAATATTGTACGACAACCAGGCGGTCTTTCACGTGTTGTTGGTGGTGGTGCATGTGGACTTGGTGGTATTAAAGTACAATTTTTACAATGTATTAATTCTTTGGAAATTGGATGATTTGTTGCTGTTGAAGATGACGATGATGATGATGGTAAATTATTTCCCATCATTTGTGCAGCAATATCATTGACAATTGAATCAGGTGTTATCAATGGCGCTCCAATAAGGGTACCGTCATGTGACATCATATTCATTCCCATATGTCCATAGCCGTGTCCTATATGTGATAGTCCTATGTCACTAAGTATCGGTGTCATTGGACCCATGCCCATTATTGAATAATCAATACCCATTCTCCAAATATTTCCGGTACCATCAAGTGTTGTCATGGTTGGCACATTTGTAACACCAGTTGTTGTAGTTGCTGTTGGTGATGATACATCTTTATTTCTAGTACTATTACTCGATGTTATTAAATTATTTTCATCACTACGACGATCATCATTATGACGATCACGATAACTTATACGATCATCCCTTCGATCACGCTCTCTACGATCGTTATTTCTATCATTTCTTGATCGTCTAACGTTATCACGATCACGATGTGTTGAGTCTTGATGTTTATCAGGTTCATCAACACTGCCATCATGTACAGTTGGTTGTTGATTTTTGTTTGTACTGAATTCAAGAGGTGAATCATTCATACCAGGTAGAGGCAATGGTGTTGACAAGGGTGCGTGAAATCTTTGGTTTGCAAGGTCAATAAAATTTTGATGGGTTGTTGCTAGTGGACCAAGACCCAGAGGACCGATCCCTGAAATATGTAGAATTAGATATTCAAATTTTTAAACAACAATAGGTCATTTGACTGTGATTCAATGTTTCTTTTTCTTTATACAATATAAATAAACAACTATTAGTGATTGTTCGCTTGTCGATGTTAATTGTTATTGGGAGATAAGAAAAGAGGTTATGGTAAATAGAAAATAACACTTGCCAATGGAAGTCATTGCCGCTGGTGACATTCCAAAATTGTAGGCCATTATTATCAGACTACCGTTGATTGAAAGAAGGTATAATTAATGTTTAAACAATCCTGGGTTTAGTCTAATTCGTTGTATAATTATATGTAGCATACTTATAACATGGTCTATGTAAACATATGGTTTATGCTAATTCTTGATATATTATATATATCGCATCAGCAACAGATAAAATCCTAATCATCAGGATAGCTATTCTTGTATAAGCATAATCTATCGATTATCTAGATAGCCAGATGCAGAGAGTAATATCTATGGTAAAATTCTTCGGTTGATATTAGTATTGACTAATGTATCATGGGCTCATTAGTGAAGTTTTCAGAGGATGTTCATTAGGCGCTGTGGTGGCAGCTTTCTATGTAAAATCTATATAAAAAGTTCACAAGCGCCGCCATCGGAAAAAAAAGCCCTAATGAGATCATCCTCTGAATACGGGTGCAGTGCAATCGGTGGTAAGGGGTAAGGGTGGGACCATATACGTCGGGATCCAGGTGGAGCCACTCTATCGTACCAGACAGAAATTCGGCTAATTAATCGGTCTTTTCCGGGCTTTCCGAGTTTCCGAACTTAAAATAATAATATGGATAATCAGCGTTTTTTGTATATCTATAAAACTGAAATTAATTTTCTAATCTAAAATTATCTTCATTTTAAAATTATCTTTCTTCCCCACTTTTTTACTTTCACCATAGACTCGAGGTCATCCGGTGCAAATGTCCCTGTCTCGATGGTTGGCAACCATCAAATTATGTGGAACTTGAACTAATTATTATAATTAAAATTAAACAATATATATAGAAGTACAAAAATTAGCTGTGTTCGATGGTCGTCTCGGCTCAGTTCCGTCTCACTTACGGCTCACTTATGGCGCTAGCGACGTACGGTTGTTTGAAGAACTACAAAGGCACAAAATCTCAATACAGGTGCCTATCTATATCATCACTGTATCAATGCCCCAATAAATATTGTTGATTGACGAAATGACGATTGTTGTTGTTGTTCGTTGTCGTTTCAAAATTTATTGTTATTTATTAAAACTTTAATTTTGTAATAATAAAATGATTTCATAATATTATTTTGATTGTTTTCATCTATTTTCTATGTATGAAAGATAAAAAATGATTGTTAATAGCACAGATAATAATTCCATCTCCAAAATTTGTATTTTCATTTTTATTTCTTTCATTCACTATTTGCTCTCACCTGCACCCGTATTCAGAGGATGTTCTCATTAGGGCTTTTTTTTTCCGATGGCGGCGCTTGTGAACTTTTTATATAGATTTTACATAGAAAAACTTCACAAGCGCCACCATCGGCTGAATCCTCTGTACTGAGTCCAATTCACAGAGCAAATTTTTTACAATTTAGGGCTTTTTTTTGCCGCTAATGGCGCTTGTCAAATTTTTTTTATATAGATTTCACATACAAAAGCTCTACAAGCGCCGCCAGTAGAGGAAAAAAGCCCTAAATTGTAATGCCCTGTGAATTGGACTGCGGGTGCTGAATTATATTTTCTATATTCATTTTGATTATATATTTATCAACTCATTGTAATAGATTATTATAATGACACTGTTAGCATAAAGTAAATAAACAATATTTATTGAAGCATTAATACAGTGATGATATAGATAGGCACCTGTATTGAGATTTTGTGACTTTGTAGTTCTTCAAACAACCGTACGTCGCTAGCGCCATAAGTGAGCCGTAAGTGAGACGGAACTGAGCCGAGACGACCATCGAACACAGCTATTGATATGATAAAAGTTAAATAAAAAAGAATTTGAAAAATATCAATAATAAAAATAAATAAATATGACTGAATAAATAAATAATAAAAAAAAAAAAAAATTGGTTTCATTTAATTGATTTCGATAAAAAATTTGAATTTTTTTTTTTTTTTACCATATTGCCGTCCATTTTACCATACTTTCTCCTACTTTTTACCATATTGCTGTTTTCAGAGTTGGCAACGCTGTGATAATATGTGTGTTGACTTTTTGACACATTTTAAAGTAGTGTATGTAATAAATATTTGATACATCAAGTATTTTAATAATTGTCAGCAATCGTCAGTATAAAAATCTTATACAATTCATATATTCAATATATTCAATATGATTCAATATAATATGCTGAATTTAAAAAAAAGATCTGGTAACGTTTGTTGGGGCATGCGTGGCCCGCGTTACCCGTTGAAAATTAAAAATTTTCAATACTCCGGCTAGGGCCATGGGTGTCTTAATTCCTCAGATATAATGAAATTATGGTTTTTTACAAAATTTTACGGTTTATTAATAATAACATTATTCAAAAGAAAATTTTCATGTTTATTGTTTTTTTTTCTCAAAAAATATTGGAGATAGCAAAAAAAAACCGTTTATGCGGGCGATAGAGTTTTTTGCGACGCAAAATAAGATCCCGTTACGAATTCTTGGTTACATGTCAAAAAAAATTTTCCAAATAAAACTCAAAAAAAACCATGACAAGAAAAATCATGACAGAAAAAATTTTTAAAAAAAATTACGTCATAATAAATTTTTTTTTTCTAAATAATAAATTTAATATTTCATATAAATTATTTTTCTCATATGTGTAGCCGTTAGATTTTTTACTCAGCTAGTAGATTTTTACTTAACCTTAATAATAGCCAAACAATCAATATCTACATCATTTTACTTAGCTAGATTTTGCACTTAGCTATATTTTTATAAAGCTAGATTTTCAACTTAGCTGTGATTGTAGCCAAACAATCAATATATCTCCATTATTTTTCTTAGCTAGATTTTTTACTCAGCTGTAATTGTAGCCAAACAATTACTATCAATTTTATTCAACCATTCAAATCTTTGTCTCAGTCACTAGATATTTTTTGTCTAAATTTTTTTTTTTTTACTTTTTGTTGTGATTTTTTTTATCGTGATTTTTTTTGTCGAAATTTGTTTTGTCGTGATTTTTTCTGTCAATTTTTTTTTTTTTAATTTTTTTTGTCGGGAAATCTAATTCTCTATTTCAATTTTACGTTGAGTTATTCATTGCCTAATTTTTCTGAATTGTTGAAAAATTGATTAAAAATAATATAATATAATACTGAAGATACATTTTTAGAATTGAAAGAAGCAATGCCCATGGCCTGAGGTTAATGAAAATATGCTTGGCTCTAGTTGAGAAATATGATTCCTTTTTCTAATGGTTTTGAATAATCTAATTTTTTAATTTGTTTTCAAAACTTTCATTGGGATAATAAGGGTTTTCAATGAATCACGATTCATTGGGGATAATTGGCTTTTTTTTCGGCCTTGAATAGCTTCTGAGAAAAAAAAATAAATAGGTGATTATTTTTTTTTACATTTCAAAGTTTTTTTCTTTTCGTTTTTAGAGGATGCAAAAAGCAAAAATCAATACGAAGTCTTTATTTTCTTTTTTGGTCAAGCTATTCGATTTCTAATTTTTTAAAATTTGTTTAAAACCGTTATAACTTTCGGGATAATGAAGATAGAGACATCAAACCAAGCTTAAATGAAAGGCCTTATAAAGCTCCATAATGAGATATTTGGTTTTTTTTTCGGCCTTGAATAGTTTCTGAGAAATAAAATTAAATATGTGGATATTTTTGATGTGTAAACATCTTTAGGCGCGGGTTGGGTTAGAGTAAAAGGAAAAAACATAGAGTTTAGACGTCAGATCCGGTAACGGATCTGGGCAGGAATCCATTTTCTGTTTGCGTTTTTACATGGCTGCCATAAGTCTAAACATGGCTGCCGTAATTTTAAACATGGCGCCTCCATGATCCAAGCTTTGAACACTAGATACACTACACACACATTACACACAACTACATTTTTCAGTGATATTTTGGCAATATATAGTAATAGTAATTTCGAGTGATTTAAACGCGCGTGTGAATTAAACATTGTCGAGCGGGTGGATTAAATCACGGAGGCGCCATGTTTAGAATTATGGCAGCCATGTAAAAACTCGACTTTTGCGTGTCGTGAGTTCGCACCCTCAGTCTACATTGCACCTTGCAGTGCCATGGTAATCGGTCGGTAACCGTTACCATCAGCCGTTCTGTAGTATAGATGAATTTAAATGCGCGTATTTATATATTTAATTTATTTATTATTATATATATATACGCGCCGTTGTATATATTAATATACAAGTATTTTATTTGTATTTATTAGTTATACTTGCATTTGTTAGGCGAAGTAAAGTTCATATTGTACATATATATACATGCATATGCAAGTATTTTTCATTTACAAGATTAATATACCTATTATTATTGTTTATATAAAATAATATTTCCTAAATACAAAAGATAATATTGAATTATTATACAATAATAATTTATTTATAATATTGACTAATTTTATGTTTTAAAAAAAGAGAAATAGACATTGATGACTGATGTGTTAGTTTGAAAGAGAAAATTATTATTGTAATTGTACAGAAGAATTTCAGAAGATATTATCATAACCGAGACAACATGTTTTTTTATTCGGTTTTTATAGAAAATTTTCTCACGATTACGGGAAAAATACGGAAAAAATTCCTACGAATGCGCAGTGGTTAAAAATGGAGTTGAAATATGGAAAAAACGGCTATTTATCGGTTATAAATCGTGTAGTTATTGAAATAACGATTAATTCTCGAATTTAATAATGGCCATCAATGAATCTCGTCAAGTAAAAAAAAAAGTCAACATAAAAAAATTCGATATCGCGAATAGTTTTCGAGTTATAATAACTTATATATTTCGATATATTAAGTTTTTTTTTTTAATATTAATAAAGGCAATCGATAAAACTCGCCAAGCTAAAAAAAAAGCCCAATAAAAATTTTTATATCTCGAATAGTTATCAAATTATAGATATTTTTTTTAAAATGTATACAATTTTTTTTTCTCAAAAAAAAAAGTCGAAATTTTTGTTTTTTTTTTCAAAAAAACTGCTAATTATTGATTGTCGCGTATTGTTAAGCACGAATATATATTTTTTTTTCGAAAATAATGAATATATCCAAGTTTTTTTTACTTGGTCGCTAGGTTTTTTACTTAGCTATATTTTTTACTTAGCTATTTTTTTTACTTAGCTATATTTTTTACTTAGCTATATTTATAGCCAAACACACAATATCTACATAATTTTACTTAGCTATATTTTTCCTTAGCTATATTTTTTACTTAGCTATATATTTTTTACTTAGCTATATTTTTTACTTAGCTATATTTTTTGCTTAGCTATTTTTTTTACTTAGCTATATTTATAGCCAAACACACAATACCTACATAATTTTACCAGCTATATCTTTTACTTAGCTATATATTTTTTACTTAGCTATATTTTTTACTTAGCTATATTGTTTGCTTAGCTATTTTTTGTACTTAGCTATATATTTATAGCCAAACACACAATATCTACATAATACCATATTTTTAACTTAGCTATATTTTTAACTTAGCTATATTTTTACTTAGCTATATTTTTACTTAGCTATATTTTTTACTTAGCTTTATTTTTTTACTTAGCTCTATTATATTATCAATTATGAAAAAAATTATCATTAACATTAGAAAGATATCGATAATTCGAAAACTATTCGCGCGATCAAAAAATTGTATTCGATTTTTTTTTCTCCTTGATGAGTTTAATCGACTTCCATTATTAAATGAATAAATAAAAAAAAATCGATATATCGAAATTTTAAAAAATATTATAACTTGAAAACTATTCGAGATATTGAAATTTTTTTAAAAACATTTTCTTCTCCCCGACGATCTCTATTGATTGCCATTATTAAATTTGAGAATAATTCGTTATTTCAATAACTATACGACATATAACCGATAAATAGCCGTTTTTTTCATATTTCAACTTCATTTTTAACCACTTTGCGCATTCGTAGGAATTTTTCGTAGAAACACGCCGAAGATGTTTACACATAATAAACCCGCGAGTCTAGATGGCTCACAAAATTTTTTTTTTTTTATTTTATGGTTTTTTTTTTTTCGTTCAAAAACTATTGAAGATAGAGGAAAAAACCGACAATGCGGGCGATAGAGTTTTTTTAGACGCGAAAAATGAGCCTAATACGAAGTCTTTATTTTCATTTTTGGTCAAGTTATTCGATTTCTAATTTTTTCAAATTTAATTAAAACCGTTATAACTTTCGGAATAATGAAGATAGAGACATCAAACTAGGCTTAAATGAAAGGCCTTATGAAGCTCTATTATGGCATATTTGGCTATTTTTTCGGCCTTAGCTTTAATTATAGCCAAACGATCAATATCTACATTATTTCCCTTAGCTAGATTTTTTACTTCAAAAAACTTGGAAAAAAAAAAAAAATTTACGAAAAAAAACTAAGTCCCTTATTTCGATTTTGGCAAAACTATACGAAATGAGTCAAAAAAAAAATAAAAATTCGGATGATCATAATGGCCATAATCTGCAATAAGCAGCCACGGGAGGAACCATGGGGTGCTCGGGCCTGAGTTCGGTATCAGCCCATTAAACTAGGCTTAAATAAAAGGCCTTATGAAGCTCTATTATGGCATATTCGGCTATTTTTTCGGTCTTGAATAGTTTCTGAGAAATAAAATTAAATATGTGATTATTTTTTTTTGTTTCATAGTTTTTTTTTTTTCGTTCAAAAACTATTGAAGATGGATGAAAAAACCTATTATGCGGGCGATAGAGTTTTCGAAGACGCATCATTTAAGCCTAATACGATGATTTTCCTTCAATTAGTTCTTAAGTTATGAACGTTTTTTTTTTTTCGTTATAAAATACAATACTCCGGCTGAGCCTATGGCTCCTAGCCTCCGTAAAAAAATGTTTTAGATATAAATACTGATGATACATATCCCGGGAAAAAATGAAAAGATCTTTTTATATATAAAAATATATCTTTAGATATAATAATATATGAAAATATATCTTTAGATCTCAACTAATATAAAATTTTCTAGCAGTTTTATGTCGGGATATCTTCATAGATGTATGTATATATCTTGATATATGATGTTATGTCCAAACATCTCTCGATATATATACAGAAATATGAGTATATATCTGAAGATATAAAGACATATGAATGTTCTTCCTCTAAATTGTAAACGATATATTCAAACATATTATTTCATATACAAATATCTTTCGAGATATATACACAAATATGAGTATATATCTAGAGATTTGAAGACATAATAGAATGTTCATACTGTAAATTTTCGGCAAAAGATGAAAAGATCTTCTTATATATATAAGAATATATCTTTAGATATAATTATATATTAAAATATATCTTTAGATATAATTATATATCGTTTTATATCTTTAAATCTCATTTAAATTAAAAGTTTCTAGAAGTTTTATGTCGAGATATCTTTACAGATGTATATATATATCTTGATATATGGTGTAATGTCCGAATATCTTCTGATATATTTACAAATATCTGGATATCATCACAAATAACATATAATATAAAAAGATCTCCATATGTATGAAAATATATCTTTAGATCTCAACTTAATTGAAATTTTCTAGCAGTTTTATGTCGGGACATCTTTATAGATGTATATATAATATATATATCTTGATATATGGTGTAATGTCCGAATATCTTTTGATATATTTACATCTCTCGATATATACACAAATATATGAGTATATATATAAAGATATGAAGAGACAGTTCTTACCCGTGTAGGAATTACGAAGGCTCACAAGACGGCCAAGTTTTCTCCCGACGATGGCATTCAATGCTGGCCCTGCACACAGAGAAGGATATGTTAACAGTTAACATATCCTGTTTAATGTTAACATATGCCATGTTAAAATGGGTGGTGGATGATAAGTTTACATCAAAGATATATATATTAACATTAAACATACGTATCTTAATAGTTAATATGCGTATGTTAACTATTAAGATATCTGTAATTGACACAATTTGAAGGTTAGGCTGATAGTTGAAGACATTTACGTATGTAAATATAAAAATTGAATGTAAAATTAAGAATGAATTTACAAAAAAACTAAATTTAAATAAATTTATGACAACACGAGTACATATTATATTATATTACAATTAGAATAGTATCACAATTTAATGTCAAAAAAAAAAAGATGACAAGTAGTAGACTGGCGCATCAAAATATTTGGCCGCGTAAAGATACGTATGTTAACTATAAACATACGTATGTTAACAGTTAAGATATCTATGTTTATTGTTAATATATATATCTTAACATTAAACTTTTGTATGTTTAATGTAAACATATTGGTATGTTAACTGTTAACTTATCCTTCTCTGAGTGTGGTGAAAATATTACTCCGAATTTTTCCGAATTTCTCCTTGATTACTCCGAATTTCTCAGCGATTACTCCGAATTTCTCCCAAATTGACCCATGCGGAGAAAAGAGTGGAAAAATTTTGTCCTCATCGTTGATTTCGGAAGAATTTTTCGGCGGTAAAATTATTTTTTTCAAATGTTTCTTCGCGTGTTTTTTTTCGCGGAAAAAGATTTTCGAACGCTCCCTTACCCAAGTTGATTCGGAGAAACGACGGAAAAATTTCTCCTCGTCATTGATTTTAGAAAAAGTTTATCAGCAGTAAAGTTATTTTTTCACACGGTTGGAGAAATGGCGGACAAATCTCTCCACCCTTTCTCCAACTTTCTCCACTATTTGTTCAATTTTTTCTAACTTTTTCAATTTTCAATTTTTTCAAAAAAAAATGACTAATTATTAATTGTTACATAACGCAAGGCATAATGATGTTTAATTTTTTTGAAAAAAATGAAAATTCGAAGACACTTTTTTTCAAAAAAGTTGATATACCTGAGGTACTTGGTCTAAAAAACTCCCGTGATCGTTTCATCAAATTGATGAATGTGGGGAAATGAGTGGAAAAATTTCTCCTCGTCGTTGATTTCGGAAGAATTTCTCTGTGGTAAAATATTTTTTTTCACAATTTTCTCCGCGTATTTCTATCGTGGAAAAATATTTCCGAATGTTTCTCCACCCAAGTCGATTCGGAGAAAATTCGGAAAAAAATTTTGATACTTTTCTCGGCATCGGTCAATTTGAGAGAAATTCGGAATAATCGCGGAGAAATTCGGAGTAATTGCAGAGAAATTCAGGAGAAATCAGCTATTCATGAGCTATAAGGCTTGGCTGATTCACGGTTGGTTCTCGCTTACCAAGGCTTGTGCCGACCATTCATTGAAAAAGAACTGGCCAGCTCTTTTGAAGCCATTGATCGGCCAAATCTTGATAAACGATTTGGTGGCTGAGACTGGAAACAAATGATTAAGCCAAGGCGTGGTTCATTAAGGGCTAGCCGGCTATTGATTTATTCATCGGCTGAGCCTCGGTTAATTATTGGGGGGCCAGGACTTGGAATATACAATTAAGCAAAGAGTTGGCACATTAAAGACTGCAGCCAACCTGTGACTTGCCATTTGTCGGCCGAGTGTCGATTGTTTTTTGGGTCACCAAGACTGATTAGTTTTTAATCTTTCAACATATATAAATATATTAAGAGCCGTTGTTATGTAGTTGATATTGAAAGTTTTTTGTTCAATAAATGTATAAAATTGTATATAATTATTATATACTGTACATATAACAGTTACTTATTTTTTTTTTTACATAACGAAAATTTCAAAAAAAAAAAAAAGATCTGGTAACGTTTGTTGGGGCATGTGGCTCGCGTTACCGTTGAAAATGAAAGATTTTCAATACACCAGGGGTACGTTCCAAATCCTCCGTTCGGTTCGGTATATATCAAGATGGCGGCGATTCTACCTAGCAATTAAGATAGGTACAAAAGTCCGCCATCTTGATATACCGAACAGAACGGAGGTTTTGAAACGTACCCCAGCTAGGGCCGTGTTAAATTTTATTTATTTCAATGATTTTGAACAGTAACAATATAATATTAGTCAATTTTTTTAGATCTTTGAAATAAAAATGACAAAAATTCTATTTTTTATTATTTTATGAAAACTATAATTTATTTTGAAAAAAGTTTTAAATAAAAATTGATTTTTATCGATTTATGATAAAATCAATTTTTTGGAGAATATAAAAAATTGACTGATTAGATCATGCTTTTTTCTATTAGGGGCGATAGAATTTTCAGAGACGCTTCTTTTAGGCCAAATCCGAAGTCATTACGACAATTAGTTCCAAAGTTATATAATGTACGGCTAAGCCTTTTCGGCTCCCAGCCTCCGTAAATTTAATTAAATTATGAAAATACATTCCAGGGTATATGAAACAAATAAAATTTATATATTGGCCAAAGTGTCGGTTAATTCTTGGATTGCCATGATTATAATGTATATTTAAGTAAAACATTTTATCGTCATCTTCAATTGTTGCTGCTATGAGGTGTGTTCGTTCACTATTCACACCGAGCGTATGCACGGAGCGTATGCAAGGAAGCGCTAGAGTTTTGCGGTCATTTGAAGAAACTTTAGTACCTAAAATTTACTAAAACATTCGTTATTTTCAGTCATTGTGTTTATTTTGTTAATTTAATAATTTTTTCTCAGCCGCAAGAACAAATTACCAATTAATAATAATGAAAGAGAGCGAAAGAACTGGAAAAAACTAATAGCAATAAATAAATAGTAAATTTTGGTTACTAAAGTTTTTTTAAATGACCGCAAAACGCTAGCGCTTCCTTGCATACGCTCCGTGCATACGCTCGGTGTGAAAAGTGAACGAACACACCTATGGTTAAGTAAGTAAGACTCTGCACCCGTATTCGCAGAGCAAATTTTATACAATTTAGGGCTTTTTTTTGCCACTGATGACGCTTATAAAATTTTTTTATATAAGGTGCTTTCTTTTGTGTATTTATTTTTTTTCCTGTTTATTTTCGCGCATGCGCAATTGAATGCGCAGTCGGCAAAAAGTCAGTTGGCAACAGCGTAGGACATGAGAGGCTGGATCAGCCATGTTTTAATTTTCATTTTTTAAGAATTATTTGTTCGACGCCACTGCTCTTTCCTCATGTTTGCATAATATGCGCATGTGCATGATCATGCGCATTCAAGTGAAAAAAAATAAATACACAAAAGAAAGCACCTATAGATTTTACATATAAAAGCTCCACAAGCGCCACTGGTGGATGAAAAAAGCTCTAAATTGTAATGCCCTGTGAATACGGCTGCATCCGTATTCAGAGGATGTTCTCATTAGGGCTCTTTTTCCGACGGCGGCGCTTCAAAAACTTTTTGTCAGAGTTCTGTATGAATCGTATTCTATGACAAGAGGGGTGCATTTCTTTAAGGTGAAACACAAGTATTGTTCTGTTTTACCGGTAAAGCCCATGTGTTTTATATAGGAAAAAATTAAAATAATAATAATAGTTTTTTTTTTGTATGTAAAAGCATACAGACTTCACCGGTAAAACAGAACAATACTTGTGTTTCACCTTAATAAAGAATTTTTTTTCGCTCTGCAATTTCGCCCTGTAATACCGACTAAAAACTAGAAACAAAAACAACGACAAAAGTGATAGAATCCTCTATGTAATTCTCCAGACTTTGAACATTTACGATAATATCCTGTACAACCTATGTGACAATAACAAGGAATTACAACAAGTAAATTCTCTTTTTATTTCAGTTTGACATAAATATTGAACAGTCATTTAGATAATTTTTCCAATAATTGAAAGCCAAAAAAAATAATGTCATGTGCTAGTACTGCCACTACAAGAAACAGCTTTTTCCTATAAAATTTTTGTCGGTATTACAGGGCGAAATTGCAGAGCGAAAAAAAAATTTTTATTAAAGAAATGCACCCGAGAGCTCATTTTCATGCTGCCGAGCTAGGGTTCACATCGATGTATATATATATACTATTTAGGGCAATGATGACAAGAAAGTAAATTTTTTTTTTAAATTAATTTGATAAAAATACACGTTTATTTTTTTTTAACACCTAAAATAAAAAAAATATCTTGTTTAACCTCATATTAATTCATTCTAATCTCACTGGAATATTTATTTTGTCCTTCTCTATTTCTATTTTTGTCTGCAACAGTAACAACAATCAACTTGAAAATTTGACAGCTTTATATGTTTACATTCTTAATAGGGTTATGGTGCTCAAAATCATCAAAACATGTCGTATATACATCGATGTGAACCCCAGCTCGACAGCATAAAATATAAAAATGAGTTCTCTTGTCATAGAATACGATTCATACAGAACTCTGACAAAAAGTTTTTGAAGCGCCGCCATCGAAAAAAAAAGCCCTAATGAGAACATTCTCTGAATACGTGTGCAGCACACCCGCACCCGTATTCACAGGGCAAATTTTATACAATTTAAGGCTTTTTTTTGCCACTGTGGCGCTTATAAAATTTGTTTTATATAAGTTGCTTTCTTTCAGAAAAATCTTCTACTGGAGCTCCAGATAAACGCCATCTGTTGGATCAGAAAGCGTCATCTGTCAGCGAATGTACAAATGTAATTTTTCAAAATAGAAAATGGCTGAGCATTGGCGTCAACTCTGTTATTTATTTGTTATTGTTGTCGATCGACCAGATAACCGGGATAACAGAGTTGACGCCGATGCTCAGCCATTTTTTATTTTGAAAATTACATTTGTACATTTGCTCACAGATGACGCTTTCTGATCCAACAGATGGCGTTCAAGGTCTGTAGATTAATAGACGGCTGGGATAAGGTCGTCGCACAAGCATCAAACATGGCCGACTTTTAGGCGCGCATTATTTAAACCATCTTTATAGCTTACATCTGGTCTATTACAGAAACAGTATACAACAAGAAGTTAACACTTAATTTTTTTCAATTAATAATTAATTAAATATTCTGAAAAATTGACAAAGTTATCAGACAGTTTAATATAAATAGTTGTAAAAAAGTGAAACAAAAGAAGAAGAAGAATAATATAATTTTTTCTTTTTCAATATAATACAATTTCGAATACAATTTTTTATCTGACAACAAAATATATTTTTCTGGCTTTAGTAGGCTTTTGCCTGTCGCATACTATAAATAAATGAATAAAATAACTCAATTAAAAGGTTTTTTAAAAATGGACAATTTTCCGAATACATTAAGAAGCTTGTTAAACTTGTTTTTAATTTTTTCTCGTTGTCTTTCTGACAGTATCCTTTTTTCTTATTCAACTCGTAATTCGCAGTCTAAACTAATATTTATTTTTTTTAAGCTTTCTACTTCCTAGTTTAAACTCGAAATTTCGTGGTGATAAAGACAATGTTGATTTTGAAGCATGAAATTAAATTTAATAACTCCTTCATTATATTTTTTTATTATTTCTGCTTGTAATTCATCAGCAAGAATTGATACTAAATAATCCTTATCCAAGTTTACTAGTGGCAATTCAATCTGCTGCTCATCACTTGGTAAACATTTGGTATTATTAGACTTTGGTAACTTGAATAAACTCTTTTTATTGTCAGTGGTATATTTATCTATGATTACATCAAGCAATGGTCTGGAAAAGGATTCACCTAAGTTTGTTGTTGACAACTGCTTTAGTGATTCACATGAAGTCTAATTAACATCATGTTCTAAAAAAAAAATAACTATTAATATTTTTTTATCAAACCAACTTTAATATAAGTTAAAATTCAATGTTTATTCTTACTCACGTCACTTGTATTTTGGTGAATTTTACTTAAAAAATCTATCAAAACATCACCAAACAAAGTTGGTACTGCATTTGGTTTTAATTTTTTTTGAGCCATCCTGACATTTGATGTTAATATATTGTAAATATCATTATTTTACCATTCAATCTCATGACGAGTAATTATTGATCAACCTATGCTGGACACTTTCTCCGCAATCAATTTCATGCCAATACTTGAATAACTTATGCGGATATTTTCCGAAATTGCCAAAACAGCAATGCCGGATAAACGAAAATTCCAGAAATCCGAAAACGGATAAGCTGAGAAATATTTTACAATAAATGATTAAATTTTGCTTGAAATTTTTTTGACATGCCATACACTGTTTGTTTCATATTGTGTGGTGAACATTAGGAGGGGAATAGCATCAAATATGGCTGACCGCGTACGCATGAGTCGAAAATCAGCCGTCTATTAATCTACAGACCTTTGATGGCGTTTATCTGAGCTCCAGTAGAATTTTTTGTGAAAAAAGAATAATTTTTACAGTGCTCCTACAAGCGCCACCGGTGATGAAAAGCCCTAAATTAATGTCTCAGTATCTGATACAGGGTATAAATTAGGCTTTTTTTCGATGGCGCTTGTAAAAATTTTTTATATAGATTTTACATACAAAAAGCTTTCTTACAAGCGCCGGAAAATGCCCACTGTAATGCCCTGTGAATTGGACTGCTGTGAATACGGGTGCCGCAAGGTCCCTATAGAATGATTCCCCATATACAGGTCATCCGAAGTAAAATCGTCGATATCCCCAATATGGCGGAGCCGCGCAAATTCAAACTGCTACGGCGTCAAGTTATATGAATTGCAGTCACAAAATAAATCAAAATAAATGATTAAAATTTTTTTTTGCATCTGTAATCATCATTAATGATCAATATATAATATGAAATAAAATAATAATAAGAATATTAATGTTCAGGGTGAACATCCAAAAAATAAAGTCTCTTTCAGCTCATTTAGTCCGTAATAGGGATATTGAATGTTGGTAAATATCCAGTTGGCACTATGTCCGACTTGAATACTTTACGTAAATCAACTTTTCCTATTTACATATTAAACTATTTTGCTTTTATCCGATATAATGTTATGCCACAAGATGAATGATAAATAAGATATATTTATTATGTTTAAGAGTAATAATTTTCGATGATATATTTTTTTTTATTTTCTCGTATTTTGTAATAATAAATTTATGACACTATGTATTTCTATTAATTAGCATATTTTAATTTTTTAATTTTTTAAATTCATGTTATTACGATATTTATCATAATATATGAGTCACCTTTTAACGAAAAATAATATTCAATAATTATACTGAATACTTATAAAATACCAGTATTTTTGAGTTTGTGTCTATGAGTTTGTGTCTATTCATCGTCTGAAAATAATGTCTTATTTATATGTAGAAATAGATTACAGACAACAAATAATAACGGTAAAATCTATCGTAAAAAAAATTGGTTCATCCATATACATAGAGTATCTTATTATCAAATTCCGCTAGTACGTAAATGAGCTAAAAACGATTTTTATTCAAAATGTGGTATATAGCTAATTCTACTTTCTATATTAAAATTATTGTCCGTTTGATAGCCGAATAATAATCTATGTATATTATTTTACTAAATCTTCTTTCTGTTTTCAGATTAATCAGCTAAGCTGATCAATAGCTTTCTGAAGTTGTATCTTTATTGTTCAACCATATATTCATTTGTTCTATATGTTTCGCAATGTATTTTCTCCGTTCGAATATATTAACCATTATAGAGTTTTAAATTTAATAAAACTCTGTGATGATTCCATCATACTATGTAACACTAGATTTTACAATGCTCAGATTTGCATTTGTTATTAAAACGAAATACTAGAAATCTGATTCATCCGCAAAAATTAATCGATAAAATAGGGCCCTGTTTTACTAACTCTTTTGGCACAAAATGGCGACACCATTCACATTTATTTAAAATTTATGTTTGTTATTATTTATAACATAAAAAATTTTTTATTTACAATTTAAGGCTATGTATAATAATAATAATAACAACAACAACAATAATAATAATAATAATAATAATCGTAGAAAAACTGTACGCCTAAAATTTCTGCAGCGCCATGTCTCAATCCTCGGGAATCAGAAAACACCGTAAATGAAAAAGTCCTTCTGACATAATATTGCGATTCCATCTATTGTGAGCTAGAACAAGTTGCCGCCGTAATGTTTTAGCCGACTAGCGGATCTTTCCAAATTCTGAAGTGTAAGCTTCGTAAATGAACTTTTCTTAAGTTATGAACTCTAAAATAGAAATTATAAATTAACGTATATAATTATCATCTATAAATTGAATTTAGAGATTTCGAATATGTTGTTTGCATTATATTGAAAATGATAAACATTTTTTGCCGTTTACTGAATTTACTAAAAAATTATGTTTATGTGAGTTGATAATATTTACTAAACATATTAGATAAAAGTATAATTTTTTTTGTTCATATTTAAAATATGATATTATCACACTAAACTTTTGATTCTCTTAATACGAGTTGGTGATAAAGCGAATTTTATTCACAATTTTTATCATTTTAATAAATATTGATAAAGAATTAAATGCCACTTTATAAAACGATAATAAAATAGAATTCTGAATTTGCACTTAACAACCAAATAAATAGTTATGTGTCCGCAAATATTGTTTCAATAAAATTAATATTCTATTTCTACACCAATTTTCGAAAATAGGAAGCTGTTATTTTGCATAATCAAAAAAGTTAATCCGAATAAACAATTCTATAAAAATGCTATGGAACTTTTTAAGCATCGTATAACAAAAATTAGGCCTAATGTATTGTTACACCAATTTTATAGCCATACGACACTGAAAATCATCTCACCCTGAGTCGTTAAAGTTTCAATCTTAAGAATAAACAGTCAAAAGTGAAAATAATATATCAGATTATTGACCGCTTGTGTGCATGCAACGTTATACAAATGTACATAATGGTTTTCATTAAACGGTTTCAAAATCCAAAGTGTGAAAATCCTGATTCATCCGCCGTATGATTTATCACCCAAAAATACCGTCGATGAGGCAGAAATTTTAGCGTACAGTTTTCTAATGATTATTATATTATATTATTGTTGTTGTTGTTATTATTATTATTATACATAGCCTTAAATTGTAAATAAAAAATTTTTTATGTTATAAATAATAACAAACATAAATTTTAAATAAATGTGAATGGTGTCGCCATTTTGTGCCAAAAGAGTTAGTAAAACAGGGCCCTATTTATCGATTAATTTTGCGGATGAATCAGGATTTCTAGTATTTCGTTTTAATAACAAATGCAAATCTGAGCATTGTAAAAATCTAGTGTTACATAATTATGATGGAATCATCACTAGAGTTTTATTAAATTTCAGAAACTCTATAATGGTTAATATATTCGAACGGAGAAAATACATTGCGAAAAATATAGAACAAATGAATATATGATTAGACAATAAAGATACAACTTCAGAAAGCTATTGATCGGCTTAGCTGATTGAATCTGAAAACAGAAAGAGGTTGTAAAATAATATACATAGATTATTATTCGGCTATATCAATCAAACGGACAATAATTTTAATATAGAAAAGTAGAATTAGCTATATATACATTTGAATAAAATCGTTTTGCTCATTCGTACTAGCGGAATTTGATAATAAGAGTACTTCGTATATGGATGAACCAATTTTTTACGATAGATTTACCGTTGATTATTTGTTGTCTGTAATATTTCTACATATAAATATAAGACGGATTATTTTCAGACGATGAATAGACACAAACTCATAGACACAAACTCGTAAAAATTACTAGTGATTTTATCGTATTCGGTATAATTATTGAATATTATTTCGTTAAAGGTGACTCATATATTATGATAAATATCGTAATAACATGAATTTAAAAATTAAAAAATTAAAATATAATTAATAGAAATACATAGTGTCATAAATTTATTATTACAAAATACGAGAAAATAAAAAAAATATATCATCGAAAATTATTACCTAAACATAATAAATATATCTTATTTATCATTCATCTTGTGGCATAAATATTATATGGATAAAAGCAAAATAGTTTAATATGTAAATAGAAAAGTTGATTTACGTAAAGTATTCCTTCGGACATAGTGCCAACTGGATATGCTACTACATTGACATATCCCTTTTACGGAAAATGAGCTGAAAGAGACTTATTTTTTATTTAATGAATGTAACCGAAAAGCGTCCGGGGCAAAGCATCTCGCAGAAGACCTGAAATACCAATACTAAAAGTAATCAGGTATTGCACTGTAAATCTCTTGGCAACCTTAACACTTAATATTTATGAACTTGTTTTACCTATGCCTATTATTTAAGAATATAACAAATAAATTACATGTATCTATATATATATCGTTCAATAAATAATTGTTTATCGACAGTCAATAAGATGTTCAAATGGCGTCAGATTTTGTATCTTACAGTTTTCTCAAAACAACCGTACTCGCTATCTTACTGTAAGTGTATGAAACCTCAAAAATCGACCATTTACCCATCACTGCAGCTATTTACTTAATTTTTTAACATGGGAACGAGAACAAAATTATAATTTTGTCGAACAATATTTTGACATTCATTTTTTATCAGAAAATTTTGACGTTCAACACAACAGATCTAAAGACCAAAACTTTGTATTTTTTTTTATTATCTGAGAATTAATAACTATTTACAAAAATTATTCTAAAATTGGCGTTTCAACATAAATATAAATAAAAGAAATCAAACAAATGAAACATATTTCTGAATTGATTTATCATGTCAATTATTATAATTGTTAGAAACACTAAAAAAATCATTTAATTGTTCTACACTAAAATTATATTGTTTTTCATTATTAACGTCTAATATTTCGAATAACGGGTTTTCTAGAATTGCTGATTTACCAACAACAATGATATAAGGATAACCCGTACGTTTAGCATTAACCATTCTGTTACCTATTGTCAATTTAGTTCTATCATCAACAATAACATCAATATTTTTATTGTTTAAAATGTCTAATATTTTATCGACAAAATGATTTGCAATAGATTCATGAGATAGTTCTTTTGGTGGAATGAGGTAAACAGTAAATGGTGCAATTAATTTTGGCCATCTAAGACATTTATCAGTTGACGATATTTCTAGTGATGCCGCCATCAGTCTTGTTAATCCAAGACCGAAACATCCCATTGTCAAAGGTACATTAGAACCATTGATTCTACAAGTAGCACCAAGTGGCTTTGAATATTTCGATCCTAATAAAAATGTATGACCAATTTCAATAGCTGATACTTTCTCAAAATCAGCTTGATATTTATTTTTTTCATCAAATAATGATGAATTTATTGCAAGATTAGATTTTTTATTGATCATTATTGTGTCTTCACCAATATTAGCTGGATAAAGGTACTCATGAGATATGATACCCCCAATTGAACCTGTGTCACTTTCAGCAATTATATAAGGTAATCCAATTTTTAATAGTATATTTTCGTATGATTGACCTACTAATTCGTAGGTTTTTTGGGCATTTTCAATATCAATGTCGAATGAGTAAAGATCTTTCATAATAAACTCACGTCCTCGAAACAGACCAAGTCTTGGTTTCATCTCATCTCTCCATTTTGTAGATATTTGATAAAGCAGAAGTGGCAACGATTTTCTTTCAATTTTTCCTCTGCTTGATAAGAAACTTGTTATTGCTTCTTCGTAGGTCTAAAATAAAGTTATTCACATTATTCATTCTTCAATTGATTTTTGTTTAATCAAATTATTAGTATTATTTTCACATACAGGACTCAGTAGATACGAGTGTCCATGTCTATCTTTAAGTTGGAATAATTCGGATGAATCTATATTATCATTAAGCCTACCACTTTTTTCCCAAAGTTTAGTATTTGTTAAGCTTGGTAATAGCAGTTTTTGACCATCAATACTTTCCATTTCATAGTCAACAATTTTTATGAGTTTCTCTAGTGATCGTAGACCCAAAGGTAATAGTGAATACATACCTGGACTGGTAGAGGATATTATCCCTAAGTCTATCATTAACTGGAAAATAATGATAAATTAAATGTTTTCAATATTTATCAATACATTTATCGAAACAATATCATTCGAATAATGATACGTTCTTTTATTGCTTTATATCTAGGTTAATTATTAAATAAAATTTTTACCTGATAACTCTTTGAACGAGTGTCACATTTCGGCGTTGCACCTTCAGGATGATGCACTACAGGTTGAAAAAGTTTCGTTACTCTGTGTAATATTTTTGTCATTTTTAATAATAATTTTTGTTCGACCAACGATCAGTTTTTTTTGAGCCGGTATTCCCACCGGTGGGCTGGTAAGGGTAACTGGTAAAGCCTAGAAGAGGCAGTGATGGGTAAATGGTCGATTTTTGAGGTTTCTTACACTTACAGTAAGATACTGTAAGAAACTGTAAGATACCTGAGACGCCATTTTTGAACATTCTTACCGACTGTCGACTGGACAATTAGCTGTCATTGCTCGGTATATGTTGGTACATGTATTATATTAAATAAATAATAATCTTATATATTTTGTTAAATAAATATATAAGATATCAAGGAGAAGCAGTGGCTAAGTAAAGATGTAGCTCGGAAATTAATGTTGCCAAATGTTGTTTTTTTGGCAACTGTAATTCCTTAGCTACATCTTTTCCTTAGCTACTGCTTTTCCTTGAACAGTTTATTATTTATCGAATAAATAAAATACATGTAATGTTATTTGAAATAAATAAAAATGTTCAAGGAAAAGCAGTAGCTAAGGAATTAAGGTTGCCAAAGAATTATATTTTAAGCAACATTATTTCCTTGAAACATAATTCTTTGGCAACCTTAATTCCTTAGCTACATCTTTTTCTTAGCTACTGCCTTTCCTTGGACATTTGTATTTTGAAAAATAAATTTACATGTATTTTATTCATAAAATAAATAAAAATGTCCAAGGAAAAGCAGTAGCTAAGGAAAAGATGCGTGGCTAAGGAATTACAGTTGCTCAAAAAATAATTCCTTATACCCACTCCAGTAACTGTAATTTCTTAGCTCCATCTTTTCCTTAGCTACTGCTTGTTCTTGGGATTTTTATTTATTTAATAAATAAATGACATGTATTTATCGAATAAAAAAAAAATTGTGGCATGAAGGTTCCACTAAAAAATCATAGGAGGCACTGAGAACGCAGTGTAAAATACCTCGATGTATGAAACCAATGATGTAAGATACAGTATCTTACATGGTATCTTACCTACCCAACACTGGTAAGAGGTGTGTTCGTCCAGCACCCGTATTCAGAGGATGTTCTCATTAGAGCGTTTTTTTTCCGATGGTGGCGCTTGTGAAGCTTTTCTATGTAAAATCTATATAAAAAGTTCACAAGCGCCGCCATCGGAAAAAAAAGCCCTAATGAGAACATCCTCTGAATACGGGTGCAGTTCGTTCACTTTTCACACCTGTTCACACCGAGCGTATGCAAGGAAGCGCTAGAGTCGTGCGGTCATTTAATGAAACTTTAGTAACTAAAATTTATCGTTATTTTCAGTCATTGTGTTTATTTTATTAATTGAATAATTTTTGTTCTGATGCGCAAGAACAAATTACCAATAATTGATGATTGAAGAGAGAGAAAGAGCTACGAAAAACAAATATCAATAAATAAATAGTGGGTTCATTCCTTTAATAAAAAATTTTTTTTCGTTTTGCAATTTCGCCCTGTAATACTGACTAAAAACTAAAAACAGGAACAACGACAAAAGTGATAAAATTCTCTATGCCATATTCCCATATATTTAATACTACTAGAGTGAAACCGTCAGAAGAAGTTCACGAGGTATGTTATGCGCATGCGCGAATATTGACGCACACAGAGACAAATTGTATGTCTGTGTGTACAAGAATTGTGAGTGGGGGAATGAAGCTGTTCACACAGATATACAATGTGCTTTTGTGTGCTTCCATATTCACGCATGTGCATATGGTTTCTCATGGTCTTCTTCTGCCGGTTTCACTCTATATTGCGCATCGCCTATGCTTTCCCATAAGTGGGCTGTGCGTATTTATTACGGTGCAGACAATCTCTCTGTCGCAGTCATACTCCTCGACAAAAATTTGTTGCGCATGTCCGAATATTCTGTTCGGTTCACACGCATACAATAGGTGCTTTCTTTTGTGTATTTATTTTTTTTCACTTTAATGCGCATGATCATGCACATGCGCATATTATGCTAACATGAGAAAAGAACAGTGGCGTCGAAACAAATAATTCTTAAAAAATAAGAATTAAAACATGGCTGATCCAGCTCCTTATGTCCTACGCTGTTGCAATCTGACTTTTTGCCGACTGCGCATTTGAATGCTCATGCGTGAAAATAAACAGGAAAAAGAATAAACACCCAAAAGAAAGCACCTAATAAATTTGTGTGCGTAGCCGAATGTTTCCGAGCTCCGACTCGAATAATAATTCGGACATACGCAAAAGATTTTTGTCGAGCAGTATGACTGCGACAGAGAGATTGTCTGCACCGTAATGAATACGCACAAAATCATACCCTATGCGCAATATAGTAGTATTAAATATATGCATATTCCAGACTTTACAGTTTACGATAATGTGTGATACAAGCTATAGGTAGGAAATTATTCACACCGAGCGGCAAGCGTATGCAGCGCTAGAGTTTTGCGGTCATTTGAAGAAACTTTAGTAACTAAAATTTACTAAAAATTCGTTATTTTCAGTCATTGTGTTTATTTTGTTAATTTAATAATTTTTTCTCAGACGCAAGAACAAATTACCAATTAATAATAATGAAAGAGAGCGAAAGAACTGGAAAAAACGAATAGCAATAAATAAATAGTAAATTTTAGTTACTACAGTTTCTTCAAATGACCGCAAAACGCTAGCGCTTCCTTGCATACGCTCCGTGCATACGCTCGGTGTGAATAGTGAACGAACACACCTGATGTTCTCATTAGGGCTTTTTTTTTCCGATGGCGGCGCTTGTGAACTTTTTATATAGATTTTACATAGAAAAGCTTCACAAGCGCCACCATCGGAAAAAAAAGCCCTAATGAGAACATCCTCTGAATACGGGTGCAGGGCGAAATTGCAAAACGAAAAAAAATTTTTTATTAAAAGAATGCACCCAGTAAATTTTAGTTACTAAAGTTTCTTCGAATGACCGCACGACTCTAGCGCTTCCTTGCATACGCTGGGTAATCTCTCAAATTGCACTTAAGCTCACAGAATGGAGAAAGTCAGTTTACATTATCGCTTTGGTCCCAATTTTTTTTTTCGTTGAAAACACCACCAATAGTATCCCTGTTTTTTTAAAGATTTTTCTGACCATTTATAACTCCTTAAATAAATAAAAATACCCCCTTAATATAGAGTAAACTGCAATTTGGACATAATTTAAAATTCTAATTTTTTGAGGGTGAATTCTGTGACCCGAAATAGGAATTGTGTAGAAATTTCAGAGGGGGCATCCTATGGGAACCTTGTTAAAGGCATGTGGCCACTAGCATAGTTTTTCGACCAAGTTCTATGCTACAGCACTTGTGTCACTATATCTAACTAGAAATTTACTAGAAAATGGCCACCGAGGACTATGTTGAAAAAATGCTGCACGCAGCATTTTTAGCATAGAACTGCGAACTTCACACTAGTTTTTTTTGATACAGCCAACATTAAAAAAATATAACAACAGTGGTTAGCGTTGTTAATAAATTTGTTTGTTTATATTTGCACATGTAAAATACATATATATAATGATTGACTGTCAAAATATCAAGTTGTCAACAAATAAGAAAGGTTATATTTTTATTTATCTTTTATGTGATTTTAGGAAAGTTGGTACAGCTGAAACAATTTCAAGAAACGATTAAGTTATTATTAAGGAAACGACGCCCTATAGCCGTCATATGTGAACTTTTCCTTCCATAGCGCTATGGCATAGAACTTGGTCGAAAAACTATGCTAGTGGCCACGAGCCTTAAATCTGTATCCGCGTTCATTCATTTTTGTAGATTTTAGAAATGTTTTTTGTGTAAATTCGAAAATAGTCAAGGCATGATAAAATTTGCATTGTGATTGAATATCATGAATCAACTGAGAAGCAGATTTTAAGCAGAAAAAAATGACTGATTCACAAAATCGATATCTCGAATGGTTTTCGAGATATCAAACAGCAAGAATTAGTTCTTTTTTTCGTTATATATTGACGATCATATTCGTAATAAAAAAACAAAAATTATATTCGATTATTATAGTTTCTTTACGTAGAAAACGTTAGTATTGGCAGAAATTTATTATCTCTAATATTTTTTCAAATATTCATGATTAACGGTAAGAAAAATCGATTTTTTTGACCATTTGAAAATAAATAAAACACTACAAAATATTTAGAATAAATATTAGAAATATTCAAAGTCAAGAAATGTTTCTTTTTGTTTAATAATAAAATTATAATCTTTTAATAATTATAGGCATATTAGATTTTTTTAAAAATTATTTTATTAGAAAATTATCATTTTTTGTTTTTTTTATGAGGTTAAGAACGGTTTTTTTTTATATACTTTTATTTCAAAACTAATACATTTAATCAGTTTCCCATGTATTTGGTATTTTTGTAACTCGAATGTAACTTGTAATGAAACCATGGGTGCATTCCTTTAATAAAAAATTTTTTTTCGCTCTGCAATTTCGCCCTGTAATACCGACTAAAAACTAGAAACAAAAACAACGACAAAAGTGATAGAATCCTCTATGTAATTCTCCAGACTTTGAACATTTACGATAATATCCTGTACAACCTATATGACAATAACAAGGAATTACAACAAGTAAATTCTCTTTTTATTTCAGTTTGACATAAATATTGAACAGTCATTTAGATAATTTTTCCAATAATTGAAAGCCAAAAAAAGTAATGTCATGTGCTAGTACTGCCACTACAAGAAACAGCTTTTTCCTATAAAATTTTTGTCGGTATTACAGGGCGAAATTGCAGAGCGAAAAAAAAATTTTTATTAAAGGAATGCACACCATGTATTTGGTTTCCCATGTTTCCAATTATTTTTTTTAACAAAATTTATTCAAAAAAAAAATCTAATATGCCTAAAATTATTAAAATATTATAACTTTAATATTGAACAAAAATTTTTATTAATAAAATGCTTTTTTTTATATTAAATACAACATATAAAAATATACTGTCGTACGTCTGTTGGAATTGTGTCGGAATTGTGTCGGATTTACAATTCTCACAGTCGTGTGTCGAATCTGTGTCGGAATCGTGTGAGAATTGCAAATTCTCACAGACGATTCCAATTATTTTTTTTGTCAAAATTTATTCAAAAAAAAAAAATCCAATATGCCTAAAATGATGGCACTTATAACATTTTATCAAGAAGACTAGAAATACAGGAGGACTTACTCCCTATCTCGCCTGTATATGAAAACCGTTCCGCTATATGGTCGCCGCATATTTGAGGGGCGCTAGTAGTACCCCAGTAACGTGCGCTACTTGTATCGCTTTTTTTAAACAATGCGCACAATACAAACATCCTCTGACAAACATCATGTGTATAATGCTCTATTAATGTTTGTCAGAGTATGTTTGTATTGTGCGCATTGTAAAAAAAAAGCGACACAAGTCGCGCACGTTACCGAGGTACTACTAGTGCCCCTCAATTATGCGGCGACCATATAGCGGAACGGTTTTTTGAGGCAAGTTCGTCCTCCTGTATTTCTAGTCTTCTTGCATTTTATTTATATAGATTTTACATATAAGAGCTCCACAAGCGCCACCGGTGGATGAAAAAAGCCCTAAATTGTAATGCCCTCCAGGGGTACGTTCCAAAACCTCCGTTCGGTTCGGTATATCAAAATGGCGGCGATTCTACCCAGCAGTCCAATTCACAGGGCAAATTTTTCACAATTTAGGGCTATTTTTTGCCGCTGATGGTGCTTGTAAAATTTTTTTTATATAGATTTTATATACAAAAGCTTCACAAGCGCCGCCAGTGGAGGAAAAAAGCCCTAAATTGTAATGCCCTGTGAATTGGACTGCTGCACCCGTATTCTCGGGGCAAAATTGTTCTCATTAGGGCTTTTTTTTCCGCTGATGGCGCTTGACAAAATTTTTTTTATATAGATTTCATATAGAAAAGCTTCACAAACGCCACCATCGAAAAAAAAACGCCCTAATGAGAACATCCTCTGAATACGGGTGCAGCAATTAAGAGGTGTGTTCGTTCACTTTTCACACCGAGCATATGCCCAGATAACCACATACCAGTAATCTACTGGTAGATACCGGTAATTTTCATTGGAAATCTACCAGTAAGACCTACCAGTAATCTACTGGTAGATAACTGGTAGGAACTACCGGTAATTCCTACAAGTAACCTACCAGTAGATTACTGGTAGTTCTTACTGGTAGATTACTGGTAGGACCTACTGGTATCTCCTACCAGTAATCTACCGGTAGATTACTGGTAGAAGATACCGGAAAGACTTACCAGTAATCTACCGGTAGTTTACTGGTAGTTTCTGCCAGTCAATTTATTCGCAGTTTGAAAACTAAAGATTTAGCTATTAATTGTATCAATATCAATATATGCTCGGTGACACAAAATAAATTCAAAGCATGATGATTGAACGTGAAATAAATGTAGAAACATATATAGTTTTGTGATGAATATATAATTTTATAAATAAATTTTTTGAATAAAATCTACATGAATAAATATATTGTATATTTTGATGAAAATTTTATAACATGGATTAAATATAATATAATTAATAGAACAGAAAAATTAATAATTTTTTGTAATGTTTTTTTTTTTTTTAAATGTTGATCTATGCTGCTCCGGCTGTTTTAGGTTTTTCACCCCTACGATTTTTGGTACTTTTGAATGCACATTGCATGAATTTGTTGAACTTTTCATCTGTAGGCTGACGTTGTCTAAAAATACGTGAAACAGCTTCTGAAAAACCAAAGAAGGGTGCTCAAATATTATTTTCTTTATTATTAATACATATGTAATATTTTTTTTTATAACAAAAACTTCCAAGGAGAAGCAGTAGCTAAAGAATTAATTTTGCCAGGAAAATTATGTTTTAAACAACATTAATTTCTTAGTTGTTATTTCTTAGTAATCCATTTATCTGTAAATAAAACACATGGAATTTTATTATTTATTAATTTTATTATTTATTAAATTCCATGTGTTTTATTTATTAATAATAAATTCCATGTGTTTTATTTACAGATAAATGGATTACTAAGGGGAAGATGTAGCTAAGAAATTAATGTTGCTTAAAACATAATTTTTCTGGCCACATTAATTCCTTAGCTACTGCTATTCCTTGGAAATTTTTGTTATAAAAAAAAATATTACATGTATTTTATTTATTAAATGAATAAATAAATACCAAGGACGAGCAGTAGCTAAGTAAAAGATGTAGCTAAGGAATTAATGTGACTAAGGAATTAATGTTGCCAAAGAATTATATTTCAAGGAAATAATTCATTAGTCACATTAATTCCTTAGCTACATCTTTTCCTTAGCAACATCTTTTCCTTAGCTACTGCTTTTCCTTGGACATTTGTATTTTTAAAAAATAAATTTACATGTATTTTATTTATAAAATAAATAAAAAATGTCCAAGGAAAAGCAGTAGCTAAGGAAAAGATGTAGCTAAGGAATTAATGTGACTAAGGAATTAATGTTGCCAAAGAATTATATTTCAAGGAAATAATTCATTAGTCACATTAATTCCTTAGCTACATCTTTTCCTTAGCTACTGCTTTTCCTTAGCTACTGCTTTTCCTTGGACATTTGTATTTTCAAAAAATAAATTTACATGTATTTTATTTATAAAATAAATAAAAATGCCAAGGAGAAGCAGTAGCTAAGGAAAAGATGTAGCTAAGGAATTAAGGTTGCCAAGAAATTATCTTTTAAGCAATTAATTTGGCCTAAAACATAATTTTTTGGCAACCTTAATTTTTTAGCTACATCTTTTCGTTAGCTACTGCTTGTTCTTGCGATTTTTATTTTTGTGATGACTAAAAAATATATTTCATTTTTCGAAAATAAAAATCCCAAGGAAAAGATGTAGCTAAGGAAAAGATATAGCTAAGAAATTAATGTGGCCAGAAAAATTATGTTTAAAGCAACTTCAATTCCTTAGCTACATTTTTTCCTTAGCTACATTTTTTCCTTAGCTACATCTTTTTCTTAGACATATTTATCCTTCAAAAATTAAATTACATGTACTTTATTTATTAAATAAATGAATTTATATATAGGACAAGCAGTAGCTAAGGAAAAAATGTAGCTCAGGAATCAATGTGGCTAGAAAAATTATGTTTTAAGCAACATTAATACCTCAGCTACATCTTCTTCTGGGACATTTTTGTTTTAAAAAAAATAAATTTTTTTAGCTGCATTTATACTTTAGCTGTATGCCGTAAAATATTAATTTATTCAATAATATTATTACAATTAAGGGTGATATTTATTACCGCAAATACTCTGATGCTGAGGCTTTCGCGTTTATCAAAATGATTTACCAGTAATCTACCAGTAGACTACTGGTAGTTGATACCAGTAATTTTTTACCGGAAATTTACTGGTAGATTACTGGTAATTTCTACCAGTAATTTTTTACTAGAATTCTACTGGTAGATTACTGGTAGTTCCTACCAGTAATTTGTTACTGGAATTTTACTGGTAGATTACTGGTAGTTCCTACTGGTAGTATCTACCAGTAGAATTCCAGTAATATACTGGTTGGAAATTACTGGTAGGAGCTACCAGTTATCTACCAGTAGTATTTACTGGTAAGCTACCAGTAAATTACCGGTAGCATATAATCCTACCAGTTGTGGTTATCTGGGTGCACGGAGCGTAATGCGTATGCAAGGAAGCGCTAGAGTCGCGCGGTCATCCAATGAAACTTTAGTAACTAAAATTTACCAAAACATTCGTTATTTTCGATCATTGTGTTTATTTTGTTAAATTAATAGTTTTTTCTTAGACGCAAGAACAAATTACCAAATAATAACAATGAAAGAGAGCGAAAGAACTGGAAAAAACAAATAACAATAGATAAACAGTAAATTTTAGTTACTAAAGTTTCATTAAATGGCCGCACGACTCTAGCGCTTCCTTGCATACGCTCCGTGCATATACGCTCGGTGTGAAAAGTGAACGAACACACCTAATATATACGGAAGCCAGCAGTCCAATTCACAGGGCAAATTTTTTACAATTTAGGGCTTTTTTTTGCCGGTAATGGCGCTTGTCAAATTTTTTTTATATAGATTTCACATACAAAAGCTCTACAAGCGCCACCAGTAGAGGAAAAAAGCCCTAAATTGTAATGCCCTGTGAATTGGACTGCGGGTAGGGACATTGAGTGCTTACGTGCAATCGTACGAACGCAAGCAGACAAACCGAAGTTTGCGTACTTGCAGTCGTACGATCGCAAGTACGCACGCAAGAAAAAATAATAAAAATCAGCGCGCGCATGGTTAATCCGCCACATTATTTATTATTATTATGTTCCGCCAATAAATAATAATAAACATTGCTCCAAACCTATAGGAGTATACTCTAATATTGATATGAATTTAAATTTGTATAAATAAAAATATTGATTTCTTGATTTAAAAAATCTCATTAAAAACTTTTTAATTAATGCTGTAGCAAATATCTGCTCTATCTATGATTATACAATATTAATTATGGAAACAGATTATGGTGGTGCTGGTATAATTGGAATTGGCAAGGTTGATTATGATAATGTAGTTGAAGACGAGAATAAACTATCGCCGAAATTATCACAGGAAAAGATTAAATCAATGAATTCAATCTAGCATTCTTAACAGAGGAATAATTGTGATGAAAATATTAGAAATAATTATAATTATCATCATTGTATACCGGCCACCTCAGACAAGTAGCTGAAAGATAATGTAATTGTATAATGAAATTATATAATATAATTGTAAATGAAAATAAATTTTTTATTATCAACTTTTATCAAAATTATCTAAAAATACAACTCTTATTATGAATTTTTTTTTTTACTTTTTAAAAATAAAAGAGACGTTTCATGCGTTACTTATAACTTATAAGTACAATATCTTCACCATCTTTTTCTTAATATGAAAGACCAGTTGGATTTAAAATTACATTTAGAAAATCACTCAATTTTAGATGGCTGTTAACTTCTTTGAAGATAATGTCAATTTGTATTGGTTGTGGCCACAAATAGCTTTCATCGTTCTTTACCGAAAAAAACAGATAATAAAATAATGTATAGTAAATAATGAATAAATGATAGTTTTAAGCAATAGTATTTAAAGAAATATTGACTTACGGTGTAACTAAGTCACTGAGCTCATTTTTAAATAGTTTTGTGTTGAACTGTCTACCTAAAGAAGTTCAGATGTTGAAATGATTATGCATGGACACAGCTGTTGACAGCGTCTTAACAATATCCCAAGCACATACATTTATTATGATAATTTCCGTCAATCGTGAATTATTAGGTATAAATATTGTATATTATCCAAATTGTTTTCACCGTCTTATCAATTTAAACAATATAATTCGATAAACAATTATCACTGAATATGACAGACCATACACAAACCATTTGTTTTGATTTGTTTATTAATAATAATAACAATATTAAATATAATATGGCGAATAATGCATGCGCGCGCCGATTTTTATTTTTTTCTTGCGTGCGTACGTGCAATCGTACGATTGCGAGTACGCAAACTTTGATGTTTTCTGCAGTCCAATTCACGGGGCAAATTTTTTACAATTTAGGGCTTTTTTTTGCCGCTGATGGCGCTTGTAAAAATTTTTTTTATATAGATTTTACATACAAAAGCTTCACAAGCGCTGTGAGTGGTGAAAAAAAGCCCTAAATTGTAATGCCCTGTGAATTGGACTGCTGTGTGCGTTCGTACGATTGCACGTAAGCACTCAATGTCCCTACCCGGCTTCCGTAAATATAGGTACAAAAGTCCGCCATCTTGATATACCGAACAGAACGGAGGTTTTTCAACGTACCCCAGCACCCGTATTCACAGCAGTCCAATTCACAGGACATTACAATTTAGGGCTTTTTTCCTCCACTGGCGACGCTTGTAGAGCTCTTGTATGTGAAGTCTATATAAAAAAAGGCTTGAGTTGGAATGGCTTGAAGTTAGAGAAAAGAGATCGAGTAATCGAATAATCATTTTAAATTGTTTTAAATGCTGTCCTCCATGGCTGTTTGATAAAAAAACTTTTAATGATAAAGTGTTCAAATGTAATGGGTTAAAAATAAAATATTATTTGTTAAAAAGAGATATAATTTTCATAACTCATTTCTACCTACAATGTAAACTAGATGTAATAACGTATAATAACAATCGAAATATTGAATAATATGAAATATAATAATTGTTGTTAATAAATAAAGTAAATTGAAAGTACATTGATTAGAATAAATATCATTTTTCCTAATAAAGCATACATAAGTATGTATTGAGAAAAGCACGAATTGAGAATTTACATAATTCTTTTTAATGGTAAAATATCATAGATGAATGTGTCTCTAAAAAAATCATCAAATCTTTAATAATGAAAAAAAAAATAAAAAGATTTTTGAGAAACTCATTATCATGTAGTTAGCAGTTTGATAAAAACTTACAATAAAATAAATTGTCAAATTTGTAAAACTTGAGTTTTATGAAAAAAAATTTAAAAAGTCGATAATGAAGAATTTATTATCTATCAGAAAATGATTTTATCGACCTCTCAAAAAAAATTTTGTTGTACGAGTGCGTACTCTATATAAGCAAATATGTCTGATCCTATTGAAACTATATATATATATTAAACAAACAAAATATAATATTCGAGTTATTTATATTAAATTCGGGTTAAAAAAAAAATATTTTAATGATACATACTGAACCCTGGAATTTCATGCCGGAGTAATTTCTCCGCCACCAACCTCATGCCGGAGTAGTTTCTCCGGAAATGGGCCAAAAACGGAGTAATGCCGGAGAAAGCCGGAGTAATGCCGGAGAAAGCCGGAAAAAGCCGGAGTAACGGCGGAGAAATATTTCTACCAGGGAAAATAAAAATAAATATAAAAAACAATGATGATTGTAAATAATAATATTAGCAAGACCTGTAGATTCCATATATCAGGAGACTCGGTAGAGTCTCGACTCATTTTTTCCCAGCGCGAGAGATGTTACCGGGTAATTATATAAATAGGTTGCGTGTGTATGACGTCACAATTCTTTATTTATTTAATAACTCCTTAAATATCAATTTTAAATTTGAAGTAATAATAGTTTCCTTATCAATATTGATGTTTCCCTATCCAATAAGCCTATCCTCGAATTTTTCCGATGAATAATAAAATTGATACAGTACCCCGTAATAGCCGGGTCACAGTTTTGACTAAAAAATATTCTTCAAACTTAAAAATGCTTCATTTCGTCGCGTTCTCTTTCCCTCTTTAATATTGCCGGTCTGATCTCTTCGTTTATCTCTCCGTCCTCTTTTATACATGCATCGGTGCTATGTCTCCAATTTGTCCAATTTCGAAATTCCAAAATTTTAGCAAATTTTGTCAATCTTAATAAATTTTTTCTTTTGATAAAATTTGTCTACTTATGACAAATTTTGTCAAATTTTGGCAATATTTGACAAATTTTGTAAATTATAATAATTTTTTTTTTTGATAAATATTGCCAAAATTTGTCAATATTAGGCAATATTTGTCAAATTTTGTCAATTATAATAATTTATTTTTTTTTGAAAAATTTTGAATACATTTGACAAAATTTGTCAAAATTAGACAAATTTTCTCAAACTTTGCCAAATTTTTTTTAAACCGTTAATTTAGAAGAAACTATATGAATTTGATAATTTTTTAAAATTTATCTATAAACCGTCAAATTGTTACCTTCTTTGCTACTGATGATATTAATTAATTAGAACAAAATAGAAAATAATATATTGATGAATGTTTCTCGCATGCAGGCATGTAATGTTCTGTTAGTATATAGAGAAGATCATATACCCATCACTCATATGGTAATATTGAACAGATAGACAGATTTCTGTAGATGATGTGTTAAACTTATGAAAATGATATATAACGGAAATTGGGTACATATGTACATAGTATGATTATGCAGACAACATAACTGGGTTTTTTTTTTTTTTTCAATTCAAATAATTTTAGCAAAATTTGTCAAATTTCGCCAAAATTTGACAAAACTAGATTGTCCGTAAATTGAGGAGTCCCAATTTCCTCTCAAAATTTGCTAAATTTTGACTAAATTTGACAAAAATTGACAAAATTTCTCATAATTATTTGACAAAATTTGACAAAATCTGACAAAATTTGACGAATAATTTTTGACAAATTTTGCCAAAATTATTTTCACCAGGGCATGAACTTGTTGAAAACTAATAAAGCTTTTTGTTTTTATTGTGACATTAGTTTGCCAATACTTTGCACTTGCAATTTGTCCTTAAAAAAAATAAATTAAAAGGAAAAAACAAAAAAATAAGCTATTTTTTCATGAGAAAAAAAAGAAAAAAAAAAAAGGACAAACTCAACTAAAAACTAGATATGTTTTTAAATTTTATATGATTAATTTTTGGTGTACTTTGAACTTTAAAATTTAATACTTGTAACCCTTTTTCAAGTACAATAATGTTAATTTAAGCTCTGGCATATATTGCTCGTGCACAAGAAGCATTCATTTTATCATGATTTTCTTTTGACATTTTAGTATCAATAAACTTGTCAATTGAGCCTTTGTTTTAAGTTGTTTTGTTCTTTGTAATTAGTGCTACAACTTGCTCAGATGATTGTCTGACATCACCCGAGGAACGAAATTTATATATAACTTTATATAATTGTATAAAATTTTATAAAAATGTATAAAGTTATATATGGTTTTATATTGCCACTTTATTTATAAAGCTATATAAAGCTATAACATGTTGTATAAAACTTTATATAACTATATAAAACTTCATACAATTGTATAAAGTTTTATATAAAGATCAATAACTATTACTTTTATAAAATTTTGTAAAAAGTGTATAAAGGTATATAAAATTGTATAAATGTATACATATATAACTGTATTTTAAAATGGTCAAACGCAAAATTTGCTTTGTTGATAAACGCTCAAAAAAAATATTATAAAGAAAAGTTTTTCTTTTTTTTTTTTTTTTCTACATCAAATACGTAGACATAAACAACTGTCCAGGCTCAGGACTTGAACCCCATACCTTTCGGTTACCAACCCTACGCAGTATCCGATGCGTCACGGTAACGCATGTGAAAATAAAAATTTATTTGTTTTACATCAACAAGCAAAAGTCACGCCTGCGCAGTCGACTAAAAAGTGGGGGCAGTTGACATTTCTGAGTCCGTCATCGATTTTGCTATGCCCCATTGTAATTTTAAATATGTTGCTTTGCATTTGTTAGTGACACCTACAGGAATGCCAAGAAAGTTATTAAAATTACTATGCTACATTGTAAATTTTCAGAGGATCATTTTAATTTTGTCCACAACAGCAGAGTAAATTTTATAAATATACAAAGCAAAAAAAAAAAAATATTTTTTGCTATGCTGCAATGTAATTTTGAGGCTGGATTATTTCAAATTTTAAATTTGGTTTCTGTAAAAATTTCTTTATGCGTTGTAATTTTTTCATCGGGAAATAGCAAAAAAAAAACGTAAGAAAATTGCTATGGTACATTTTAATTTTTCAAGACTACAATTGTTTTTTTTTCGTTAAAATGATAGTAAATTTTTTATTAGTCAAAAGATAGTTCTTTGGTAATGTGGCAGCATAGTAAAATTTGATGAAATTTTTTTTCCGTGTAAACTCTATTTACCTTATTATACCTTCTTTGCTTATATACTTAACATATTATACTTATTGACCTTTTTTTCGATAGTAGCCTAT